>NC_058130.1:584611043-584656883 GCF_016433145.1 Gracilinanus agilis
TCTCTCTCTCTCTCTCTCTCTCTCTCTCTCTCGCTCTCTCAAATCTCCCACCTTATCATCTGGAAATCATATCTCTTTATCTTAAAGACAGAAACTATAGATATTGTCATTATTGCTTCTACTGTGGGACAAATGCCACATCTCAATTATTTCTTCAACTCTCAAAATTCACACCATTGGTTCTATGTGAAAACCTCTACACTGCTGTTTGAGATTTAATTTTATCTTAATATCTTCTCACAGTAGGAGGAACTCCAAATGAAAGTTTTGTGTGACCAGCCAATCCCTGGTCAGAGTTTTTTTTTTAATATATATATGTGGATTTGTGTGTGTTTATGAATGTTTTTGTGTATACACATACATTATATATACATACATATAAACATAATTCTATACATACAGCTAATACTAAATATACATGCAAAATTATATATATATATAAATATGTATATATTTAGTATGTGTGTAGTTAATGCAACCAAAAATGTTCATTTAAAGGGCTTTCTTGCGTTATCAAGAAGTAAACTGCTTTGTTATAAATGGTGATTATGATAGTAGATTATGACCGTCATAGCATATAATTCAGCTTTTATATTTTAGTTTTCTTGTTCTATATTTTCAGAATTAGGAATGCAGTAAATAGTGGCATAATACTAATTTCTTAATTTTTTAGACTATATACATGTTGAAATGAAGAAATATAAAAAGAAGAAAGGTTACTATAAAATAACCTTTTAGTCTTGCATACGTACTTAATTGAAATTTCATCACACGGTTTAAAACACAATTAGATTTAACAAATATCTGATATAGCATGATTTTTAGCCTGACTCCTAACCTTAGTTTCTGATGGTTTTTATTTTTTTTATTATAGAGTCTCAACCAAAGTTAGTTTTTTTTTTTTTTTTTTTTTTTTTTTTTTTTTTTGTGAAACATCCTTGCCTTATCTACTCAGTCATCCAAAATTCTATCTCCTTTATATAAGGATTCGTATAGAATACTTTTATCGCAGTGATGAAATATTATTATAGGGTTGTTTTTCACTTATGTTATAAGCTACTCTCATATTAGTTCTTTATTCTGTAGTTAATCCCCACTAAATAATTTCCTTTCTTAAAAACATTTCTGTGGGAAGTTTGAAGGATGGAGATGATCCTTGGTAATGTTATGAATAACAACCATAAGAGCACTGCACTTTAAAAAAAACACACAAAACCCCTTAACTTTGGTCATGGAATTGGTACTAAGTATCAATTCTATGGTGGATGATTGGTAAGGGCTAGGCAATCGGGGTTAAGTGACTTGCCTAGGTTCACAGGACTAGGAAGTATCTGATGCCAGATTTGAACTCAGGACCTCCTGCCTCTAGGACTGGCTTTCTATACATGAACATGTTTAAGCCCTTGGTTCAGACATCATATTTCCGATTTCAAATTTAAATTCATCCTTTGGAATGATTTGGGAATGGCAGATTCCCTTTATCAAAAAAAGGAAAAGAATAAGGCTTTAGGATTAGCAATCTTTGAAAAAAAGAGTTTGACTTGTTTGCTATGAATCATTTAAACAATATCTCTTTTTAAAAGATTGCCCTCTTGGCTCCGGGGAAGATTCATCCCTGTGCCTTTTTCTCCTTGCCTACCTAAAAAGGGAGAGAAAACAAAGAGATGAACAGATGAAGAGCCTGTGACTTCATGTTTATCTGAACCTCAGAGGACTCAGCTCTCAAGGCTGTCGACACAAGTGCATTGTGGAAGGATCCAGAAGCACTATACTCATCAAATTTCTATCAATACTAATTTACTAATATCAATAATAATCTGTTTCCCAGTGGATCAGCTTTCCCAGGCAGGTCTCGTGTGCTACTTACAGCTCCCTGAGCTCCTCAGCATAGGTGTCAATAAAACTGACTGCTGTTCTGGGGCTATTGACAGTTATTAAAAATGACCTTGATGTAATTTCATGCCTATCAAAACAAGGACCATATGTTAAGGATTATGAAAAGCTACAGTGAAGGAAAGCAATGGTAGGCTTTAGCTTGGGGTGGGGGGAAGAGGTGGGGGATGGCCACAGGGCGGTGTTGCGTAAATGATGATTATTGGCTTTTTCATTGTCTCCTCCTTTTCCTAGAACACTGAGCTATGTGCCCCTTGGTGGAGGCAACTGTTAGACTAAAGATGTAATTGGAGCTATTTGGAGCTCTGGGGGCTGTTTTTAAAAGCTGTCATAGCATATCATCCCAACAGTTAATGTGGTGAAAAATATCATAAGCACTGCTGAGGACCTTTGAATACAGACAGCAAGAACTGATCAATAAGCCCCAGTGGATAGTCTCTGCTCCCCCATATACGGAGAGCAATATATCAGGAATACTTTCCTGCTTTCTTATGCCATTTTATGAGCATGGTGGTCTAGGTCTCTTCTGAAAAGTGGCATTCTTAGTGCTTTGTGGCATTTTGAATGGACAGCCAGTTGCATGCATACATTTAAAAACATGAAATTAATATATAAAAATGGAACAGCTAAATAATAACTAACAATAGAGAATGGGTTTTCTCCTTTAGTTTATGAACAGAATTATATAGTTTTTCTTTCCTAATTCTCCTGATTTTTTACTTTTTTGAAAGCCCCTTTCTCTCCTTGGAAGTGCTTCTACTTCTGTGAACTCTTCTTTGATTGGTTAATTCATATTCTGCTTGTATTTTTATCCTTAGCGATTAGCACACTGCCTGGCACATAACATTAAACAAATTCTCTGTTTATCTCTCTCCCAATCTCCCTCGCTCTCTAGCACAATCTATCTGTATGTCTATTGGATGAATGCATTACAACACAAATTTATTTTTAAAAATACCAAAATGCTTTAGGAATAATTAAATTCTTTGGCTTTCCTTTGAGTGACCAAGTCATGGATTCTAAGAGCACTTCAAAATTTTGGCATTAGTTATACTATGAAGTATAGGCTGTATGCTGTGATGTTTTCATTTTTCAAGAAAATGCATTCTTTCTTATCCAAATTGCTAAATACTTTGGTTCAGCTAAATTCTAAATTGCGCATTTGGGACTAAGATAATTCTCTTTTATAATAAGCATTCCTTGAAGTAATACTAAGCACTTGTATCAGAGCCTGTTTTTATTATTTTATATTCACATGGTAACTGCCACAATCATACCTTTCTTTTCAGGTGTCAATGGCCTAGATAATGTTCAACAGAAAAGATTCTTATTGAGAGGACAGAAAATCCAATTAAGACAGACTGGGAAGAAAATGCATAATAAATAGAGGCAGTGAAAAGTTGTAGGTTATCAGGATCCAAGTCCAGGTGAAACAAGCTTCCTTTAGTTTCTGTGTAGTTTTTTGGCAGCCAAAGGTATGAAAATTACCTATAAAATTGTTATTTTCATGCCCTTAAACTACCAACAACTCTGATACTGTTACCATTCATTCTCTACAGATGTACCTGTCTCTGTCCTTGTTATTATCATCTGAATTCCAGGATACTGTCCCATCTTATTAAAGAGATTTAGCAACAGAAAATTTATCCACTCCAGACATAAATCTCAGAGACTTCAGTATTCATTTTGAATATTATGAAAAGAATGTAAGATCCTTGAAAGTGGCATTATTTTTTTCTCTTATTATTGTATCCCCTTCCCTGTATTGTTGCCTTACACAAAGTATTTATTTGGTAAATTCTTGAATGAATGAATGTGAATTAAATTCCCAAAGTAACTTGATCTCTCAGTTCTTAGTTGCCTTTCAACTTTACCACTGACAAAGATAAGGATGGTCATACCTGAGATCTCAGATCTCATGGGATCATCAATTTAGAGTGGGAAAAGATTTAGAGTTCATTGATTCCAACCCCCCTCATTTTACAGCTGAGGAAAGTGAGGCAGAGAGGTGTTAAATGATTTTGTTAGGTCATGTATTTAGTAAATACTCGAGGCAGGATCCCAAGTCAGGTTTTGTATGACATTAATGTCCCTTAAATTTTAGTCTCATCATTCCAAGTAGCTTCAACATACAAGATATAGAACTATGAAATCTCCTTTTTTGATTACAGTCTTCGATCTTTCCACTCCTTATAAAGGTGTATACGCCTTTCCTGAATCTGCTCCTCCCTTTCATTGGGATCTCTGATATTTCTTTCTCTCTCTATTTTTCCAGGCACAACCTGTGTTTTAGCATTGCCTCACTCCCTTCAGTCACTCATTTCAGTAATTTACTCTCTATTACCTTAAATCACTTGTGCTCTTATTCTTCCCCTATTTCCCAAATCCTCAATTTTGATTTGTCCCTATTGACATATAGGATCTTCTCTGCTACTACTCCCAAGATAGAGACCTCCAATAGGTAGTTAAGAACTTGTGGACTAGATCCACTATAAATCTTTGATATCAAATTTCATCTAAAAAAAAAAACTCTTCTTACACCAAGGAAATCCTTTCATTCGTTTTTTGAATCATCATTCAGGTGTTTCAGTTGTGATTCTATTTGGAATTTTCCTGGCAAAGATACCAAAGATACCATTTTCTTCTCTAGTTTATTTTACAGATGAGGAACTATGGGGAATAGGGTTAAATGACTTGCCCAGGGTTACACAACTAGTGTTTGAGGACAGATTTGAACTCATGTAGATGAATCTTCCTGACTCTAAGTCCAATCCTCTATAATTGCCTTTTCTTTCTTTGAAATGCCCCACCTATGAAGAAACTAAAGATACACATAGTTGATTCCCTTCTTCTCTTCTGTTTAATAATAGTTAATTTTTATGTAGTGCCAGGTACTGTGCTTTACAATTATTATGTCATTTAATAATTTGTTTTTGATAATAAACCTAGGAGGTAGGTGCTACTATTATCCCTGTTTTACAAATGAGGAAACTGAAATGAAGACTGCATTTTTTCCAAGCCTACATAGCTAGTAAATCCAAATTGAACTCAAGTCTTTCTGACCCTCGGTCCAGAGCCCTAGTTATTGTAGTACCTTGTGCCCACCTTACTTAATTTCCTTAGTGCCTACAACCATGCTTGATGTTTTTTTTTTCTTCTTCACATTAGTGGTTTCAATAATATAGGGAATTCCTGGTACAAATACATATCTACTCAGTCCTGTGGCACTGGGAGTTTGAGTGGCTTGCCTAATGTCACATAGCCAATGAATATCAGAGGCAGGATCTGAACCCAAGATTTCTGAATCTGAACTTGGTTCTTTATTAATTATACCATATTTCTTGGCTACAACACAGTAGACACATAACAAATGCTTATTGAAGTGAATTAAATTGAACAATTCTCCTTCCCCCCAAATGGTTAGCATAATCCTTTGCACATTAATGAGAACTTGGGAAAAAGTTTTTAAATGAATGAACACACTAATAAATGATCACTAGTAATTTTTTTTTATTTTTTTCCCTAATAATATTAATGTTTTAATCTCTCTACATTTATTCTTTCACACTGTTTTGGGTGGGGTGTTGGTGGGATCATTTTACATATCTGGCATGCATTTGGGAAGACCAAGATTATATTATATACATTCTCTAGTTATAAAATAGAAAAAAGCTAACTGCTTAAAAGGGATTAGACTATAGCTTTGATTTTAATGTACAAATAAAATAATAATAATAGATATACACTATAGGTAAACATATCCATTTAAAGCCTAATTTCTTTGAAGTCCTAAGCCAGGTTATATGAATACTTTTTTGACTCCATATACCACAGTACTTTCTTCCTTCTCTGATCTCCCATATCATGTATTATCAATAACTTTTATTTAGTACTTTCTCATATTCCTCAATAGTATTATAAATTTGCTTTTTACACGGATAATTCTTTTTAATCTCCATTTCTTGGACATGTTTCTTACCATCTATTAATCGATTATTCATTCTTCTTTAAAATTTAAAAAATTTTTCCAGATTACATGTCAATATAATTTTTTATTGTGAGATCCATATTCTTTTCCTTCCTTCCGCAATTCCTCCCTCCCCAAGGAAACTTGCAATATGAAATAAGTTGCATGTGTATTATCATACAATAAATATTTCTGTGTTCATCATATTGTGAAAGAAGGCACATATCACTAACACTAGAGAAAAATTCAGGGAGGATATAAAGTGAAGAATGGTCTGCTTCCATCTGTATTCAGATTCCATCAGTTTCTTCTATAGCAGTGGAAAGTTTTTTTCATCATTAATCCCTTTGAGTTGTCCTCCATCCTTCCTAATATTTAATTTTTGCAATAGTTTGTAATAGTAATATTTGTAATAATTAATTACAAATTAACTTGTAATAGTTAAGTCGTTTACAGTTGATCATCATACTTTATTGCTATTATTGTATACAATATTGTCTTGGTTCTGCTAACTTCACTTTGCATTAGTTCATATAATTCTTTTCAGGTGTGTGTGTGTGTGTGTGTGTGTGTGTGTGTGTGTGTGTGTGTGTGTGTGTGAGTGAGATATNGTGTGTGTGTGTGTGTGTGTGTGTGTGTGTGTGTGTGTGTGTGTGTGATCATCTTGTTTGTCATTTCTTACGGCACAAAAGTATTCCATTACAATCATATATTAAAACTTGTTCAGCTATTTCCCAACTGGTTCCAGTTTCCAGCTTCCTTCACTTTCTAGCTCTTTGCCACCGCAAAAAGAGCTGCTATAAATATTCTTGTACCAGTGGATCCTTTTCCCCTGTCTTTGATCTCTTTGAGATACATACATAGTAATGGTATTTCTGGGTCAAAGAGTATACACAGTTTGATGGCCCCTTGGGCATGGTTTCAAATTGCTCTCCAGAATGATTGTATCAGTTCACAGTTCCACCAACAGTGTATTAGTGCCCCAGTGTTTCCACATCCCCAAAATTTTCTACACTGTCCAACATTTGTCATTTTCTTTTCTTGTCACATTAGCCATATTTTGTGATATTAGGCAGGTGTGAGGTGGGACTTTGGAATTGTTTTTAATTTGCATTTCTCTAATTAATAATTATGTGGAACATGATTCCATATGACTAAAGATAGTTTTAATTTCTTTACTTGAGAATTATATGTTCATTCATTTATTTTTAGCATTTCTATTTGAATTTAAAATTCTTTCTCTCCTACCAGCCCCTCCCCTATTCTTTGAGAAGGCAAACAATATGATATCAATTATGCTACATGTATAATTCATATATCTCTGACTAGATACAAGCATTTTGAAATTAGCAACTACATTTTTAAAAAAAAATTTTTTTAAACCCTTGTACTTCGGTGTATTGTCTCATAGGTGGAAGATTGGTAAGGGTGGGCAATGGGGGTCAAGTGACTTGCCCAGGGTCACACAGCTGGGAAGTGGCTGAGGCCGGGTTTGAACCCAGGACCTCCTTTCTCTAGGCCTGACTCTCACTCCACTGAGCTACCCAGCTGCCCCCTTAGCAACTACATTTTGCTTTTGTGACTCCCAAAGAATTGAGCATAGTGTCTTTCTGTATAAAGTTGCCATTAACTATTTGTTGGTTGTTTTCCATGGAATAAAATCATCCTTTGCTAGGTGGTCTGGTGGACAGAGTTCCAGGCGCAGAGTCAGGAAGATTCATCTTCCTGAATTCAAACCTGAGGTCAGATCTTTACTAGCTGTGTGAGCCTGAGAAAATCATTTAACCTTATTTGCCTCAGTTTCCTCAAATGTAAAATGAGCTGCAAAAGGAAATGATAAGTTACTTCAATATCTCAGCCAAGAACACCCCAAATAGTGTAATGAAGGTTCAGATGAGACTGAAAAACGACTAAACAGCAGTAACAGAATCACCCTAGATGATTTAAATAAGACTTAATTCGCAAGGCATGCACTAATTATGTATAAGAATAACTTTCTATACTTCTTTGGCTGCATATGTCTGTAGTCATTAGATTTACTTATCATGTATCTGAACACAAACGTTGGTATACAAACAGACATATGAAACTGGAGGTACCTGAAATTCTATCTACTCTGGTAACCTAACCCTTATGGGCCAACAGGTAAGTGGCTAAACAATGATCTTTTCAGAGGGGAGAGTCTGTTTTTATCAGGATTATAGAGAGGGATGGAAAATAACCAGGCATGCTTTCACTGGAGTATATTTCACTGTAGGCACTCCATAATTGAGCCAGATTTTTCTCTTGGGGATTTTTCACGATTACTTTGTGGATGTAATTTAAAAACTACATCAATGTCTATATCTAGAATATAGAAATGCATTCTCCATCTTAAGAGAGCATTTATTACCAAGGATAATGTGTTTGTTATGAATTTGAATGTTAAATGGTTGATGTTTTATATTGATCATATTTTCCTTTTCTCTGACTTTATAATATAGTTCTTGCATTGATAACTAACCATTTTAAGAAAAAAGAAAAAATCCCTAGAGATAGTTACTTCCTATAGAATTACCTACCAGTTATTTCCTCTAGTAGAGTAGAGCAGTGCACTTCTAAATTCATATATTTCAAAATTCCCTTATGAGATCATAACTCATCATCATTCTACCTTTTCCTCAGCCTTGAAACATCAAACTCCTTTCTACGTCCTCCAAATTACCTTCAATCAATCTAATCCTTAGTTCTTTCCCAGTCCTTTACCCCTCCCTGCACAGGTGATATATATATATATATATATCTTCCTTACTTGAGCCCTTGATGAACCAGTTCAATTCAACTTTTTACCTCTTCTCTTGAGTCCTTTGTACCTTTATTTTATTAAAGATAGTGCTTAGCAAAACTTGAGCCTTGAATTACTCTCAAACTGCTACCTTCTCTCCTATACATGTTGCTGAATAAAACTAAAGAAAATCATAAACAAAGTTGACAAAGTTGATCTTCTATAAATTTATGTTATGCAATCTCAACTGGATTCTCATTGTTGCAAGGTAATACTTTTATAATCCCCTAATTAACTCAATATCCCACTCACCACAGCCGTTTTTCCCAAACCTTTTCATCCCTCCTTAAATTTCCATGCTTCTTCCTTCCTAAGTGTATCATTTGAGAACTTTGCCTCATATGTCATTGAAGAAATTGAGAACATCCTAGGAACTCCCTCTTCTCCCCCTCCTTCTCATCTATTAGCCAGAAACATTCTGCCCCTTTCTCTGCTCATGCCTATCTCACATGAAGAAGTGGTTCTTTCCCTACCTGTCACTCATACACAAGTGATTTCATCTTCTCTAACCACTTGTCCCTTCTGTTATTCCCAATCTCTCACCCTCTTCACTCTCTCCTTGTGAGATGGCTATTTTCCTACTTATTGAATAGAAACACTTCGACATCTCTCCCAACCTTAAAACAAAAACAAACCAGTCTTATGATCTATTCATCTAGGTATCACCCTCTATATTTTCTCTTTTGAGTCTGTCTATAAACAGAGCCTCTGACTTAGGATATAGTGCATTAAGTTTTGGTCTTGGAGCCAGAAAGACCTGAGTACATTTCTATCCCCAGGCACTTAGTAGCTGTGTTACTCTGGGCAAGTCACAACTTTTCTCTCCTTTTTCTTCATCTGTAAAATGGGAATGATTATAGCACCTACTTCCAAGGTTGTTGTAAGGATAAAGTAAGACCCTGAAAAAACACTAGCTATTACTATTATTATTCTTTTTCTCTCACTATCTTCTTAATTCACTGCAATCTGGCTGCATCATTTATCTAAAACTGATCTATCTAAAGTTGTCAGTGATCTCTTAATTTGACAAATCTAGTGGCATTTTCTCAATCTTCATTTTCCTTGACCTCTTTGCAGGCTTTAACCCTACAGATTACCCTCTTCTCTTTGATAATTATTTCTCTCTAGGGTTTCCTCTCCTAGTGAGGCCACTTGTTCTCAGTCACTTGCTGGATCTTTATTCAGCTTATATCTTCTGACTGTGGGTGTCCCTGCTCTGTCCTGGGTCCTTTTCTCTTCTATCTCTCTCTTCTATTTCACTTGATCTCACCAGCTACCAGAGATCTCTACATAGAAGACTCTCAAATCTATTTGTTTCTCCTCAACTCCAATTAGATATTTCCAACTGCCTATTGACCACCTCGAACTGAAGGTGTCCATAACTAAACTCATATTTCCACTTAAATTCTTTCTTCTTCCTAGGGATTACCACTGTGTTCCCAGTCACCCATTTATCAACATCTTGTCCTAGACTTCTCATTGTTTCCTATACGTCTTATCTAATCAAATGTCAAATTCTATCATTTCTATTTTCATAACTTTTTTTTGTATATACCCCCTTTTCTCCTTGGATATTATGACCACCCTGATGCAGGCCCTCATCACTCGAGGCCTTGACTATTAGATTAGTATTTTGATTTGTTTGTCTGCATGAGTAGCTTTGCAGTTCAGTCTGTCCTCACCTTTGTCAAACTGATCTCCCTAAAGTACAGAGCTTACCATACATATAACCTATTTATTCATTTAACTTCCTTGGCTCCTTATTGCATCTGGGTTCGAATGCAAAATCTTTTGGTTATGATTTAAATAATTTAAATTCTCCATAAACTGTTCCCATTCTACCTTCTTGGTCTTCTCACACATTACACCAGCAACCCATAGTCTATGATCCAAATGGCATTCGTCTTCTTTCTTCTCTTCATTTCCCACCTGGGTAATTAATCATGTCTGCAGAAAACTCATTCTCCCTCAAGATCACATTCATCTTGGTATTCATCTCTAATTAGTACCCTCCATCCCTGGGACTCCTTATCTGTCCTTATATGATTTAGCCCTGCTCCCCTAACTCCAACATAATGCATTCAAAAAGAAAATACAATTGGTTAGAACATTTTATTTAAGTTTTTTTACATATGGGTATGACAAATGATTTATTAAAACTTTTGGGAAAAGAATAATATACATATATACATATATATGGATGTGTATATATACATATATATGACCTTAAGCCTACTTTCATAATCAACTTTTTCATTTACTTAAATTTATGCCATGATCTCATTTTATATCACATTTTGCCAATGAATATTTAACATCTTTGAGAGGAATAGAATATTCCTATCCTCTCCTTAGGCTTAAAATAGGGGGGGCATATCAATTTTAATATGTATATTTTCATCATATATCAAAATGTCAGTTATGTTACTGGAACTAGATGACATAAATTATGAATTCTAATCAAATTGTCAAAGAGGTTTCAGGAATAAACAACAGGAAAACACTTGGAATAATGATTTCCCAAGTCACTGGCTCTAAAATAAGGATGGTCTAGTGAATGAGGTTCAGTGGCTCTAGGACTGTCAATAAGTCATGTCTTTAATAAAAGAAGGAGGACACACAGCTCATTTTTTCAACATCCATTTCACTACCTTGTATAGATTCATCTACTCCCTCTCAGATAAATATTTGAAATGCAAAATCCCAAGAATGATTGATCATTCACCTAAATATGACTAATTTTCCAAATACTTTCCCCTCCAGCCTTACCTCATCAATTAATGATTCTTGACTGTAGTCATCTGTGGTAGTGACTAAGAGAGAATCATGTGTGTCTTTCACTTCAGATAATAGAAGACTGTTCCTAGTTAGAATTGATTTGCTGAAAGGAAATTTCTGCATGAGAAATTTAATGCCTGTGGGTTAAAAAATGCCAAATAACTTAGAAAATGAAGTCCTCCATTTACCAAATGGAGAGCCAAGGCACTGTCAGCATTAGCTTCTGTCTCCCCCGTTTATGGCATTTATACCCTCACAAGTAAGAATAGCTCAATCCTGTGTCAACAAGATCCCCCATTAATGTTATGTTTCACTATCAGTTCATGATTTTTCACACCAATCATCCGCATTCATTTTTGACCTAAGGTTTTAAATTGGAATTAAACAATTACTTTTTAATCATGCGAAGACCATCAGCTATTCAAAAGGGCAGGAGCCAGTGGGATAAGTCATTAAGCCAATGCTGATATCCTCAGGTCACCATAGATGTCGCCTAGTGTCACCTGCTGAATAACACCTCTCTCCACCCCATCTGTACAGAAAAATTCCCTATTAAACCCCAGTCAACTCTGCCTATTCTGGAAAATTCCACTCACCCCTTTCCTGAATGCTCAGCCCCTAGGTCAATTCCTCTGTAATTCCTGGTTTAATGTGTTCTTAATTGACTGCTCCATATGGCTCTACTACCCACATTAGTCATCTAGTTTTCCCATGTTTTTTAAATCCATAATTTCTCCAAAAGTCTTTAACTTTTCCACAACTCTGCCCTTGTTAGCAAATCTTATTTTTCAGATATTCATTCCCTGTCACATTGTATTCCATGAAAAAATGTTTTATTAGTTAAATTTTTTATATTTCAGTTATTTTTGACTCTTCTGTCCCCAGAATATTCTTCCTAACAATGTAAAAGAAACAAAAGCAGTAAAGAGAGAAATCTTGTCTTGAGAAGTATGTACTACTTTGTCCTAATATATCTCCCCCTGCTAAAACACTCACCTCAACACAAACACCATCCATGTCTTAGGGGAGAAAAATCTTTTTTTATTTCTTCTTTAAAACCATCATTTCTCCCTAGTAACTCCGTTTTCCATTTTCTTCACACTTTAATGGCAATTAATAAATATCTGATGAATTAATGTAAAATAGTCTTTAAAAACTCCAGTTACCCTGGCTTTGACCTGACTAGAATTTTTTCTTCAAATAGTTGTTTTGGGGGGAATTATTTGGGAATGGCCATATATGCCCACATGCAGAACAGATTGTATTTGGAAATTTTTTTTGCATAAAGTTACATATATCTCTAAAAGAACTGATGGATTTTGTCCACATTCTGATATTTGAAACACATTTCAGAATTGTTTTAGAAAATACAATAGTGAAAGTCTCAGGTCACTTCCCAATGCAAAGAAGACAAAACAATGAACCTGTTAGAATTACAATTGGGTGGCACAGTAAATAAAGATATGGGCCTGAAGTCAGGTCCACCTGAATCTAAATCTCCCAGCATAAGATACTTACTGGCTGTGTGATTCTAGACATGCCACTTGACCTCTCTTTGCTTCAGTTTCCTCATCTGTAAAATGAGGACAATAATAGCACCTACCTCTCAGGGATGTTGTCGAGTCAAAATAGGAAATAATTGCAAAGCACTTAGCTCATAATAAGCAGTATATAAACATTAGCTATTAATATGATTGTTATATAAGATTTGCTGACCTCAGCTTTAATGATCAAATATGGAATTTCATCAGGACTTATTTATCTTGCATATTTGATACAGGTTTTTGCTTATGGACTGTAACACCCTTACAAATCAGTCTTATTTGAAGATTATCAGAAGGAACATAGTCAAAATGTTCTCCTATATTTCAGATATTCATTCTTTTTTTTAAAGATGCTACTTTGTATTTTCTTTAAGCATAACTGAACTGTGTGGCATTCAGTATGTCACCTCTTATTTTTTACATTTTAAAGTACACATTGACCATAATAATAAAAAGGGGACTTAAATATTAACTATAGTAATGCCTCCTTATGATTATGGTAGATAATCTCTGTTATGACAGCCATATCTCCCCTTCCTAGAACTATGAAAAAGGAGCTTTAAAGAGAGAAAATTAACCACAATTTAACATGGCAGCCCTAAACTCTCGCTGAATCCCATCACTGTTCCTTGATTCTTTATTCATCATTTAAAAGGATTTCAAAAGCATCAATTTGATTATTGTGCTAAGCAGGGCACTACATTGTACAAGAAAACTCAGATTGATGGGGACTGATCTTTAGTTTCTTGCAATCTAGGACAGACAGCAATGATGATGGAGAACATAAAGAAGCTCTACAGACAACTCAAATATGGTAATTGTTAAAAATGCATAGGCAAGATTGGAAAATTATAGACAGGCTATCAAATTCATTTGTGGAGAAGTGGTGAGTGATTTGTTGCTGATCTTTCAAGCTTAACACCAGCAAAAGTGAGGGGGCAGAAGTGTTGACCTCTTTTCTGGTTATTGCACTCAGGGGACCCTGTACTTGAGCATTGACACTCAGCCAGAGCAAATTCAGAAGCACAGTAGAGGAAGGGAAGCTGTGAATCGTTCTCAAAATTTCCCAAAGACGTAACTGCTAATTAAATTAAGAAGTCATCATATTTCACTTCATTTCCTCCATAAATTTTTCTCTAGCATGAGCCCTATGTATCTTCTTTCACAAGATGATGAGCAGGGAATTAAATATTGCCTTATAGCACATGTACAATCTGATCATATTACCAGCCAACACAGGGAACAGGGAAAGATGTCAGGGAAGGATAGAACATGGACCAAAACATATCAGGAAATAACTATTAAAAATGTATCTACATGTAATCTAGGAGAAATATAAAAAATAAAACCTGAAAAAAGTAATGATATAAAACTATGTGTATTCTTGCAGAAGAACACAAAAAGAAGATTGTATATGGAACTCAACTTCTGAATTCACTAAACTAACTTTACTCCTTTCATAACTGCTACATAATAATTTATATATTTTTAAAACTTCTTGCTTGTTTCTATATGTCATAAAATTTTTTAAACCCTTTGGACTCTATTTCCACTCTCCCAAGGGTCTTTTTTATGTTGAGAAGTGAAACATGTTTTGATTATTCTTTGAGAAAGCAGGTTTTGCCTCTCCAAAAGCAATTTTTCTCAAAATTATCTATATGTCTTTGAGTTTCAGTTTTCTCATCTGTACAATGAATTGCGGATACTTTTTTTAAACTCTCTACTTCACAGTGTTATTTTCAGCAAGGCATTTTGTAAAACATAAAATTCTATCTAAAAGTGAGTTACTATAAATATTCATTTTCTCATGATAGGTAGCAACATCCCCCACCTCCTCTATCTCAAGGGTTAATTAGTCAATCAAATTGGCCAGCTGGGTCCCCAGAGAATAGATGGATGGCTAATACTCCTTTTAGAATCTTAAGGATAACCTGAAAAGCTGAGTTTCTAGTACTGTTGCTCTTGAATTTCCTACCAATGTTCTTCTTGCACATAGAAGAACACAAAAAGAAGATTGTATGTGGAATTATGAATCTCCATTTAAACACTTTTGTTTTTTTAGTATATAATAAATTATCAATATTGCCTTATGTGTCCTTGTTTCCTTCCCTTTTCCTTTTTAGAAATGTTAAGATGGCACTCATTTTTTATATGGCCTTACAAGTACCCAATCTTTCTTCTCCCTACTCAAGTTTACTGATAGTAAGGAAGAATAAAAACAAATAAACAAAAAATACCTTATCATAGATAGTTAAGCAAAATGAATC
The DNA here is from genome assembly GCF_016433145.1 of Gracilinanus agilis. Classification (NCBI taxonomy): domain Eukaryota; kingdom Metazoa; phylum Chordata; class Mammalia; order Didelphimorphia; family Didelphidae; genus Gracilinanus; species Gracilinanus agilis. Next base: position 584,626,317 of record NC_058130.1, read on the forward strand.
CATATAGTAGACATGGCCAACAATTTTTTCTCTGCACCTTATGTCTCTCATCACTCCATTAAGAAGCAGATTACATGCTTCATAATAACTTCTCTAGAGATATAATTGATCAATGTTTTCAGCAGAGTTCTTTAGCTATTCAAAGTAATTTTTCTTTATGATGTCACAATTACACACGTTCTTCTGGTTCTGCTCACTTCATTCTGTGTTTAAAACTATAAAGAATTCTCTGAAATCATTTTTGTTCTTTTTATGGCAAAATCATATTCTAATATTATATTCCATTTCTGTTCATTTTCTACTGTTTTAGGGGTTCTATCTATTGGAAATGTTTATTACTTTTTTCTTTAAGCTGCTTATTTTCTTTCCAATTATAATTTTAAGAGCTTTTATTTCATTTTTTTATCCCTTGTTTAATTTCTTCCTTCTTTCTTGTGGAAAAGATATTTCTTTTACTTTTGAGTGTCTGCTTACAGATATAGAATTAGAGTTGAAAAACTTTCTGAAATAGTGGTACCTTGATACATGAACACCTTAAATCAAGAACAATTTAAGAAATGAGAGGTCACAGTCAAGATTTTTTGCTTTAAGTTAGGAGCAGATATTTGAATCACAAGCTTCCACCACTAGATAGCCTGCCAAACCTTTTTTTTCACAAGAAAGAAAATGAGTGCATGAAGGAAGCCATGGCCGAAGGTTGTTCTAAGAGCAATTTTGAAGGATTCAAATGTGAAGTGCCAGTGGTGGTGGAGATTGTATCCCTCAGAAAGTCCATGGGCCTGCAGGTGAATGAAGAAGATGATGACAACCTTGTTGAGAAACAAAGTGAGGAAATGATGACAGAGTAATAAAAGGAGTTTAAGCAGCAGCAGTATACAGAGGTTTTTTTAGAAAATTAGTGAAGATGAGTCCAAAGTGGATGAGGTAATCAGAGCAAGAGTGATTAAGGATATATTGAGGATTTGGGGAAAAAATTAAACAGTTTATTGAAAAGACACACCCAGAAAAAGTTGCAATAGGTCATGCATTGGAACTGTGTAATGACACTTGTTTCAAACATTATTGAAACATTCTGAAAGGGAGGAAGAAACAAACATCCATGGAAAGGTTTTTGTTGAAACGGCCTCTAAGTGAAATCAAGGAAAGTGTGGGAAAACAGCCAAAATTCAATGAAGAAAATGATGATAATTAAGTAAAGTAAAAAATAGCCATTAAATTTAGCAATAAAGTTACATATCATAAGTAATGTGTAAGATCAATTTTGCAATTAAGTTTAGCATTACATGTGTAGAGAGTAAGTTATGTTAAGAGATAGTGCACAAAATGAAAACCTTCTCTGCCAGCATCTTCACCTGACCTTGAAGATAAATAACATTTCATATGCAAGTTTATTCCTTTACATTCTTTCTTATTATCTAGAAATATATTTATTTGTTATTTACAAAATACATTTTCATATTTAAAAGCATTTAAAACAAAAAAAATTCATGTGTTTTACGGGGGGGGCTAGAATGTATAAATTGCATTTCTGTTAATTTAAATTGGGAAATTCAATTTGACAAACGAGCAAATTAAATTATGAGCTTGGCCATGGAATGAATTAAACTTGTGTGTCAAAGTATGCAAGATTAAAATTTAATATCACTGACTCCAAGTATTATATTTTATAAGATTTATTAATAATCACTTGAAGTAGAGGAAAAGTATAGCCTGAGCAAAGAGCAGTTTCCTGGATTTTGAAAGCAAGAGAAGAGAGAACAGTGGGTAGATTTATAGAAACATTTATCTACAAAATGTAAGGACACGACATGAGGACAAAAGTAAGATTCTGGGAAATATATTCCAAAGGTACAAAATCTAATTGCAAAATCCCCTCTGTGATCCTTTGGGAGTCTAGTCTCCCCAATGGATCATTTAAACATAACCAGCTTATAACTCTAAAGATTTTTAACTAAAGGTATATACACTGTTGCAATTTCTAAGAGGAAATTACAATAGTTAAAGATAAGAGGGAAAAAGAAGAGAAAAAAACCCCAAACCAATGATTGCTACATTGACAAAAAAACAATTTGGGGGCAGGCCCTTTGACATAAGAACATACATTCAAAATAATTGTTTTCAACTCCCCACAGTTCAAATCACCACATTCCAAAATTCACTCTGGATCTTTTGGTGCAGTGTGTCATTTCTGCAGGTATCTTCATGCCTTTTCCAAACAGTTCACTTTCTGGATTTGGGGAAGTAGCAAGTTTCTTATCCTAAAAACACTCTCAAAAGAATTTAAACTTTGCATTATAGGATGATAATACAATCCCTCCTGAGGAATGTGTTGACAAACACATGGATCACTCAGGGATACATGGCTGAGTTATGAGGTATATGAAACAATTGTCAGAAGAAATCAATAACATCAAAAAATTCAAATAAAAGAGAAAAAATTAACTTTTGGATGAAATATAAAATGTTAAAGTCTTATGTGTAAAAATTGTAAGTAAGGAAAAATAAACTGACAACAGGTCCTCGAATCAGGGATTAATTAAAGTGATTTATGTCCCACAAGCCTGTAGTAGCAATTAAATACTTACCAATCAGCAGCCAGGAGTACAGAAAATTTGCCACACTACAAAAGAAAGAAAAAGGACTACATTTTGAAGCAGATAGGAAATAGCATTCCCTGGACTGTTTTTACCATTTTCTCTCAGGGACAGAGGAGTCAGGATAGTAGCCAAACTTTGATACTTGGTAGAATGTGACACGGGGAAGATTGGTGTCTGACATATGTCAAATAGCCGTAACCTTGAATTTCAAACAAGTTCAAGGTCCATGTCTTGGCACAAAATCTCATCAATCCCACCATGATTGGTTGGTCTCTTTGACTTTGTGCTTGTTGGCATCTTGCAGGTTACCTTTGTGCTCATTGGCACTTTGCAGTAGCATTTTGTGATCCCTTGTTCTGGAATCAGACATAATAATTGATAAAGTCCCATAATTTTTCAACAATGAATGGCACTGTTTCCATAGTCTAAAGCTTTTGGGTATGCATTCACATTAGGGCTAATGAGCATTTTAAATTTACCCTAGTGCAAAATTAAAAAAAAACAAACAATTAATACTGGTAACATGTACTTTGAGAAAAAAAAATGAGAGAAAAAAAGAAAACTCAAATACTCTATTTCACATACAGGGAAAAGAATAATAAAAGTTAAAAAAAATAAAAAATGTATAGTTCACAATCAGTGACACACTGTGTCAGGAGAGGTATAATAAAAAGGTTTCTCACCCCAAAATGAGATCCATTTCCTTTTTAACTTGGCCATGATCCACAGTATGAGTAGAAATGATTTTCACCAAGTAACAGCTTTATAAAACAGTAGTACATCAGGTAATGCACATTCAAAGAAACACCAAAATCCCCAAAATTATAATTGATCATTAGGATTCATCAATGAGTTGCTGTGTGACATATAAGAAACCTATGAACTCATGGATACTTGTCACATGTTCTATAGATCTAGCCAATCTTTCAACCTTGGCTGAGATACTTTTAACAAAGTCTATTACTGCCATCATTTCAAAATTTGGCAGAGGAGCCCAGAAAACAAACCTCTGTACTGCTGACCAAAATGTTTTGGGGCTTTCCAGGGAAGATAGTGGCTTAGACGGAGCAAATCCTAAAACCTCCATACGCTTACACACCAAGATAGAAAACAATGAGCTTTGAGAAGAAAGAGGACCAAATCTAATAACGGGACAGAGCAGGGGGGAACCCTACTGAAGCACAGCTAAAGAGGTACACCAAGAAAAAGGCTTAAATTCTTGAACTGCCAGGTCTGAGGGTATAGAAGTGGAATCCCAGGATGCCTCCCCCACATGATGTGCGGAGTCTCCAGCAGCCCGGGAAATCTCGGGGCAGGTGGGTGTACCAGGCCAGAGAGAGGGCCTTGCTGGAGCTGGACTCAGGGAGTTAAACACAGACACTGGAGAGGTGACTGGAGGAGAAAAACAGAGAAACACAGCAAAAATGCCGGGAAGATGGTGGCTTAGAGAGAGCCAAACCGCAGACTTCAGACAGCTTGGCTTCCTCATACCAAGATAGAGAACACAGGGATTCAAGAGGAAAGCCGTAACCTTGAATTTCAAACAAGTTCAAGGTCCATGTCTTGGCACAGAAGTAGAGGAAAAGTAGAGCCTGAGCAAAGAGCAGTTTCCTGCATGGGGACCCCACTGCTAGAGAGCTCAGTTCAGTGAAAACTTGTCCTCCCACATTTTTGGGGGGTTTTTGTTTGTTTGTTTGTTTGTTTTCCCCTCCCCTCAATGTTTTAGCCTCAGTGCAGATTAAGCAGTAAAATTAATCCAATCAATACAGGATTCATCCCAACTATTGGACAGACAAGTAGTCTTCAGAGTGCAGAGAAAGTAACTACAAACCTCCATTGCCAGCTGGGGGGGGAAGATCTTTCACCAAAGATCATTAAATATATCTGTTCAAACTAGCAGAACAAGGAAGGAAAAAATATGAGTGAGCAACAGAAAAAGAGAAAAGAGATGACAATTGACATCTTCTTTCAAGGAAGTGAAAAGAGAACAAATGAAATAGAAATAGAAAAAGAGGAAGTAGTTCCAGCAAACTGGACACATGTTTTGGAAGATCTCAAAATGGAATTAACTCAAGAACTTCAGGACCTCAAAAAGCAATCAAGAGAGGCTGAAGACAATTTGAAAAAGGAAATTCATGAACTAAAACAAGAAAATAAAGTCTTAAAAGCCAGAATTTGTCAGCTTGAAAAATGAAGCAAAGAAGGCAAAAGATGATCTACAAAGAAAATAAGACCAGAAGGAGAAGGATGACCAAAAAGCTAGGGATGAAATTCAGTCTTTAAAAAACATAACTCAAAAACTAGAAACAAATGACTTCACAAGGCAGCAAGAATATATTAAACAAAATTTAAAAAAAAATGAAAAATTTGAGAATATGAAACACCTCATTGATTCAACGAAAGATCTGGAGAACAGATCTAGAAGAGACAATTTAAGAATTATTGGTTTACCAGAACATCATGATAAAAGAAAAAGTTTAGATAGCATCTTACAAGAAATTATCAGAGAAAATTTCCCTAAAGTGTTCGAACAAGAGGGAAAAATGGAAATTGAAAGAATCCACAGATCACCTCCTATATTTAATCCACAACTGACAACTTCCAGGAATATTATAGCCAAATTCAAAGACTACCAGACCAAGGAAAAAATATTACAAGTTGCTAAAAGGAAGTCATTCAGATATCAGAAACCACAGTTAGGATAACATACGATCTGGTTGCATCTACATTGAAGGACTGGAAGGCATGGAACACAATATTCCAGAAAGCAAGAGAACTGGGTCTACAACCAAGAATCAACTATCCAGCAAAACTAACTATATTATTGCAGGGGAAAGTATGGTCATTCAATAAAATCGAGGACTTCCAAACATTCATCAAGAAAAAAACCAGACTTAAACAGAAAGTTTGCTGCCCAAACCCAGAAATCAAGAGAATCAACATAAGGTAATTAAGAGAATGGGGGAGGAGAAAATAATTTTTTTTCTTTAAGGGACACACAAGTTCAATCAATTTATATCCCAAAAAGAAAAGAAGATATTGGCAAATATTAAAAATTGAAAAATTATCATTACCAACAGGGTAACTAGAAGAAGTTTACATAGAGGGAACAGTGAAAAACTGTATAGGATGAAATGTCAAATTATATATATATGTATACATATATATATATATATATATATATACAAAACTAGGGGGGAAGAAGGTAATAATAATAAAAATAGGAAAACAAACAAAAAGGAATAAATTTATATCCCATAAAGAAGCACATGGGACCAACAGGGAAAAATGACAATACACTGTAAGGGTAAAGAGGTTAGAGAGAAGAAATATTCAATACTTAAGTGCATTGAAATCAACTTAAAGAGAGAACAATCATTGTGGCAGAGAATTGATTCACACCCTATAGAGAAGTAGAAGGGTAACAAATAGACTGGTGGGAAGTGCAGCAATACTAGGGAGGGAGAGGGCTTGGTGAGGAGTACAGCATAGCTTTAAAGAACAATAAGAGGGGAATAAGAAGGGAGGGGGTAGAAAGGGAAGTACAACAAGGGAGGGGGTTATAGGAACTGATTAAAAACAAAACACTGGTATAAAAGGAAACAGTGAAAGAAGAAAGGACAGGACTAGGAGAGAGAATCAAAATGTCTGGGAATGCACAGTTGATACTTATAATTCTGAATGTGAATGGGATGAACTTGCCCATAAAATGGAAGCAAATAGCAGAATGGATTAGAAACCCAAATCCTACCATATGTTGTCTACAAGTAACACACATGAGACAGACAAACATTCAAAGAGTGAAAATGAAAGGATGGAGCAAAATCTTTTGGGCTTCAAATGAGAAAAAGAAGGCAGGGATGGCTATCATGATCTCTGACAGAGCCAAAGTAAAAATAGATAAGGTTAAAAGAGATAGAGAAGGTAACTACATCCTAATAAAAAGCAGTATAAATAATAAAGAAATAGCAGTACTCAATATATATGCACCAAATTGTATAGTTTCCAAATTTCTAAAGGAGAAGCTAGTGGAGCTCAAGGATGAAATAGATAGCAAAACCATACTAGTGGGGGACCTCAACCTTCCTCTATCAGATCTAGATAAATCAAACCAAAAAATAAATAAGAAAGAGACAAGAGAGTTGAATGAAGCCCTAGAAAAATTAAAGTTAATAGATATATGGAGAAAAATAAATAGGGACAAAAAGGAATACACACCTTCTTTTCAGCAACATATGGAACATTCACAAAGATAGACCATGTAATGGGACATAGAAACATGGCAAACAAATGCAAAAACAATATGGTACTGGCTAAGAGAGAAGGAGGATCAGTGGAATAGACTCGGGGTTAATGATGTCAGCAAAACAGTGTATGACAAACCCAAAGAGTCCAACTTTTGGGACAAAAATCCACTATTGACAAAAACTGCTGGGAAAATTGGAAAACAATATGGGAGAGATTAGGTTTAGATCAACATCTCACACCCTACACCAAGTTAAAGACTTGAATATAAAGAAGGAAACTATAAGAAAATTAGGTGAACATAGAATAGTCTAACTGTCAGATCTACGGGAAAGGGAAGATTTTAAAACCAAGCAAGAGTTAGAAAAAATTACAAAATGTAAAATAAATAATTTTGATTATATTAAGTTAAAAAGGTTTTGTACAAACAAAAACAATGCAACCAAAACCAGAAGCGGAACAACAAACTGGGAAAAAATCTTTATAACACAAAATTCTGACACGTCTAATTACTCAAATATACAAGGAAGTAAATCAATTGTATAAAAAAATCAAGCCATTTCACCATTGATAAATGGGCAAAGGACATGAATAGGCAATTTTCAGATAAAGAAATCAAAAGTATCAATAAGCATATGAGAAAGTGTTCTAAATCTCTAATAATTAGAGTAATGCAAATGGAACCAACTCTGAGGTATCACCTCACACCTAGAAGATTGACTAAAATGATAGCAGGGGAGAGTAATGAATGTTGGAGGGGATGTGGTAAAATTGGGACTATATTAATGCATTGCTGGTGGAGTTGTGAACTGATCCAACCATTCTGGATAGCAATTTGGAATTATGCCCAAAGAGCTCTAAAAGACTGCCTGCCCTTTTATCCAGCCATACCATTGCTGGGTTTGTACTGCAAAGAGATCATAGATAAACAGACTTGTACAAAATATTTATAGCTGCCTTCATTGTAGTGGCAAAATCCTTGAAAGCAAGGGTATGCCCTTGAATGGCTGAACAAATTGTGGTATATGTTGGTGATGGAATACTATTGTGCTCAAAGGAATAATAAACTGGAGGAATTCCATGTGAACTGGAAACACCTCCAGGAATTGATGCAGAATGAAAGGAGCAGAGCCAGAAGAATATGGTACACAGAGACTTATACACTGTGGTAAAACTGAATGTAATAGATGTCTGTACTAGCAGCAATGCAATGACCCAGGACAATTCTGAAGGATTCATGGAAAAGAATGCTACCCACATTCAGAGGAAGAACTACAGGAGAGGAAACAAAGAAGAAAAACAACTGCTTGAACACTTGGGATGATGAGGACATGATTGGGAATGTAGACCTGAAAGGACTACACCAATGCAACTATCAACAATATATAAATAAGTCTTGATTGATGACACATGTTAAAACCAGTGGAAATGTGAGTTAGCTATGGTGGGGAGGAGTTTGAGGGGATGAAGGGAAAAATAAAAACATGAATCATATAACCATGGAAAATTTCTCAAAATAAAAAATAATTAATAAAAAATATTTAAATAACCAAAAAAAAACCTTTTGGGTCTAAAATATCACCAAGAATTTAGATCATTCTGGTGGAAGGCTAGAGTAATCTGAAGAATTACAAATATAAAAATCCATTCAGAAGCTACTAGATTTCCCAGGATAATCCTTCTCACCTCCCATATGTGATTATAACCTATCACAGGGTAACCAAGCTCCTTTTGCAGAACCTCCCTCCCTCTGGTATGAGACTTTAACAGTATAAAAAGACTTGTCTCCAATATGTCTCATCCATTTCAATGTGGAACCAAGGACTAAATAGTGAAAATCAGCTTCAGATGTCTCATCCATTACATTTTTAATAAATGGGGAGATGGGGAAATACAATAGTATTATTGCTTTTCACTTCAACTACAAATAGACCATTACCTCTTGTTCAGGCAAATGATCAGTCAGAGGTACTGGTGATATTAGATATTTAAAAATCATGTATGAAGACCTCTTAGAATCAATTGAGATATCTAAAAATGATGTCTGAAGACCTCTTAGAATCAATTGAGATATTTAGCTCATTAAATTCTCCAAAGGTTGTATATAGGTTGTAACCACTTTGATGGAGTCCATCCATCATCATCTATGTGACAATTAACAAAGACAAAAAGGAACAAAAGGCCATATAGGCAACATGTAACCTCAATGGATCTGGTGACAAACCCAGCATTCATGAGGACCTATGGTTTTGCTACAGAAAAGGGTTTGCACAACTTGATTATAGGCTTTTAAAATGATCTTTTCTACAGTCAAGTCATAGGGGAAGATACAAGTAAAGACAATGTAACAGAACATATATATATATATAATATGTTTCTCTTAATATGTAAGAGAAAGTGATTCAGTGTAACAGAATAGTATAGATCAGATTAATATGTGAACTTAAAAAACAAAATTGAATTTTAAATCAAATACAATAAGTGTGACAGGATACAGGCACTGAATTCAAGAGTCCTTTTCTCTAATTCCAAAAGAGACTTGTTCACTATTTGAAGCAAAACAAAACTGAAAGAATTAACATCAGTAAAACAATAGAGTCTGAAAAGGCTTAAAATTTACCTCCAAATCTCATTGATTCCTTCCTCTCCCCAGTATCATCATCGTTCCCTATACCCACACTGAGCCTAGTGTGGACAAATCCCATATTGGGTATGTTGCAGGCCAAAATGGCAAGGGGTAATAGGGTGGTGAATCTCCACTCTGAATCTTGAGATTACTCAAGCTATCAACTGCAAGCAGTATACCCATGAACAGAAGTAAGAAAACACATCCTAAAGCTGTAATGCACTGGTCAGTAAGGATATCCGGAAACAGGAGCTATTTGAGATAGGCAGGAAACTGGACCATGCTTACAATCTCTACTTCCTATCTGTAGTTGGTGCTACCCTCGTATGCACTGGCTAGGAGTAAAATCCTCACAAGGAAAGTTTGGGAGAAGAGTTCTGACCCATCTCCTCCCCCTCCCCAGGAGTAAAACTAGTAGCCCTGTAATACCTCAGATTTAGCTCAATGGCAAAATAAAAAATAATTACTTGAAGGCAAAGAGAAAAAACCTTTCAGGATTTAGTTAAGAGGTTTGGAAAAGTATTGTTCTTTCCCTTCCTCCCTAGGGGCAAAACTGCCAGGGAGAACAATAGGGTATTTGAATATAAAATACAGGCTTGCCTTGATGTTTTGGGTCAGTAGAAAAAGAACAAAATCAGAGGCTAATTCCCAAAAATTCTGACTTCAAATCCATTGACTTGCTACCTGCCCTCCCACCCCCTCCCCCTGGTTATGCTGGGTTGTATGGTGTAGAGGGTGGCAAAGGAGACCTCCCCACTGTGTGGGCCAAACTGGGGTTGGGGTGGATAGCATTGATTCACTGCTCTACACTGTGTTCCCCTGCTAAAAATGGCTAGTGCAGGCTTGCAAACCCTTGTGGGTATGTGGGGGTAGGGGGGAAAGGCCAATAGGATTGGGATCTCACCCTTCTGGCAGGAAAAATTAGGCACTTCCAAACAGCTCTCTGACCTCTCAGCACACAGCAGTGATAGGGAGGCCGAGGTGGGAGTGAGGGGAGACACAACACAAATTGCAGTAGCTTGAGAACAGCAGAAAAGGCAAGGAAGCCCAAGAAGTGTCTGATGAAACCTGGGAGGCAGTGGCAGCTGTAGCAGTAGCAGCAGGAGCAGTAATGGGGGATGCAGCTTCGCAAAATTTATCTACTCCTTATTCTTTACCCAAAGGCTTTCTTAAAAAAATGAGGGGGGCAGCTGGGTAGCTCAGTGGATTGAGAGCCAGGCCTAGAGACCAGAGGTCATAGGTTCAAATCTGGTCTCAGACACTTCCCAGCTGTGTGACCCTGGGCAAGTCACTTGACCCCCATTGCCTACCCTTACCAATCTTCCACCAAGGAACTAATACACAGAAGTTAAGGGTTTAAAAAAATATATATAAAAAAATTAGGTTTATATGTCTTTGTGGCTTGCCATAAATGTAAGATTAAAAATTCATATATACTAACTCCAAGTATTATATTTTATAAGATTTATTAATAATCACTTGAAGTAGAGGAAAAATAGAGCCAGAACAAAGAGCAGTTTTCCAGACAGCAAAAGCGGGAGAAGAGAGAACAGAGAGTGGAGTTACAGAAACTTTTATCTACAAAATGAAAGGATACAAGTTGAGGATGGAAGTAGGATTCTGGGAAATGTAGTTCAAGGGTACAAAATTCCAATTACACAGGTATCACTGTATTGGATAGTGTTTTCTTTCATTTAATAATCTCTGTAATTTTTGTTCTGGAAATAAGAACTTTATGTTAAATCTAGACTCTTTCCCTGCTAGATTTTTATTTTTATATGTTTGGGTCTATTGTTTTTATGAGAGATGCAAGTCATACAAAAAAATACCCAATTTGGTCTGAGAGATTGGGACTATCAGCATCAATACGATTTCTATTAAAGGAAAAGAGGAAAAAAATTGGGTATTACATCAAGGAAAGTTTTAACAAAGAAAGGAAGAATAAAATAAATTGAAGTGTGGGTGCATAGGAGGGATTCTAGTATAAGAATTTGCAATATTTCACTCTTAAACCTAACAGGAGAATCCAGAGTGTGTTTAAAGTGAGATTTCTGACAATTACAACATTGGATTGAATTAGAGCATATGTCCACATTTTGGTTATCTTATTTTAAAAGTGGATTTTAACATCCCCCTTAAAAAGAGAATGTAATCTTGATAGAGTAAGAAATCTCTCTCACCCTTTTGGTTAATTTGCAATTAACTTATAACAAATTATTTTCAAAAGGGGAGAGGAGAATGTTGACAAATAGTTATATGTATAGACATATATGTGTGTGTGTATACATATATATTCTCATATCTAAATGATTAGCTTATCATTAATGATAAATTTTAAATTTGACTTGATTCAGCTTTTAAAATCTATGAATGGCTGGAGCTACTTCTTATTACAAAATCAGCACAATCACTAATACTTCCTAATCAGCAGCTTATTTATTCACTTATTTATTCACTTGCATGTAGCACCCTTGACATACACAGTGTTAGAATCTGATCACTGGTGATGATGCTTGTAGCCTCTGCTCTGCCAGCCATAATTGGAGTTCCATGAGTCTTGCTGGTTACATTTCTTATTCTTCTCCAGTCTCTGCAAAAGTTTGGAAGGAAGAGAAAGTGACTGACTTTCGGAGAATGAGAACTCCCGGTTAACCTTGGTCTCTTTGGCTTGGTCTCTTTGGTTCTTATATCTGCTTGGATTTGGACTCTGGATTTTTGAGGGTTAAACTGAAGAATCTTAAGCGTCTTCTCTGATGTTTCAGGAAATACTGTTAGGGAAGTTCAGAGGTATTGTGCCTGTGCTCTCCAGGGCACACAGTGATCTATGCCTGCTATTGATCCTGGCACTTAAACAATCTCCATCCTTGCACTTTCTGAACATCATGGAACTTTCTAATGGGAGCCTTCTGATCCTGATAGTTTTACATAAAGGGCCTTGATGACTACATGTATCTCCAACAATGTGACTGTGACTGTCTTAATTCACACAAGAGGTAATCCTGTGTTGGTGCTTTATTAATGTAATATTAATTGGATGAATTTTTATGAAGTTCTGAGATAGGAGACTTCACTTACCAAATGTCTTTACTGGGTTTATTAATTATTACACAGTTTGTTGAGAATGTCATTATCTTACTTAAATTGGTTTATAGTAGCTGAATAGCTTGCCTTCCATTCAAATGGCCATCTAGGAAGGATATCTAAGTTAGCTTTTCGGAAAAAAAAATAAGCATTTACCACTGTGCTATAGTGACAATAATATAAAACATTTCTCTAAAAGTCTAGGGTACACTCTCTCACAAGTATACACAGGTTACGGTTAGGCTCATATCCACAGTAAAATGATGGTGAAGCACATGACCAGGATACATACATGTCAAAAGGATAACATAACTCTTGGTTACTGGAAATCCTTTCTTGAGTCTATAACCTAATTTCTTTTCTGGGGAAGGAGGGACTATATATCTGTATTACAATACAGGGAATAACATTTTTTTCCCCTTCAAATACAAGCTTTTTAAGCCTCAAGTAAAGAAAGTGGGAGAGGGGAAGGGAATAAGTATTTATATAGCACCTACTATGTGCCAGACATCTTGGTAAATGTTTTTTTGTTTTGTTTTGTTTTAAACAAATCTCTTATTTAGATCTCACAACAACCCTGTAAGTAGATTACATTATTATCTTTATTTTGTAGGAAATTGAGGCAAAAAAAGGTTAAGTGACTTGTTCAAAGATATACAAATTTCCGAGGTCAAATTTGAATTCATGTCTTTATCCATTACAACCCTAGCTGCCTCCAGTTGAGATGAAGTTATTGTAAGAACTCCAAAGTAGAACCATCTTCCAAAATAGCACTCAAAGATTAGGAGATTTAAAATTTACAAACCACTGGATAGCAATTTCAAGGGGACAATTTATTGATAGGTAACTTCTATAATTTCTTAGGGGAACAATATATCTGGTGTCCAATTAGAATGTAAGGAAGGGTAGGCTTCCTCAACATATGTAGAATCTAATGCTCTATTTTTCTACAATAAAAGTTATCTTTTAAAGGTTTTGAAAAATTTCATAAAATCATTCTTATACTTTTCAAATGTCATTCTAATACTTTCAACCTTTTATTCCATTTTAAAACCAATGCTTTAATGTTTCCTTAAAACTTAATTTCTATTTAATTCTTTAGAGATGAATAGTTTAAAGAAGGACATGTGAATGTCCATCTCCACAAGAAAAAAGTGATAAATTGAAATAATTAAGGCATTGTTTTATATACACATAAGTCTTTTTGTCACATGCTTTCTGTTATGGGGATTAATTCAGTATTATAATGTAACAACCAAGTAAATACATTTAAATAACAAAGTAATCTTTTAACATACAAAAATACAACATTTTGTGTGAGCATGTTTATGAGGGGAAGGGAGAAAGAAAGACAGAGACACACATAGAAAGAATATATTTCCTTTTTTCTCTCTACTTATGTTTGACATTATTTTCAATTTAAAAGCTTTTGGAATTCAACATTTTGAGTTTTCTAATTTTCCTTTAATCCAACTTCTAGATATTCTCATAGATCCTCCAATTCTCCAATTTCTTTTTCTTCAGTATATAATTTATATTCCCCCACACCTCTGGATTATTTCTTTATTTTTAAGTGTATTTAAGCAATTTGAACTCTGTTTCCTCTTTCTGAGAGTTCCCTTTACATTTGATTTCTACTGTGATGGTATTTGGTTACTTTTAAAGAAGCAGATTTTATTTTTCCTTCTAAAAGTAGTTTCTAACTAAAATGCCCTATGAGGTTTTAAAAATACTTCTTAATATCTTAATACCAGCTATTTTAGACACTAACATTTCTGTAGCTATTTTTTCCTTTGTTTTCAAGAACATGACTTGTCATGACATTGTACTTTACATTTATTTTCTATTAAATCAAAGAATCATAAGAGTCAAAAGGGGCCTCAGAAATGATCCCCTTCATAACCTATTCTAATTATGAATCTTGTTTATATCATCTTCATGAAATATTTGTATGTCATCCTCTTGAAGATTTCTATTAAAGCACAACCTAAATATAATCAGAAACAGCCCTCTATATTTTGAGGCACTTCTTATTATAGGGAAAATTTACCATATATTATAGAAATGTGTTCCCCTAAAACTTCCTTTTCCTATCAAATAGATACAATTCTTCCACATAAAAACTCCCCAAATATAGGAAGGTTTCTCTCATTTATTCCTTAAACTTTTTTTCCTCTGAGTTAAATATCTTCATTTCTTGCAACAACTCCTCATATTGTATGATTTTCTTTCATCTTGCCTTCTTGGACACTCTCTTTTAAAATGCTCCTGGGCAATTTTATAAATGATAAAAGGTCAAAAGATAAGAATGGGCCATTCACAAAAAAAAAAAGAAAAAGAAAAGAAATCCAGTATGTGTATAGACATACCAAAAAAAAAAAAAAAAAAGTCCCCATTCACTAATAGGGAAATGCAAATGAAAGAAACCCTGTAGTTATACCTCAGATACATCAGATTGTCAGAATAGAAAATATAAAAGGGAAGTGACATATATCATAGAGATGGTTGACAAACAAGGACATTGCTTCATTGCTGGTCAATCTGTGTACTGAGATAGTCTCTCTCAGAAGTAGTTTTACAAAATGCTCCTGAAGTTATGATGTTATGCCAACCTTTTGACTGAGTAATAGTACAATTATGTCTGTACTCCATTAACTTCAATGAAAAAGGAAAAAGGTTCTATATGTACAAAATTATAGCAACTTATTTTATGATGGCAAAGAATTTGAACCTATGTGAGTCACTATCAGTTGTGGAATGGCTGAATGAATTATGGTTTACAAATACAATAGAATGATTGTTTCAGAGAAATTTGAAAAGACTTGTATGGACTGGTGAAGTGTGAAATTAACAGAACCAAGGGAACAACTTATACAATAACATGAACATTATAAAAATAAATAATTTTAATGGCTTATGAATGCTGATCAACACAGTGATCAATCATTGTTCAAAAGGACTAATGAAGAAGAATGTTACCACTTCCTGAGACAGAAGTGGCAGACTAATATGCACAATGGCAAACATATTTGGGCATGGCCAATAAGGGATGCTCAATCAAACTAATTTGTCATGATAATTGTCTTTTTCTTTTTCTGTTTTTCAAGTAAGGGGACAAGGGAGGAAAAATGCTCAGTAATTGAAAAAAAAATAATTATTTTAAGAGGAGAAGGAAATGTTATTATTTATTTAAATCCCTTCTAAATTATTGACTGTTAACTTACTCATCATAGTTACTATGCTTATATAACTATTATTTAAGAATGATTTAGCTTTTCTGGCTTCATACCAAACAATTCACACATTGTCCTACATTGAAACTACTTTATTTTCATCCTGTATAAGCTACTTTCTAATCATCTTCCCTCTCCTATATGTATATATTTAAGTTTTTTAAACCAGGGATAGAGGGAATTTGGGCTTCTTTTGATTTGTCCTTATCAATTATCATCTTATGAGCTTTAAATTACCAGTAGAGGCTGTCAGCATTACTTTGGATTTCAATTTTGTCATCCAGATTAGCTCTCCCTCCCAGTCTTGGGCCAGTCTCAGTTTTGGTATGTGCTATTTATGCATTCATCTAAGTCACTATGAAATATTTTAAACTAAATATTATCAAAAGTGATTTTGTAGAGCAAATCCTCCCTCAACCCTGATAGACAAGCTCAGCTTATTCAAAATTTTATTGAATAACAGGAGCAATTTAATCAAGGAAAATCTACTTTTATTTTTTTACCTTAATTGTGAAACAATATTTCTTCACAACATATGTCTAAATTACTGAGGAAAAAATGATATATTTGTGTTACCCTTTTATCCTTAAGATTATTTTTCTTGATATATTTAATACTAAGATTTCTCTAAGTAGTTAAAGTATAGTTACTTTAAACAGTTGGGGAAAAAACCTTATTCTTCCATTTAAGTGTATCATTTTAATTATTCGTTGCCTTTCAAATTGTTGATTATCTCTTCCACTGTGAATATAATCATTCATTTTTTATTTGTTATTGTTCTTTTCCCATTCAGGAAACTTTTAGTTTTATAAAATAAGGATACAACATCATTTTGTATTTTATAGGTCAAATGCTGTCTCCATGGGATTGTTGGTAAAAATTAGCTCAGAATGAAGCACAGATTTTCATAATCCTGTTGTTACCCTTCCCAACCTAGTTTAAGATTTTTTCTTCCCATTAATATTTTTTATCTTTCTTGAAAAGGAACTGTTGATAATAATGTAGCATCTAGATTTACATGGGAAGTATTATTGTGTAGAATCCTGTGAAGACCAGAATTTAAATCCCAGCCCTGTCTTTTACTAGCTATGGGACATTGGATATTTCAAGATATCATAAATAACAACTATTCCTTCTTCTTTTGTTGGAATTAAGTGACTTACACAAGGTACCACAGCAACTTAATGAGGACAAAACTAGATCAATGAATTTTCTAATTAGGCCACTGGGCCATGCTCTTTCCTCAAATAAATTAGGTCCCTTGAAAAGCATTGCTGAATTCGGCAATCACATGCTACAAAAAGTAGGCCAATAATAGAGCACATTTTCTGACAGCAGGAATTACTCCTACACACAACCAACCACAGAGTTTAACACCCCAAATCATTCAGAACACATAATACAGCAGTTTAACACACCAGCAAAAATTAAAATCCCAAAGAACTTAATTTGAACTCTCAGGTTCTCATAGGTCAGGTTCTTTTAAATTATAATGCCTGAATCGTATTAGAGTGATGAAATGCAAGGTCCTCTACAAAGTATAGTATTTACACATTTACTGTATAAAGCAATAATAGTGAATATAAGCTCTTACTGCTGACAGTCCTTTTTGTGTCTCTCTATGTTTCTATGAGGATGAATGCAAATGAACTGTCTCAGTATACTTATATTTATAATCTAACTGTGAACATATTGCAGGTCAGCTCTACTTTCTATTTAAAATGATGCAATTCTATATTGGGTCTATGTGCCCCCTCCACTGGGGGGCATTGTAATTGACTTTTCTACCTCACACCTCTTTTATCCATCAATCATTGACAAATATTCCCAAATTATCTTCATAATGTACAAATCTGACCATAATATCACCATGCCTCCTCCTCAACAACAACAACAACAACAACAACAACAACAACAACAACAACAACAACAAAACAAACTTTNAACAACAACAACAACAACAACAACAACAACAACAACAACAACAACAAAACAAACTTTTTTCAGTAGTTCACTGTTACCTCTAGGATAAAATATAAACTCCATAGTCTAGTATCCCTCCAACAATTTTATTTTATTTTGTTTACTCTCTGTGCCCTTTTTCCTTTCACTTCCCTTCATACACTTTAAGTGTTACCCAAACTCAGTGTACCATCTCACTTCTTTTCCTTGACACAGAGTAATACCCATACCTACAAAAGTTTATTTCCACAACGCTACTTTTCTAAATCTTGCTCTTCATTTACAGATATATTCTCACCCCTTCTATAAGGCCTTTACTGATCATCCTTATTGAAAGTAATATTTTCCTTATCAAAATGTTCCTAGAATATTTTGGCTGGATCTCCTTGGCCCCCATAACACCTTATCATGTGCCATACTTATCTATGTATATGTAATAGCTACACTAAAAGATTGAAAGCTCCTTGAGGATAGGAACTACATCTCTTTCATCCTTTTTTCTAAAGAGCAAAATCTAAATAAAGTAAACACAATCTTATTATTAAAGTTATAAATTTTAAATAGAATTGCATAATTTGTCCTATTATTACATTATTCTCTTGACATAAAGCATATTGTTTATTAAATTAGCATAGTATAATCAGAATATAGTATAAAAATACAAAGGTAATTATCCAAGAGATGAGGAAGGATAATAGGCCTTTGTGTACAGCATTATTTTAATTCAGTGATCCTCATTTTATTTTTCTATAAAATGGATCTAATAAAAACCAACAATATTTTTTTCTGGGCTTTTTGGAAGGAAAATGCTTTATAACCCATAGAGCAATATATTAGCATATATTGTTTTCACAAACACATACATTTGTAAACATATATACACACATACATAAACATGGCTATATGTATACACATATAAATGTATGCAAATATATTGTGATGATGATGATCCTTACTTAATAATTCTAATTCCATCTTATTTATTATTATTTATTATTATTATTTAATGAACTACCCTCTCAAAAATGCTGTGAGGAAGGGTTCAGTTTTACATGGAAATATTAAAGACTAGAGAAATTAAATAAGATGTTATTTTGCAAAAACCCCAAAACTATTAGAGCCTTGCTTAAATCTTGAATCAGCCCTCTCTCATCACTTAGAATGCCACCCCCATCAATCAAGTAGTTTCTATATAAAATCAAAGAGCTGATGACATGACAGTAGTAAAGGGGTAGTTTATGGGATGCCTTAATGGTCAGACTGCATCAGGAGAAGCCTAAGTGTTTTCCTTTTTTCCTACTATACATGTGTTTGTTTTGCTTTTTGAAACATCTTCAATGACCTGTGCATCTATTTGTTCTTGAAATTCCAGCGCTAAAGACAGGCAGATTTAGTGACGTCTCAGTAATTTAAAAGGTTTGTCTATGGATGAGATCACCCATGGAGTCCTTTGTTTTCTCAGGTCTATATATTCTTCATAGTTCAATGTGGAACAACCTTAAGAGTTAGAGTGCTTTAGGTAGAGAAAACACATTTACTGTACAAAGATTGTGCTCCTGAAAACTTGACTCTAATTTGGTAGAAATGAAATCTATTAACTTCTAAGACATGATCGAGCAGCTCCATTTTCCTAATTATAAAGCCCTTTTCTTAATAATATAACCTGTTTCAGGGTTGCTATAGGGGGAAAAATCTACTTCATTTAGCTAAGTTGTGTTTTTTCGTTTGTGGTAAAACTCAAGTAATTTTCTAAAGCAAAGTGTTGGGTCCAAAACCAGTCTCATCTCCTATTAGCCAAGGAATTAAGAGGAAAGTGGGAGGGAGCAATTCTCTTTTAATTGGTGCCTCTGGATTAAAGCTTTGATTTTCTCAGTGCCCATTATTGAACATAAGTCATCAACATTATCATACTCAGCCAGATATTTGAAATATGAGACTACTTTAGGAGGATGTGAAGAGATTGGTCCAAAAAATATTTTTTTAATATTCTCAACTTATGAAAATGTTCCAAAATAGGAATTATGAATGAGATGTGAAGAAATTTCAGCTGTCTCCACAGCCTAGGAGACTAATGATATAACAATATGATGTATGAATGGCAGGGAAGTTTAATCCCTAAAATCTAACACTTGAGGCAGAAACTGAGAAGAGTGAAATAAGAATTGCTCAGTGTAAGGAAGAATGAAAGAGTTTTGAAGTCTAGAAAATCACTATCAAAAGGGAAGGAGTGGGGCAGCTGGGTAGCTCAGTGGAGTGAGAGTCAGGCCTAGATACAGGAGGTCCTAGGTTCAAACCCGGCCTCAGCCACTTCCCAGCCGTGTGACCCTGGGCAAGTCACTTGACCCCCATTGCCCACCCTTACCAATCTTCCACCTATGAGACAATACACCGAAGTACAAGGATTATAAAAAAAAGGGAAGGAGTCAAAAAGTGAGCAAAAAGTAAATATGTAAAGTTAAAAAATAAAAAACAAAAAAACTATATCACCTTTTCCTATTTTTTTACTGGAGGTTTAAATTTTATTTTTCTCTAATTTTTTAAGACTTATAATCAACATCTATTCTAGATCCAGGATTGTATCTAGTATTTTTATCTTTTCTCTTTATTCTTTCAACTTTTTTTTATTTCTGGTAATTTATCTCAGATTTTCCTTTTCATTTGTTTGACGACTCTTGCTGTCATGGCAAAATTTTAAAATGCAGAGGGACAGAATAGAGTGAGAAAATAATAGAGACCTTTTTTTGAAATGGCTATGGTAATCAGGAGGGGAGAGAATTCTAAACATGTTGAATTTTAGATTCTGGTAAGATATATTGGGAATATTCAATAATTAATTATAAATGCTTAATTAAAACTTAGATGAGAACTATGCTGACAATTAATCTTGCAGAGGTGATAGAAGTCACTGTTAAAAAAGAAGTGACAATTTGAAGGCATAAGGGTACAGAAGTTATCGTAGGGAGTGATAACTAAAGGATTCATGGCTAAGGACTAAACCTTGTTGAAAACCCCTTATTTAGGGGACACGAAAAGGAATAGGTAACAGCAAAAGAAATAGCCAATTAGGACAATATAGTTAAATAGCTGCCAATAGAGGGATGGAGGGGATGGTCAAAAGTATGAGCATTAGTAAGAGATGAACAAGGACTGTGACATGGCTATAAAGGTTTGGATAACACACACCCAATTTGCCTAGCACTATCCAGGCCCTGTGATCTTTTAGGGTATGAACTTCCTTTTCTAGTAAAATGTTCTTACTAAGTGTTAATGACTAACTAAGTGTAAAAGATGGGGGACTCCAGGTTCTTGATTGATTAACTTAAAATAGACAAGAGAGTTTAAATTCTCTTTCACACTACATGCATGTGTTTGAATATAGAATTAAAGCCATACATACTGCAATAATTAAATATATGTGTTGTCAATAGAAATTGTAATAAAAGACAGATGTTAAGAGAATGAAAAGACAATAGGTATCACTGAATATCAATTCACCATTGGACAAGTTTATCACTGAAAAACTTAAGTAGATAAAGGGCCATTTGAAGGGTTTTTTGTTTCTTTTATTGTTTTTAAATAATGAACACCAGGATCTACTGAAGTTCTCAAATGTCACGGTATATAGGTGACCCTGAGAAATTGAAGCTTATGTCAACAAAATACAAGTTTTGTTTGGTCCTCTTAAACAAGAAATATCAACTGTAAGGCTATGAGTCTAGTACAAAATTATTTTTTTAAACCCTTAACCATCTTAGAATCAATACTATGTATTGCTTCTAAGGCAGAAGAATGATAAGGGCCAGGCAATGGGGTTTAAGTGACTTGCCCAGGGTCACACAGCTAGGAAGTGTCAGAGGCCAGATTTGAACTTGGGACCAACCTGTCTCTAGACCTGACTCTCATTCCACTGAGCCCCCTACCTAAACTTATTAAATTTGGAGAGCATTAGAAATGAAAAAAATTGGGGCCAGGAGACATTCTTGAAGACCATTTCTCTACTTATTGAAAGAATGTCTCAATCGATGAAAATTAAGATCCTTTGAAGGAAAAGTCATTTAATGTCATACAACTGAACCTTCCTTAGATTTCTGCAATAGTATTTGGCCTCCAGAGTTTGTGAAGAATGCAGAGATTTTTAAAAGTATTGGAAATCACAGTACAGTTTTATGTATTATAGGGACACACAGTCAGGATGTTTCAAAGTACAGTAATGTTGGATGATACAACTTAAAGTTTCTGGCTAAGAGAACTCTAATTAGTCTACACCAAGAAAGGCAGGAGGCCAACTCTTCAAATATGTCATATGTGATGGATTATTTTGCTAAAGATTTACTGTACTTCATCTCTATTGTGGCTAGGAGAAATAGTATTAACGATTTAATTCACCTGCAAAGAATAATTTCTAACAATGAGATTTGCTAGATATCAAATTATTTTCCAAGGGATGTCAAAGAATTGCTTTTATTTTTAAGCTTCAACAGATTGATTCTCTGGGATTGGGTGATTCTACTTTATAATACAAAGAGAGTAGAACAAAAACTTCTTAAAATTCTCCTTCCATAATGATTCTGAGTATTATGATTTCATCAGATCCTTTAATTTGACTCCTTAGGAACTACCTATTTCATCTTGAAGCCCTGCTTGGATCACAGCCAGACTATAGAGTATGAAGTTTTAGGACTATCCTTTAATCATGACAGGTTATTTTAATATCCCAGAACTAATTTTCATAATTTGATAGTTTAGAGGTATATTGACATATATATTTGCATTATTATAATAATAAGATCATAGATCTACATCTGAAAGGACTTCAAAGGCAATTCATCCATCCCTATCATTTTACAAATGAAGAAACTAGGAGAGAAGGTTAAGTTATTTGTCAATGATCACATAGGTAGCAAGTAAAGGAAGAGGAATTAGAACTCAAGTCATCTGCCTCTTGAGTCATTGTTCTTTGTAGGTAACACACTGCCTCCCTATATGTTTAATATTGATTACTATGTATACATATGTATCATATACATATAATGTATATTATAGCCAAACTTTAGTACTCGACAATTTCAGGACCCACTGAATTTGGTATTTTATATATTTTGATGAGAAAAAATTGTTACAGTATTCAATGTTTGCTCGGCACTCTAGGTATTTGCTAAAACTTTTTGGCATTGCAATCTTGGGAAATATATGCCTTTTCCAACTGAAACAAAGGATCACATGTTAGTTGAGGAGCATAAAGAAGAACTCAACACTGAGGAGCTGCAGGAACTTCAAAGGGAGCAGCAATAGTTAGTGGCAGAGGAGTTTTCTTCAGGTGAGGAGGCAAAGGAGATTGTCCCCACTTTATTAATCAAGGAAATGTGTGCAAAATGGGTGGAAGTGCAAAATTTTGTTGAAAAATATTATCCTACTAAAGCTTTAACAAGTAGAATTGTAAATTTTTTGAATGAAGAGGCCATTGCTCAATTTTAGAGGAATTTTAAAACACAGACAAAAAGAAACATCATTGGACAGGTTTCTTGTGAAGTTTATACCTTGTGAATCTCAAGAGGGTTCAGTGGTGATAAGGGACAGAAAAGAGAAAGAATTCCAGATGGGCAGATGCCCTCAGATATTATGGAAGGGGATTCCCCTTCCAGACGATAACATTTCCCCTCCCCACCATCCCCTTCAGTCTTGAATTCCTCTTACTGTAGGTAAAATTAAGTTAAAATTATTTTATTTAATAAAATTGTTTTTATTTATGTTTATATTTTATTAATGTTTATTTAATAAAATGAAACTCTATTAATGCATAGAATGCCTTATAAAATCTGGGTTTTCTGAGTATCTGAAACAGATGAATTAAATTTACATAATTTCTTAAGGGAGAAATTCATTTGGTAATTGACCTTTTTGATACTTAAACTGCCTTCTAGAAAAAATTAATGATAAATACCAAGAAAACCACAGTAATAGTTAATAGTTATATAGTACCGAGACAGCTAGGTGGTACAATGGATAGAACACTAGGACTGAAGTCAAGAAAATCTGAATTAAAATATGACCTCAGATATTTATTAACTGTGTGACCCTTGGCAAGTCACTCAACCCTTATTTGCCTCAGTTCTTCAACAGTTAAATAAGGACAAACTAGAGAAAAGAATAACAAACCACTCCAATGTTAGCTAAGAAAACAAGCCCATGGGGTCACACAAAGTTGGAAACAATTGAACAACAAAATATAGCATGTTTTGGAAAAGCATTTTACACAGAGTATCTCATTAGATCCTCACAACAAACCCAAGTGCTATTTCACACAAGTAAACTAAGAATGAAACAGGTTTATCAACTTGTTTGGGTTCACATAACTAGCACTTGAGCCAGAATTTGAATTCATTTCCCCAACCTCAAATCACCTAAACATAATCCCTAACAATAATAAAAAAGAATTAAACATTTGATGATTTTAAACCATAAAAGTAAAGCATTTCTGAAGAAATTATATATTAATATATGCTTTTATGGAAGATTTTCTTACTCTGGCATTTGCAAACTTGCTTTTAAATTTAATGATAAATGCATTTCAATATAATTGATTCCAATTGTAATCCTTTGTCTTTTGTTTTATGTATGAAAAATCCTTACTTAGAGAAAGGGATCATAGGCTTCGCTACATTGCCAAAGGAATTCCTGTCATAAAAAATAGTTAAAGAAACTATTTTTCACAACATTACAAATATGAAAATAGGTATTATGTGATAATATATGTACAACTGATATTAATCTGCTTCTTAGGGAATGGGGTGGAGTGGATGAAAGAGAGAGAATATGGATTGCAAAATATCAGAAAACTATTAAGAAATTGTATTGACATGGAATCTGGGAAAAATTATATTAAAAAAAAGAGACCCTATTGTGTGGAGAGAATTTTAACCCCTCCTTCTCCCGGATTGCTGACCCAGTTCATCTCATTTTTTACATGCCAGTGCTGTGTCTAGAAACGTAGATAGAAAGGGTGTGGGTCTTTTGGCTCAGGAACTTCTGAGAGCAAGCAGGAGGATGGATGGAGAATAGAGCAAGATGAGTACACGTGGTCAGAGAGACTTAGAGTAAGAAACTTTAAATCTATGCTTGTCTATCTTTTCTATTTCCAGTGATTGTTAATAAACCTTATAGAAAATAAGAATGTGGAAGAAATTAATTTAAACCTAACACTATCTTAATGGAAGACTTCAGATAATGATAGTGAGAAATTGACATTCACCATATACAGGGTGTCCCCCCAAGTCTTAAAATACAGTTTAAAGCTACATTAAGATTTTCAGGGCACTTTATGTGTTTATATACATAAACATATACATACATACATGCATATATACACACAATAAATACAAATATAGATATATACATATGTATGTGTTGTTGCTGTTTGGTCATTTTCAGTTATGTCCAACTCTCCAGGACTCCCTCTGGGGTTTTCTTGGCAAAGATACTAGAATGGTTTGCTATTTTAGAGTCTGCGGCCAGATTTGAACTCATGAAGTCCTCCTGATTCCAAGCCTAGTGCTCTATCAACTATACCACCTAAATGACTCTGTTTGCCCTCTTATGAAGAGGGCTTGTTTGTTCTCCTTCCTCCCTCACATACCACAGGGGCTCTGGTCACAAGCGGACGAGTAGCAGGAGCAGACGCTCAGTGAGGACTTGGGGGTGACCAAGTACAAGATGATGAGCGACATTGCTGTATGAGTCCTGAGAGTGGAAGTGGAGGCATCAACTTCAGCTCCATCTATGTGAAAAAGGAGATGCCATGATCATGGAAGAAACAGAAAAGATCTTCAAGTAAGAAATGTAGATGAACAAAGGCACTGCCTTCTCTACAAGAATGTCAGTAAATAACTGTGTCTGTCACTTGTGGAAGTGCAACCAGCACTACATCCTCCGGGAGGGTGACAGTAAAAATTGACCTAGGAAGCCATGTGAATGGTTTCATTGGAAACGGGGCCTTCAGGTTCATGGTTGATGCATTGAAGGGCACCCCAGTGACAGGGAAAAAAGCAGATGTAATCAAAGCAGTCCACCTGTTTTCTGAGGCAGCCCTGCATCTGATCAAGCCTGGAAACCGTAACACACAAGTTATAGATGTCTGGAACAAAGCTGCCCATTCATTTAGTTGCATACCAGCAGAATGTTATATTGTCCCATCAGTTGAAGCAACATGTTATCTGATAGAGGAAAAAAACAAACAAACAACTATCTTTCAAAAACCCGTGGAACAGCAGAAGACAGGAAAAGGAAAAGTTGAGCTTGAAGTCCATGAAGTCTATGCTGTATTTGTTCTTGTGAGCTCAGGAGAGGGCAAGACCAAAGATGCAGGACTAAGAACTATCATCTGTTTATAATCAAGATCCTTCAAAGCAGTATGGTCTGAAAATGAAAAATTCTTGTGTCTTTTTTTAGCAAGGCAGAGAGGCAATTCAATGCCATGCCATTCACTTTCAGGGCATTTGAGAATGAAAGAAAGTCCAGATGGATGTGGTAAAATGTGCTACACACGAGCTACTACAGCCATTCAGTGTTCTCTATGAAAAGGAAGGAGAATTTGTTGCCCAGTTCAAATTCACAGCACTGCTCATGCCCAGTGGTCCCATGTGGATAGCCAGTGTTCCTTTCAAGCCAAGCTCTATGAGTCTGTTTTAAGAGGTGCGGGATGCAGAGGCACTCCTTCAGAGTTCAGTCAATTGGAAGAATCAGAAAAAGGGAGGGAAAAGGCCTCTAAGACTGCAAAGAATGCCACCACTGGGGAAACAGTAGAAGAGAATGAAGCAGGGAACTCAGATTGTTTCTATCTCCCTAGCCCGGGGGGTCGGCAACATATAGCCATATCTGGCTCTTTTGAGGGCCAGATATGACTCTTTCTGCAGGAGCCATGAAGTCCATTTTTTTCAGGTGCTGTTACAGGAGTGCACTATGAGCACTGTACGGCTCTCACGAAATTACATTTTAAAAAATGTGGCGTTTATGGCTCTCACGGCCAAAAAGGTTGCTGACCCCTGCCCTAGCCCAATACTCCTCCTAATTTTCCCCTCTTATTGCACCCTGGGCTCCACAAAGAACCATCCTTTATCTTCTGCCCAGGACCAATGGCAAAGGAGGAAACCTCTCTCCCCATCCCAGTCCCTACAACCAATCTTCCTTCCCATGACTACCAGCCCCAATTGATTCTGGGCTCAGGAGGCTAGGGCTCCTGGCCATCACAGACTATTTTAGACAGAAAAATAAAAGAATTGAATAATGAAAACAGGAATAAAAATAATGATGCCTCCTATGAAGAAGGCATATAGGGTCAACTATGCAACACAGGGTGTAGAGTACCAGGTTTGGAGTCAGGAAGGCCTGAGTTCAAATTTGAGCTCACACACTGACTGACTATGCAACCCTAGCTAAGTCACTTAACCCTGTTAGCCTCAGTTTCATCATCTATAAAATGAACTGGAACAAACCACTCTAATATCTTTGCTAAGAAAATCCTAAATAGGGTCACGAAGAGTGGCACATAACTGAAAAATACATGTATGCATGTACACAAATATACATGTACATATGTATACATATAAACATGGGTATTTCTGTGTATATATGAAATTGAATATGTAAATGATTCTATTATAATAAATGTTTTATATAACTATATATGACAGAACTAATTATTTTACTGATGTATTTCTATTTATACAAGCATGTGCATATGTACACATATTTATGCATGCATGCATATTACATATCTTCTTATACCAATTACAATCATAAGTCTAGCCTTCCAAATATTAAGTATGCATATTAAAATGAAGCATTTCTATCCTAAGTCAATTTCATACATATCCATGCTTTGCTTACTTTAGTAGTCAAGGTCATCTTCATCAAAGCATTTCTATTAAATAGGATGTTTTTTTAAAAATTGTTCCAATGTATATTGTACTCTTAGAAGTACCAAAACACAGTGAAACTCCACTACCTTCTGTTGTATGATCACAATGGTGTCTAGTAGAATCAGTCTACAATTTCTGACCATTCCATGTGTATTTCTAAAATTCATAGAAATTATATCACGCCAGAGGTTACTAATCTAATAAAAGGAATCAGCAGAACACAATTCCTGGTTTTTGAGGCCCGCTCAGGTCTTCAAAGCTATTTTAAAAGTATCAGATCACACTAAGCACCTCCTGCTGCACATCATCCTGGCTAAGGTAATGTTTATTCAGTGATAATATTTTGTTCCTGCCATTTGTTCCAAGGGACTTTTATGTAGACACTTCAGGGCACTGTGATTCCTCAGACCCTGAGGGCATTAATAAGGGCTTTGTGAATAGCACCTCTAGCTAGCCTTCCCCTGGAAGCCTGAAGTTGTAGACTACAGGAAAGAATTGTTATTTTGAGGAAAAAATATTACTCAACATAACAGAAGTAAAAATCAAACTGGTAAGGACCAAGAATGCTTTTGCTTGTGGGTGGTCAAATTTAGCCAGCATGTTACACCATGCCTATTCTTATTTTCCCTTTTTGTTGAAAAGACTTGAGTGACATGGAGATGGGGAGTCCATTTGGTCTGCCAAATTGTTGCCCATCATTAAGACTAAGTATGCAATGGACCATGTAGAGATGAAATTATTTAGCATCCCTGTAGCAGCAATGTCTGTCATCAGGTAAATTTGTTTTCAGGGCAGCTGCCCAAGTTCTCTGTAGGGACTGGAGATAACAACACCTTTAGTGGCAATTGCTTTGAAAGCTTTGTCTGCTTTAAGCATCACTGCATTAATGCTGTGGTGCCATATTCCAGTGGTGAGCCAATCACAATCAACAACCTACCATATTTCAGGGGAGGAAAACTATGTAACATAAGAAACGCATACTGTTTGCTAGGAGGTACACACACACAGTAACAGTTTCTCTTTGCAAAATGTTAAGGAATCTCCTGGTGTAAATTCATTTTTGCACTTAACATTGCAACAGATATCCATCACATACTACTCATTGGTGAAAATCATTAATTTCAGAGCAGCACTCTAGTCCCCTGGGAGCAAAAAGGAGAACCACAGACCACGTCTCCAATCTGGCCATTGCGGACAACTTTCTCACGTTAAATTTCGGATAATTTGTTATTTCTTTGTTTTCAGGCTTTGTCTCCTATTAAAATTTATGTGTGTGTGTATGTGTGTGTGTGTGTGTGTGTGTGTGTGTGTGTGTGTGTGTAGTTGTTCAGTTGTTTCTGACTCTTTATGAGTTTTCTTTTAGGGCTTTCTTGGCAGAGATACTATAGTTTTAAATTTCCTTCTCCAACTCATTTTTACA
This sequence comes from Gracilinanus agilis, assembly GCF_016433145.1. Classification (NCBI taxonomy): domain Eukaryota; kingdom Metazoa; phylum Chordata; class Mammalia; order Didelphimorphia; family Didelphidae; genus Gracilinanus; species Gracilinanus agilis. The sequence goes on from NC_058130.1 coordinate 584,655,395, forward strand.
AGTAAGGAAACAGAGGCAAACAAAGTTAAGTAATTTGCCTAAGGTCACACAGCTAAGAAGTGTCTGAGGTCAAATTCGAACTCAGGATTTCCTGACTCCAGGCCCAAAGATGGAGTCATATATACTTATATGCAGTTTCTAGTTTCACCAGAAGTAACTCTTTGTGTATCTAAATCTTTTGTGTTGAAGGTTTTGGTGGGTGGGAGTGCCCCTTACTGGGAAAAGGAGGAACAAATGGGATTTTCAAGACTCCAAGTCCTTGTCTATTTTACAATTATGTCACTGAACATTCCAGGTAGCTTTAAAGAGTAGAGGAGTAAATAAAATATTCTAAATGGGAAAAGGGATTTGAACTTGTTCCGGGTTCATATTTATCACTCCTGAATATTTTTTGTGGTATCATCAGATAATGTGGGGCTAACTAGATTATCTGATTTTGTCTAGCATATCTTGTATTTTATGTGACATAGGTGACCCAGGAAACTTAGTAAGGAGGCGAAACAAAAATTGTCCTGTATATATTGTTTTAAATTTTAGAGTGCTTTGCCTACATTATTTCAGTTGAACTACTGTGATGTAGATAATATGAGTCTCCAGTCTATAGTTGAGAGAAGGAGTCTCAGCAAGATTAAGTGACTTGAAACTAATCTTACAGCTAGTGTGTGTGTGTGTGTGTGTGTGTGTGTGTGTGTGTGTGTGTGTGTAGGTGTGAAAGAGGTTTTAACCCAGCTCTTCTTGAATGCAAGCCCCAAATTCTTTCTACCATACCATTCTTCCTTTCTGAGAATACTGTCTTTTCTCCATACTTCTTAGGTGTAAATCATGGTGGGCAATATGCAACAATATAATCATAACCTTCACAAATCTTTCCTTTGTCACTTGAACCAGTGGAAATATCAATTAATCTCAGATGATGTTGTTCCATGATGATGCTATTCAGTGTCACTGGGAAAATTTTAGTATAAAAATATGCCTTTTGTATGCCTGTGTGAAGAGCTTAAAATCTTTGAATTTCCTGAATGAAACTGAGCTTGCTTTCTTCCTGCTATTAATAGAACATAGATTTAGAGCCAAAAGGGACTTTATGGGTCATTCAGACTCATGCACTCATTTTACAGATTAGGAAACAGAACTAGAGTGGGTAAAAGAATTTCCCAACTAAGACGTAGAAAACAGAATTTTCACTCAGATCCTATGCCTCTAAAATTTTCACTTTCCCACTGTACAGGATATCTGAAAGCCCAGTTACAGGCTTTTCTAGTAGGTATTTATAAGATTATGGTTAGTTTAATTAGATAAAAAAGATTCCTTGTAAAGGCAACAATGACAAAATGTTTTGGGATCTTTAAAAAAATTAAAATGAAAGATAAAACCCAATGATTTCTGAGAACAAATTCCTTACAATTCAGAACAGGAATATATATATATATATATATATATATATATATATATATATATATATATATATATATATATATATCTAATCTCC
>NC_058130.1:584662219-584749719 GCF_016433145.1 Gracilinanus agilis
TCGTATGACTATGTTTAAGAGACAAGTGATATTTATTTGGAGAAAAGAAGGCTAGATAGGAAAAATTGATGAAGCTATAAAGAGAAATTAATATAATGAGCATAAATAATGGAAGCTGCCTAGTCAGTCAATAATCAGGAAATATTGCTTAAGCACCTACTATGTGCTAGACCTTATGCTAAGCATGGTGATAGAAGGCAAAATTCAGTCTCTGCCCTTAAGGTGATGCCAATCAAATGGAATAAAACAGCACATGAAAAGATTCTAAAAGGTAACAAGATAATCTAAAAGGTAAAAAGGTAATCTAAAAGAGGTAACAAGCAGTTCAGCAGCTAGGCTGGAAATACAGACATGTATACTAACGTGGATACAAAGGGAACTCTTCCATCAACACAAAGAAATCTATCAAAAATGTAAAAGATTCAGGTAATCCAAGATAAATTCAGAGATGCAACATGAGTGTTTTAAGAATTGTATCAGAAATGCTAAAGGCTAAAATCATCTGAAGATGGTGATGAATGTAAATAAATCAAGAGCTCTATGAAAGACTTAAGTATTATCAACAAGACAAGAATCAGGACAGCTTCAAGAGACTCATGACACAAATTGGGTATCTACTGCCATAGGAGGAACAGAGTCCAAATGCAAATTGAAACATGTCATTCTTTATTTTCTCCATGGAGATTTTTCCTAGTGTAAGAAAGACATGTCTTCTTTCATAATTGAGGGAGAGAGATACTTGGAACTTTAACATAACAAACAAATAAATTAAATAAACTATGAAACAATAAACATTGACCTGTTCTCAATGACTGTGAGTCATCAGGACAGGATAACCCATATACCAAAGTGTTGACAGAAACAAACTACTAGATCTTCAAAATAATGAAAAATATGCAAAATATAAGGAAATATAATGTCTTTTATCCCTTACAAATTTCTAGAACACATTATTAAAGGGATGGTTTTTGCCCACTCAGAATGGGAAATTGAAATAACCACAATGAGCATAGTTTCATGAAAAAGAAGTTATACCAGGCAAAGGTCAATTTCTTTTGGAAATAGGTGTGTATCTGGAACTAGGGTACATCCGAAAGGCATTTAGTCAGCCAGGGCCAATAAGTTTCTGGTTTTACTCTTTCCTACTTGGCTGCATTCCAATGAGAAATGATATAAGGGAAAAGACTTTAGAATCTCCCCATTCAAGACTGGGGCAGCTATGTGTTACAGTGGAAACAGCACTGGTCCTGGAGTCAGGAAGACTAAAATTAAAATCTATCCTCCAACATTAGCTGTATGACCTTTCACAAGTCACTCAACCCTTCTTGCCTCAGTTTCCTCTTCTGTAAAATGATTTGGAGAAGGAAATGTCAAACCACTCCAGCATCATTGTCAAGAAAACTTAAGATGGGGTCACAAAAATTTGTACATGACCAATAGAAATGAACAACAATAACTTGCAAGATTGACATGGGCTTTGTGAATATTGGTTTTTGTTCTTTTACTCACCATTTGTTCTTCTATATTCTAACTAATAAATATTGGAGAACACTATGACTTTTTGAGCTATCTAAGGTCAGGAAATCAAGCCAATAGGGATGCAGGAGTAGTGTATCATGCTGGATTTTATAGTTAGCCAGTTAGGCAACTGTGCAGCTTATCTTGTATAAAAGAAAAAAAAATATTAGTGGCTTCAGATGACTTCAAGATCAATTTGCATAAGTGCCGATGGTGACAGGTGGAAAAAACAAAAATGTAATAAAAGCTTAGGTTTTATTAAATGAGTCATTGTCCACCATAAGGAAAGTTATAATCCTACCTTCTCTGCTTTGGTTAGATCCCCCTTGGAGGAGGGTGTTCAGTTCTGGGGATTATTTCTTAAAAATGAAAATAATAAGAATTTATATTAAAAAGGGAATAACCAGAATGGTGATGGACCTTTAGTTTATGCTATATTAATTCAAAAATTTGAAAAAATAGCAATTTAAGGATATTTACTATGGAGAATAGAAGAGAGGTAAAAATATGATATATGTTTTCAAGCACTTGAAGGGATGTCATGTAGAAATGTAATCTTACATAGATAAAGTAGAATAAAACTAACAGCAATGGATGCTTCTTCTTGAGTCAGTGATTGTGTAAGTACTGATTACCTGCATAATTTGTCCCTTAATTATCCTGAATTGGCTTCATTTTCTAAGTGAGAGTCATATTTTTATTACTTCTTCTGGCTGGCCCTAGAACTACACAATACTGGGGACAAATCATGACTATTGCTGGCAACTTGAGTTAGAAGTCAGCTATTTAAGTGGGGGAAGAGAGAGAAAAGGGAAGTAAAGAAGAGACATGAGGAGAGATAGAGGCACACAAAGAGATGGAGACATGAAAAAGGAAGGAAGGAAGGAAGGAAGGAAGGAAGGAAGGAAGGAAGGAAGGAGAGAGATTGGGTATGTTTGTTGTGTGGGAGTGGCAATCTTTTGAACCTGTGTCTTATATTTTATCTGTTGCCAAGTATGTGTGTGTAAATGTGTGGAACTTGCAACTGTAGGTGAGAGAGGACAGGAAAGGCTATGTTTGACCTGAGCTTTGAAGGAAATTAAGAATTCTAAGAGAAAGCGATGATAGGTAAAGAGGAACTGCCTGCCTTTGCAAAGGCATGGAAAAAGAGTATGAAGTATTTCATATGAGAAATAGCAAGGACAGTTTAACTGGACTGCAGAGTTATGAATGCGAATAATGTATAAATAGGCCAGCGAGATACATTCAGGCAGGATTTATTTGCCTTGAAAAACATGGGCTTTATATACAAAAGAAGCCCTTTAGGCTGTATATCATGATCGCTATCAAGTAGAAATTGTCTAAATCTAGTAGTAATAGTATATGATGTTTTTACTAGACACAGTTTAGAAAGGCTTCTGATCAATTTTGTTTGCCCAGGGTTACTAAAACTGGCTAATTATTAGAAACAGATTTTGAAAATATAGTCTGCCTTGGTTAGTCAAGAAGACCTGGGTTCAAGTTCAACCTTTGACTCTTATGGGTTTTATGAACTTAGGAGAGTTATTTAAACTCACTAGGTTAACTTTTAGGACTTTTATTTGAAGAGTAGTTATTGATCTGCATTGGTAGTAGTAGTTTACAATATTAATAAAATCACAAGTCCAAATCAGAATAACTAAATGGCCAGCAAAATCCTCAAATTTAGTTTAAAATCTTTGATCACAAATAAACACATTCTATGCCAGTTGCCATTCTAAAATGAATTTTTCCAGCTTCATCTTAATCACTTTTAAAATTCGGATTTGTAATGGAAGTGCGATATCCCTTGAAGGAGAATAGTGTAAATGCTTCAGTCTAATTTTTAATGTAAGCCCATATTCCAAGCAGTTGTTCTATATACTAGGGTCCACTCCAACAGGAAAAGAAGGCATTGTGGTGAATTATTGTGTAATTAATCATTTGACCATGAGGGATTCATTTACTAATTAAAAACGTAAAAAGAATAAATTGAAATAACCAGTGACTACTAAATCACGGCTTTCTGACATGTCCACATTGTTGCAATATATCATAATGTATCAGTCAGACACACGTACTTTTGGTTACCTGTACCTTAAGAAGAACATTCTTTTTATTTCCACAGCTGTTTTTCCTACTACTTCTGTGTGTATACGCTTATACCTGTGCAAAATATATTTCTTATATTATCTCATATCATCTAGAAACGCAAGAATTTTCTTGAGTGTTAGATCCCAAAGACTAAAACTGATCAATAGAAAACCGAGGGTGCAATATAATTGATAGACTGTAGCCTATAAATATTTTATTAAATGAACAAAAGCCCAGAGCCTGTTTGATACATAATTCCTCTTGATTCAGGTAGCATACTATAAGTGCTTTCAGACTGATCACATTCCTCTAAGTTTAAGCACATTCTTTTTACACAATTAAATTGCTTATTAGAAAACTAGTCAGGTTATCAAAGAAAAGGAGGGAGAGGAAAATAAAAATGCCCAATTTTCAATGTTCTTTTGTAATTTTCAAATCCAAGTTTTATGTAATGAACAATAGTAAACAGTAGAAAGGTCCTGAATTTTAACCTCAAGTGTGAAGGACCCAAAAGTTCTCTATAATCTTTTAATTATATTTACTTTCAATTGAAGAAGAAAAAAAGGGAGCAAAATTAAAGCTTTCTTTTTCTTTCTTATTTTTCTTAGTTAATCAAAAACATGACTGTAGCAGGTGGCTAACATCACTTAAAAAAAAAGAAAAAACATGAAATTGGTATTTGAAGTCAGTCTATTAGCAATTTATTAAATGTCTACTATGCACTCTGGGGGCAGTTAAGTAGGCTGGGGGAGAGAATAGTGGTCTTGAAGTCAGGAAGACCTGAGTTCAAAACTGGCTTCAGATAGTTACTAGCTATGTGGCCCTGGGCAAGCCATTTCATCTGTTTGCCTTAATACACTGGAGAAGGAAATAAACAACTCCAGTGTCTTTGCCAAGAGAATTCATGGATAATGAAAATATGCTCTGGTCCCCAGGGTCATGAAGAATAGGATGACTGAATGATTCAGCAACAACAACAACATGTACCCTGGCACATAATGCTAACCATTGAGGATATAAATAAAGTCAAAAGATAGTCACTGTTCTCAAGGAGCTTCACAGTATAATAAGAGGACAACATGCAAACAGCTTTGTACAAGCAAGCTACACATGAGATGAGTTGGACACATTTACTGGAGGAAAACCAACTAGCATTCTTAAAAGCTATCAGTAAGGGCTTCTTAGGGGTTTCTAAGAGATTTAAGTTAGTTAGGACTTAAAAGAAGTCAGGGCAGCTAGTAAGTAGACATGAGAAAGGAGAAAATTCTGGGCATGGGGATAGCCAGTTAAAATGTCCTAAGTCCAGAAATTGATTGTCTTATATAATGAAAAATAATATGTCCAGTATCACTGGATCAAGAATTAGACATATGACTGAAAAGATAGGAAAGGCCAAGTTGTGAAGGGTTTAGGAATGCTAGAAATTTTTATATTTTATCTTGGAGGTAATAGGGAGCCAATGGAGTTGAATAAATAGAGGAGTGATCTTGATCAGACCTGTATTTAAGGAAGATCAATTAGAAAACCTGACAGATAGCAGATAGGGGAGATTGGGGAGAGACAAGGCAAGGTGTTTAACCATTACATTATTGCCATTATTAAGGTATAAGTTGATGAGGGCCTTCACTGGGTTGGTGGCAGTGTCAGAGGAGAGTAGGAGAAGGGGGTACAAGAGAGTTTGAGAAAACTGACAGGGCTTGGTAACAAATTGGATATAGGTAGTGCAAGAGTGAAGCATTCAGAATGACAAGTAGGCTGGCAGCCTGGATGACTGCGATGTTGATGGAACAAATGTGAAGAAAAGAATATGAAAATTCTAGACTAAAGCTGGAATGAAAAGTCACTGCAATAGGGGGAGTTGAATTTTGGGAGTGGGAGTAAGAGAAATGTTAATGAGTGTCAAAGAAAGCATTTTCCTATGAATGCAGAGAATATAATCACATCCCTGAAGGTTACATTTGTTTTGGACTCAATAAAGAACGCTTAATGAAATAATCTTTTTTCCCCTTCTGATCTTTATTAATTTTTCTGACTATCCCTTCAGATGATGCTTCATTATTCCAATGGAAAGCAGAATGCCTGAGGTAGTACCTTGAAAATAACGTGACTTTCTGCAATTGAACCTAAAGCTAACCATTAGGTGAGTGAACAAGGATGATAATATATGTTCAGATTAGGGGAGGATGTGCTACTGCATTTTTTTACCCTGTTTTACATAATTTTTGCTCTTCTAAGATGAAAAAAAATCAATAAACACAAGCAGGGCCCAACCTAAGTGCTGCTACCTGTCATGTTAACTTAATATCTTGATTTATCCAGTTACATATTTGTCACCTCTCTTGTTAAAGTATTTATAATCAAGTGAAGTCTGGGATTGAATACCCAAACTAATCTTCACTGAAAAATGCTTGCTGTATGATCATAGAGAAGATGTTTAAAAACTCTACCTTCAGTTTCTTCTTCTGTCATTAGCCTAAGAATATTTTCATTTCCAACCACATTGGGCTGGGTTATTTGGTAAAAATTCTTCTTCAACATCAACTGTTCTGATATATTTGTGTATGTGCATTGATGTATGCATATTTGTATATATGCATATATATAATATATGCAACTGTGGCATGTCCTTATCATATGAATAAAGATAATTAACTCATTTATTTAGCCCTTTCAAGTTACAAAAGCACTTTTTTCCAACAGCACAATGATGTATCTAATATAATAATAACATCATATTTATGCTAATTTATTTTACTATTATTTTTCTATATTTATTTTTATTTGTGTTTTTCCTCTTTTGATTATTAATATTAGGTTTATTTAACAGAAAAAGAAATTGAAACTAAGAGGACTTTATAATTTATCCATGGTCACACAAAGAATGATATAGTAAGAATTCAAACCCAATTTCTCCTGTCTCCAAATAATATTTTTTCCATCACATCACAACAAAAGTGATGGAAAATACATAATTATGAATGAATCAAGACATTAAATCAACATGATAAACAAGGCAAATTCTTAGACTGCTCTGTTCATGCCTGTAGTTTTCTTTGGACCAGAGTGAAATTTTATGTATGTATATACATGTGCCATATATATGTATTATATATGTACATATATGTATTAGATATATAGATATAGAAATATGTGAAGTGGGAAAACTGAGGCTCAACCATGCTAAGTGATTTGCCAAAGAAGTGACTATTTACCATTTCTTTCTGTTACCTATAAAGTAGTTTACTCAGTATATTTCTTTTCCATTCTTGCCTTTCACTCTCTCTTCTTTCCCCTCTGTCCTTTATTCCAAGCCTTATCCATCCTAACACAGACTACCAATAACCTTCACAAACATTTATGTGTTGATCGTCTTCATTTCTCTCTCCTCCACCAGAATAATCTAGTGAAAAGAATACTGAATTTTGAGTTAGTGGAGAAGGGTTTTGTAATATAGGTTAAAAAAAGTTAAAGTTAATAAACCTATATTACAGTTTGAATAATATAGTTAACATTTACCAATGATTTAATTATGGATACCTATTAATTAACTTCTTTAAACTTTAGTTTCTTCATCTGTAAAATGGCAATAATAGTACCACCTATGTTTCAGGGTGTTGTAAGGAAGAAATGAGAGCCTGTTCTAAAGCACTTTATACATTTTTAAAAACATTTAAATATCAACTATTCTACATACATTCTCTTATATGACCCCTTCCTTGCACTTTCATTAGAATTCTTTAATAGGACAAAAGTCCACGTAATTAAAAGGGAATCAGGAAATATAATCTATTTTGATTTACAAGAAAACCTTGCTAAAGTTTATTACCAAAGTCACAATGAGACAGAGAGTACTATTTTGTCATCATTAGGGAACTAATTGGAAGATAGGAAGGAATTTTTAGGGCTAACTGGTCAATTTTCTGAATGCAAAGCAACATTCACAGAAATAAGTTTTAGGATTGGTTGTATTTATCATCTGCATAATGTCCTATAGGAACGTGTTCTTGTGATCTGGCTAAATATGAGTAAATTATTTTTTATCTCCCATGAAAAAAGAGAACTATGGTAAATTCAAAAGTATGATTTTTATCATTCTTGTTATTGTCACAAAAATTAATTTTGGTACCCAAAAGGTGAGTGCTTAAGTTACATTTAAATTCTTCCAAGTCTTGACAACATGATTTTTTAGCCTGATATTGTGTAGCAACTGCTTGTTTAAAACTCTTAATAAAATATATTTAGTGTATTTCTTCTTCAAAATAATAATAGTTAATGACTTTTCATTCCTTTATCATGGATTTCCTATAATTGTCTACCCTAAAGTTACTGTCTACTAAAGACGGCAACACAACTTTACAACTCTTGTCACTGATTCTCTACATGAAAGAAAGTAGATGAACACACTCTAAGTCATGATCAAGGAACCCTTTCCTGCATATAAAGTAATTATAGAATACTGTGTTTTCTATCATTTCTAAAATTGCTGATAAACATATAGGGACAGACGGCCTAGAGATGGGTTCTTGGAGGTGAAGGAGGCAAGGGTATAGAGCACAGAAAATTTAAGTTTGAAAGCTACTTGGAAATGTTGTTAACCATTGAAATTATATTTCTAATCTGATTAATTATTTTCCTGGAATCTTCTTATAGTGCCTTTGATTTTCAGGAAATGTCAGACAAGTAACAGTTTTTTTTTTTTCCCATACCTGAGACCTGATCCAGGAGTAATATTATTCTCTTGCCTAAAATCTAGTTTTAGATTCAGCAAGGTGGCATAGAGGAAAGAATACTAGATTTGGATTTAGGAAGACCTGAAATCAAAACTGACCTCAGATATTTACTGGCTGAGTAATTCAGGACAATTTACTTAAACTTTGTCTGCCTTGGTTTCCTTGTCTGTAATAACAGCACCTATTTACTAGGGTTTTTTGAGGCTAGAATGAGATAATATTTGTAAAACATTTTGCAAGTATTAAAGAGCTATACAAATGCTAATGATGATGATGATGATGATGAAAATTAGTGCAATAACTTTCTTTGGTGCCTTGAAAGTTGTAAAAAGCAGAGAAAAAAATAATATTTTTGATGAAATTTAGTAGAAGCAAAGCAGAGCTTAGGAAAGGGAAATTTAAAATGAATGGATAGACACTGATGAAGTTTATAAACTAATTAGGGATGTAATTTAAAGGCTTTAAGTCTGGTAATGAAGAGGAATAGAATCTTGACATTAGTACTGAAACAATGTTGTTCCTGTGAACATGAAGGTGACTGAAGCAGGTGCTTAGAGCTTGGTCAGATCTTGAAGGTACCAAGATCATACACTGCATCCCCGGGCATTACTAGTCATCCTGATTTTTGTCTTGCCACTGGTCTTCGATGACTCTGGAAGATAGACTGAAGCTGATGACTTTGTGCAACTTGCACAAATCAAATTCTCTAGCAATACTGTATAATGTCACTGATCTTTAAAAATCAAAAACATCTATTCGGGAATTCCCTCCAATGAAGCTGATTGCAGTCTTTCCATGGTTGCCTATGCTGGCACATTCTTATCCCTGTCTTCCTCTGAGGTGACCATACCGGATCTATGAAACATGATAGGAATCTTCCTTTGCCTGACATTGCAAGAGTGCCGTTGGAACATTCTGGCTGTCTTTCTGTCATCCCTCACTCTGACCATGCAGGCATCCCATTTTCTTTCCTAAATTATATTTGCTTGATACTACTTTTTTACTCCAGATCTTCCTGGAAAGTTCCTAATTGTTTACATACTGCAAATTGAAAACTTTTGCTCACACCTCTCCATTATACACTGCTTTATATTCATTTTCAGTCTTGTGGAGACTATCGCATATCTGTGCCAGTAGAAAGACTATTAAAAGTGATTATTGTTTCAAAGGAAAGTTGACTATCATTAAAAACTTTGCAATTTTTGGAAGGAAATCAAACTTGGGTTTCTTTCCTCACTCTAACTCTAGGACCAATCATTGCCTCTGTATTGTCTGTACCAGATATTCACAGTTAGAGATGAGTTCTATAGGTTTCTCATTCAAATATATGTCATAATCTGGGGAGCAGACATTCTTAATCTACTTGACCTTTTCTGTATGCATGATCAGCTCAAACTCTTTTGAATGTTTATAAAACTTCTGGGTGACTCAGTGATATTCCAGGGCTTAATGAAACTCACACAATAGCATCCATTAACAAGAGTATCTGGAAAACATCACCTTTTACAGAGAACCTATCTTCAACAAGTTGAAGTCTTTACACTGGATCTCCACCATTACAATGGCAAGCATCTTTGGCTAGGCCACAGTTCTCTGGTTTATGTCTTATCTCTTCTTTTTTTTGTAATCAGAAGACTATTGAATTTCTTTTTCTGTTGTACTTTTCAAGGAATCTTGGATAATTCTGATGCGTGGATAGCTACTGTATAGGTTCTGTGATATACAGTACAAAATGAAAACATTAATTTCATCAATTCATTACCTATAATTTGTAGCTCAACACAATATATACACACACATTCACACAGATAGACACTGTAGTAAGAGTGGACATAGTAGGCATTTAATAAATTCCTATTTACTCACTGATTGATGTTATTTGATGATCATATGACATAATCATAAGGAAAGAAAATTTTATTTGAAATCTCCTCCACACCTCATTGATAACCTGCATCTAATATAAGTTAACATTCAGTTAATTGTTTATAAGAAAATTCAACTAGACATCTTACTGTCCTTTATAACAAAATATTTTGCTTAGTCAACTTGGCTTCAATTTTTATTGTTTTTATTCTATACAAATTGAAGGCAAAGGAGTTTAACAAATTATTTGTATTATAAAGGACAATAAAATTGATAAGTGAAAAAATAAGCCCTCTGACACTTACACTTGTTCAGTGGTATACTTAAATGCTGCTTTCCTCTGATTTACATAATTTAGACATGTGTATCTCTCTATATACATGAATATATTAAAATACATGTATGCTCTGCTTTAAAATGTCAATATAGAAACCTATTTACCATTAGATACTAATGTCTACTTCCAATAGTATGTTTTATAAAGTCAAAAAAGCTAAGATAATTTCAGGGCCTCCCTATTGCCTATAGGAATAAAATACAAAATCCTGTGGTTGGCATTTTTAGTCCTTCGCATTTTTCTTTGTTATATGTTTCTAAGGTTAGATATTACATTTTATAATAGGAAAATAATGGACCTTTTAATGGGTGGGTAGATGATACAATGGATAGTATGCTGATCCTGGAGTCAGGAAGACCTGAGTTCAAATCTAGCTCCAGGCACTGTGACCCTGGGCAAGTCACCTAACTCTGTTTGCTTCATTTTCCTAGTCTGTAAAATGAGATGGAGAAGGAAATGACAAACCACTCCAGTATCTTTTCCAAGAAAACTCAGAATGAGGTCATGAAGTGTGGGACATGACTGAACAACAAAATAACCCTAGACTACTTATTACCTTTTTCAATCCAATAGTACATTTCCCAACTCTGTGCCTTTGGATAGGCTGTATTCTCTTCCTAGAAACTTCTTCTTTCTGACCTTGCCCATTTTGAATTCCTATTTTCTTCAAAATTCATCTCAAATGCCATCTTCTATAGCCTCTTCTTAGCTTGACAGCCCCTCATTTTCCCCCTTGCCCAATGATGCGGAACTTATTTTGAGGAGAGCCATCCCAAGGTAGGAGAAACAAAACTGTCCTTGAAACTAGGACAACCAGGGATCCTCCCTTTCCAGTGTTGTTTACTGGCTGTTTGACCTTGGACTGACCATTTTGACTTTTAATACTCTCATCAACTATGTTCATAGAGAGGTGCCTATCTACCTATGTTAATAGAAAACATTTTCTTACTTAGGAGTTCACTTTATTAATGAAACTATAAAATTGTCCTTTTCTCCTATTTACTATGAATGTACTTTGGATTTATTTTCATGAATACATTTTTCCCCCTGATAGACTAATTTCCATGAAGGATGGACAGTTCTTTTTTTTTTTTTTTTGTCCTTATAAAACCTATACCAGGGCCTACAACATCCTAAATAAATGCTTCTTAACTGGTTGATTAATTCACTGAATTATTTCCATGAATTCATCCTACTTGAATATATTCAGTTTGGCATGTATATGCCATAGTTATGTGGCTCTGTGTCATTTGGATGTTTATGTTGTTATTTAATATATGAGGGCAATTTTCAGTGTGATTGAACCTTGATTATGGAACAAAATTGGTGAAAATGTTGAAGGCATAAGTGTTTTATTTAAATTGAGTATTAACTGTATTAGTTCACACCGTAATACATGATTTGGAGGAAATTTTCAAATACTTTTCAAACCTGCATAAGAATGAAAAATCAACAAAAAACTCATACCAACTAATTAAATAACCTTCTAAGGGCCTACTGTGTACAAAAAACTGTTTCTAGGTGCTGAGAATGTAGCATTACTTTTTTCTTTTTTTTTTTTTAAATGGTAGAGGAATTCTTTAGTAGAATTCTTAGTTATATCCTGTGAGTATTTCTGGTAGGGCTTGGATGACAATTGCCCACCTCTGCCATTTCCTGGCTGTGTGACTTTGGGCAAGCCCTTTAACTTCTCTGGACCATTAGTCTCCTTTACAGAAATGTAAGAGAATTGGATTGAATGTTGTCTTAGGTCCCTTCTAGTTCTAAATCTATGAGCCTGTAAGCCTATATTGATGAGATCATGCATCCATTGAATGATTAATGTAGAAGAAAGCACTAATTCAAGTGAGTAAGTTAAATTATTTTCTGGCTCCAAAGTTAGATGAGGTATATTACTTTAAACTGTCTGTGGACATTTTCGTCACTGTACCTGGTGGATCAACTTATCACCGTCTCTACTAATCTAAAGCACAGAATAATAATGATAAAAACTAGAATGGGATAGAGAAAGTCCTAGATTCTTTCTATATCTGGGTCACTTGCAATAAGCAACCTTGCTCAAAGCATTTAGCTTATTCATGCCCTTCAGTTTTCACAGCAGGAAAGAATAATTATATATCCCACTAAAGAAAGCTTGTCCCTGAACACCTTCAACCCAATATTTGTGATTCTAGGAACACAGTTCCTATACAAATTATAGGCTATTGTGGAGAGATTAAGTTCCTGTATTTTTTAAAAGTAAAAATGTTTGACAGTATTGAACATCAATATAAGCAATTAAACTTGCTTATTGTAACTATTTACATTTAAATTAAATAATTTCAAAGTAACATTTACAAATTATTCAAATATTCCCACTACATTTCCATCAAGGTTCTTTGTTCATAGTCTTACTCATTTTTTCTTTTTATATGGTTATAGGTAATGTACATTCAGTTTTGGTTCTGATTTATTTATTTATTATTGTTTCATAGGAGTCTTTATAGATTCTCTCATATTCCTCATACTTGAAACCAATTACTTTTTGAAAGTGCTACTGCTAATCTGATATCAATCAATTATCCTCAAGGGTCTATGGTTCTTACACTTATTAACTGTTTAATTTTTTCAGCTCTTCTAACCTCTTTAAATCTCAGTTTTCTCATCTATAAAATAGGATAATATCTAAACAAGAAGCATCACAGTGTTGTTGTGAGAAAAGTGGTTGTTAACACTTAATGTGCTATTTTTATAAAATATTAAGAACAACAACTACTACAACAATAATAAAAAAACAAATAAGCAGCATGGCATAATGAATAGAGATAGCTTCAAAATAAAAATGTCCTTAGGGGTCAACTAGGTAATTCAGTGGATTTAGAATCAGGCCTAGAGATGGGAAGTTTTAGGCTGAAATATGATCTCAGACACTTCCTAACTGTGTGACCCAGGGCAAGTCACTTAACTCTCATTGCCTAGGCTTTACCATTCTTCTTCCTTGAAACCAGTACACAATTCTAAGACAGAAGGTAAGGGCTTAAAAAAAAGGAGTTCTAAATTCCAGTACTACTTCTGAGATATATGGAACATGATGACCTGGGGCAAATTATTCAACTTCTCAATGCTGTATATAGTTCTATAAGATTAATAATTACAGGCATGATCTATTATGGTCAAACTACTCAAAAAGATATAGAAGTTAAGATGATGGAGTAGGGTGTGCAGTGTTCTTGCTCTTCTAATACCCCTCCAAATTAAAAGTATGACAGAAATGGAACAAAGCATTTTGTAGTCAAAAGAAGTGGGCTTGCAATAAAGAATAACATGCAGTATTATATTTTAAAATTAATCTTGGAGACTTTATTAAATTTATAATCATTCATTAGTAAAGAGGTAGGTATTACCAGATTTTCCTAACTACCATAGTCTTTTGGAAGCACTTCTTGAGGTCCTGGATTACCACAGGTCCTGACCTATTTTTGCAATTACTTGTGGGGGAATGGCAGCTCAAGGTCGAGCTGAATGTTGTGGAATGAGCTCAAATGGTAGTGGAATAGAGTAGTAGGTTATACAGTGGGTGACTATCTCACATGGAAGGGGAATGAGTGGAGGAATAGCCATGGAAAGGGAGGAGGTGGCAGAGAACTGGTAGTACTAGAACCCTCCTCTCATCAGACCTGGGATAAAGAGAAAACAACATATACAATTTTAAGGGTAAAAATAATCTTCTTAACATATACAAAAAGAGGACATAAAGGGGATGGATAAGAAAGGGACTGAGAATTCTTAGGGGTGCTTAAATAAAGGGATGGAAAGAAGGGATATCTAGAGGGGAATACATATCAAGAGAGTAGGGGGATAAAATGGGGAGAAGAGGGACAGATTTTTGGAAAGGTAGATAGAATAAAAATGAGAAGGTAAGGGAAAAGAGACAAGGGAGGGACCTTTGGAAAAGTGAACCAATTTAGAACTAAGAGGTCAAGGAATGAGAATAAGGGGATTTATGGAAAGGGATGTGAATTGGATTCATATTGGTCAAAGGAAATTGCATATCTGAGGAGGTATTTGGCAGAAAGGAAGGAAGAAGGGTACAAATAGTGAGGAGGAATGGAGTATGAGAAAATGTATAGCTAGTAACTATGCCATTGAGAGTAAATGGGATGAATTCACCCTTAGGAAGAAAATGGATTCCAAAAAGGATCAAAAACCAGAACCTGATAACATGTTATTAAAAATGAGAGACTCACACAGAGTGAAGGTGAGGGGCTGGAGTCAAATATAATATGCCTCAACTGAACCAGGGATGGTAGGGGTCCTAGTCATGACCTCTGACAGAGTTGAGGCAAAAATGGATAAAATTGGAAGGGATGAACAAAGTAATTATATTATGAAGGGGGACATTGTGGATATTGACTCATTATCAATATTTGACCTGCATGCACCGAGTCATATTATCCAGATTTTTAAAGGAAAAACTAAATGAGATACAGATGGAAATAGATAGCAAGGTTTTTTAATTTCCCCTTCAGAACAAGATAAATCTAACAAAAAATAAATAAGAAAGAAGTTAAGAAGATGAATACAACCTCAGGTAGTTTAAATATGATAACTATCTGGAGATCATCTACACACTTTCATGAGGCATATTTTCTAGTGGGAAAATGGTTTAGAGAGCATATATATTCTACAAAAGTCTTATTTTAACACTCTTCTCATTATGGAGGTAATCCTGAATTTCTGAAGTGTTGTGGCAGTTCCACTGAGTATGACCAATTTGGAAAGACTTGGTTTTGGAAAGAGTATGGTCTGGGCAACAGATTGTGTCTGCTCCCTAAGGACCAATCTAGTTAAATATTACTCTGGTGATGTATGTTAACTGAAAACTAGATGGGTTACATTGATCAAATTAAATGCTAATAGGAATATGGAGAAATAGACCCAATCTTACATTGCTAAAGAAGCTGTGAATTATTTTGTTTTGTTTTATTTTTTAGAAAATCAGGTGGTGGAGGCAGCTGGGTGGCTCAGTAGATTGAGAGCCAGGCATAGAGATGGGAGGTCCTGGGTTCAAATCTGTCCTCAGACATTTATCAGCTGTGTGACCCTGGGCAAGTAACTTAACCCCCATTGCCTAGCCCTTACTACTCTTTTGTCTTGGAACCAATACAAAGTATTGATTTGAAGACTGAAGATAAGGGTTTAAAAATAAAGAAAAGAAAAGAAGGTGGAGATATACATTAAGACCTATAAAGCTATTCCTTCTCCTTGACCTAGGAACCCATTACTAGGATTAGGTTCTAAGGGTATTATTCAGAGATAAAAAGCTATGTATGTATGAAAATATTCACAGAAGCATGTGGATAGAATTCACTTCCTAAGGCTCATCCAACCCAGTTTATCTTATCCAACATCCCATTTGCATACTTATGCTGTGTGAATGGACCTGGGGGGATGGGGATGGAGGATAAAAGTTTTGGTGTGGCACCTCCCTCTCTCTGTTTCTGAGAACAGAGCTGGGGAACCAGGCTGAGAAACAGTGGTCAGTTAGGTTAGATTAGGTTTTAATCTGCTTTCTCTATCTTTAGTGATTATTAATAAAACTATGGAAAATAAAAACCTGGAGTTATTGTTATTAAATTAATTTAAATCTTACAGAAGCTAATGGCAAGATAACTGGAAAAAAAACAAATTCAACAATTCAGAGAAATGGCTAAATAGATTATGTTATTTGAATATAAAAATTATAATGCATTTTCTTATGTAATCTGAGATGCCAAATATTAAAAATTTAAAGAAAATGAGGGAAATAGATGAAAATAAAAGAAAAAGATATAAGAATAATATGTTCTATAGTTCCATAAAAAAGAACACCTAATAGCCACAAAATAAAGAGAAAAAAATCATCAATGTAAAACATCCAAAGGAAACTTAAAAGCAGAGGATATTTATATTAGCACACATACATAATTTATATTTTTAAAGAACTTGTAAACAAGTGGGGTTTTTGGTTTTGCACATAATTTTAATGCATTTGTTTATTTAATTTGTTTATTTAAATATTTTTTTGTTGGAGGTAATGGTTACTAAGTATATAATAAAAATGGGAAAAAATGAGATAGGAGCAAATTTTAAGTTTTTCCAAGACTATGACATTGTGTCTGATTTCTTCCCCTACCGCTTTTACTTACTTTATTCCTTGCCTTCACAGATCACCACACCTTTTTTTGCCACAAAAAATAATGAAATCATAGTAGGAAAGTAAGCCAAAAAGGTTAAATCAATTTTTCAAGTTTATACTGCTAGTTAGTAGCAGAGATATATAATGGATACTCTATAAACATGGGTTTTTATCTTTTGTATTTTGAAGAGTTAGGTGAGCTGATCGAAATTCTACTTTTTAGGAGGCCAGATATTTTAAAGGTACATTTAATAAAGGTATCTGGAATATAGTTCATTTCATCACAAATATGAAGAAAGCAAATAGAGTTCATCAAATAAAGAATCCTTTAAAGTCAATGATTTTTAAGAGGTAGATGATATCTAGAAAATATTTAATTCAAATATAAATGAAATAATTAATTCAAATGTAAATAATTATGAAGTGTAATTGGCTTCACTGATGTTTAATGTTCTTTTTACTGAACCGTTTTGAAAATTACTTGTCTTTATAAAAATATTTTCTAGCTGATTCACAGACTTTTTTTTCTTATTTGAAAAAATGTATATATTTTAATCTGCGTCACATAGTGGTTGTCATATTCTTAGATTTAGTCACTGAAGAATATATACTGTGCTCTCATGAGTGTTGGATATAATTAATCATTGCCTTGAAACTTCAAAAGACCCTTAAAAAAAGATGCTTGGTATTTATTTTATTCAGGAAAAGCAAATATGATTTCCTTTATTTTTTCTGCATTTTGTGAGTAGTTTGAACCTTATATAAACTCCCGCATATCGCAGGAAGACTTCTCAAATCTTATGTTTCTAATGAACTCATTAGGCCTTAGCTTGATTTTCTGAGTTCTTAGCAATTGTAAGTGTTGGCAAACAAGTTGTTAAATAGGTATCTGATTTCTCCACTTGTCTTCAAATATTGTGATTTAGATAGAACTCTAATGCACAAGAGCAACTTGTCCCCAGAGCATTATTCAGAATATAAATTAAGTGATATTATAACAGAACCATCTCTTAGCTCAGCATAATGAATATGAAACATCATGTACTGGTGACCAAGGTCATAGTATGAGAATGAATTACTCTATTAACATCTCTTTTAAGTAGCATTAGTGATAATAAATGAAGAGATGTAATGTAATTCTGATAATATTATTCATGTAAAAATAGCATACTTTGTCTTGTTAAAACAATTAAAATGTGCTTTGAGGATATGTTACACCATAGAAATATGATGCTTGAAAGGGCTTATTGCATGTTGCTGAATGCATCAGCATTAGCCAGTAATGCAGATAATCTGATAAAAATCGAAAAGCTGATTTGTATGCTATGCTAATTCAGGATCATCTCTTTGGCCCTGGGTACTGCCCAAATGCTGCAGAAGATTACAGCAAGCTTTAGTGGTGATATTAGATTAAATTCAATCCTTTTGCCTATAATTTTTTCAGAGAAATTACATCCATCATTCTTCCACATAAACCCTCTTTAGCTGCTAAGCAGCAATAATACTGCATTTTAAGCCTGCCATATTACTTTTTTCTGTCCAGACATATTTAAGCTCTGATATCACTTATAGGTCATCTTTAAGCACCTAAACTACAAATACATACATAATACCTGAATGTGTATGCACCTTTTTGGGGGTGGGGGTGGGTAATGGGGGTGGAGATCAAGTCCTGTGACTTGTTTTAGAAAACTTCCAATGAAGTTCTTGCCAATGTAGATATGCATGTGTCTTTATGTATAATATATGTATATAAATTAATGTCTTAATAATATAACCTACATATTTTCCTACTTTTTCTTCTAGCATTTTTCATAAGTATATTTTGACCATATATGTGAATTCAAACATAAATATATTCATATATTTATTTATATGTTTACATAGTTTTCTCATAGATATTATTCCAAAATATGTTAAGAAGATCTTTGTCAAAGATTTTTGTCAAATTTGTCAAAAAACGCCTTTGTCAAAATTTCAAAGCTGGCACCAGGAACTAAGTAAAAATGGCACAACTATGTTATTGTAAGGCTTTTTATTACCTAAAGCTGAATATTCGGTGGGTAAAATTGTGTTCACCAAAAGCCAGGATGTGCAATCAAAGCTGACTATAGCATAGTTAGGCTATAATTCATATATTAGTCCCATTCTCCAACACTGGCAGTCTCTGTGATTAAATCTTTTCAATTATGATAGCAATTAGAATAAAGTATCACTAAATTTTTACAGGTTCACTTGTGATTCTTCCCGCCTGCTGGCATGGTTACTAATTTACTGAAAGAAAGTTAAGCTTCAGAACAATTTAATGCAGGATATTAAGGGATTATTATCAATGAGTGGGGAAACATTTGGAGTAAAATTATGCCATCTGAACCTATAGAAACTTATTAGAGTTCATCACTTAAATTGTTTAATATAGCCTTTCTCTCCCTTTTGATCATGAACAGATGGCCACATATTTTGAAACTCTCCAATTCCCCAGCTATCAAATATTAAATATAGAAAATTGAAGTCAGGCTTAGTTTCCTATCATACATTTTTAAATCACGTGTCAGATGCTTGTTTAAAGACACTTTTGTATACAAATGTTCTTTCTGCCATGAAACATGATTACTGTAACACTACCCCCTGCAGACTCACACCAATAACACCCATCAGACTATTCAGTCTTTATAGAATTCACATTGATACTGAACATTTTAGTTGGCATTCTTCAAACTGATACTTCAACACCTTTATTGAATTTTGTGGCATAGAAGCAGATTTTAGGGCTAGAAAATGTTCTTCATAGAAGGTTGTAGTTGTTTCGTTTGTTTCACAAAACCTGAAGTCTTTTACATTATTTGGAAATGTCAATGTTTTCTAAGTTTGCCAAAAAACATGATATTATGGAAAATGTCCTTTCATAATTACAATTAAAACACACCTCATCAGAATTCAAAGGCAAGAAAATGATCCTGTTTATACTTTTTCCTCCTTTTCTAGCTTTTAAATTATTATTAGGATGCATGTTTAACTTGATCCCACATAAATTTTGCAAGTGTAGATGGAGCTAAAGGATAAGATCATGTTTTCTATTAACTGGAAAAATGTATATTTACATGAATGAAGCCTACTTAGCTATCCTTAATGAGTCAAGGGACCAGAATCCAATAGGATTGGCAAAAAAAGGAATTAAAGTATTAGTCTCTCATATTTTATGATTAATGTTCTTATATAAGGATGAGAACCCAGACAGGATCATCAAAGTCATATTGGGTTAAATCTTTCTTTGCTACAAAATACAGTCATTAGACTTCAGTTACCCTTAAAGAAAATCCCTAATATCTATGTATGCCTGTATCAGATATAGGTCACATCATAGTTAGGTACATTGTGATTTATTATTTAACCTTTAAGTGATTACTTTAGCAGTTAAAGGCTTTGAGATATTAAATTATTTTTCTCTTTATCCATAACAAACTACCATACAGATGGGTGGATCTTATTAGTTTTCTTAGCATTTTATTACAATTTCACTTTGTTTTTTAACTGCAAAGAAAATCTGTCTAGAAAAGTGATGCCATTTGCCATGTGTGTAGTGAGGTTTGGGCCCACACCCACATGATTGCAAGCAGAAGTTATTTATTGAGTGACTACAGAGGGTGCCCCTATATGAATCTGGTTTTGTGGCACACTTAAGTGCTTCTTGGGAGTAGAGATTTTTTCAAACTGTGTCTCTAGTGCCTAGGACATTGCCCAATACATAGTAGATACCTAATAGATGGGTACTAATTGATTCTTCCTCTTTCTAGATGACACATTATAAGTCAACTATCATGTTATGAAGTGGACAGCTAGGTAGTACAGTGATTAGAGTGAATAGTCAGGAAGACCTAAGTTAAAAACTTGCCTCAGAGGGGCAGCTTGGTGGCTCAGTGGATTGAGAGCCAGGCCTAGAGACCAGGGGTCCTAGATTCAAATCTGACCTTGGATACTTTCTACTGGTGTGACCCTGGGCACCTCACTTAAGTCTATTGCCTAGCCCATACTGCTCTTCTGCCTTTGAACAAATACACGGTCTTGATTCCGAGATGGAAGGTAAAGGTCTAAAAGAATTAAAAATTAAAAAAAAAAAAACTTGCCTCAGAACTCAGCTGTGTGATTGTGAACTTAATCTTGTTTACCTCAGTTTCCTCATCTGTAAAATGAGCTGGAGAAGGAAATGACAAATTATTCTAGTATCTTTGTGATTTTAGGCAAGTCTCTGGGCCTCAGTTTCCTCGAAGGTAAAAGAAGTAAACTTTACTTACAGCTTGCTATCTTATGAACCATGAGTGTTAGGGAGAGATGATGAAATTCATATTCAAGACACACATCTTTAAAAATTACATTTTTAAGGAAAAAGTTTTAGGATAACACATTCCAACAGCACTTCAAACAAGCTACAAAATACAAATATTGATTACAAATTTATTTCCTTAAAGCTAGATTCATATTAGACAAGATCAACCATTGGATTTTTATTACTTTAAAAATGATCTTAAATGATCTCCTTCCAGTCCCACTGGAGTTCTACCTTCAACTTTTTTTATAGCTCTAGGGAAAGTTAAAATGTGTTTTAATTTAACCTTTTCTTCCCTTCTCACAGTAGAGCTGTTGTTTTTGTTATTTATCTTATCTATTTTAGGCTAATTCTGGATGTCAATATTAGAAGATAATTTTTGTTAAATTGATGTTCTCATAGCTTTCTTTATTCTAATTCTATTCCTGAGTTCTATTATAATTTCATTCTGTTATTAAGCTCTAAATGTGTTTCAAAGGTTGATACATCCTTTTCCCCAATAGGATAAACAAGTAAGTTAAAATATCTTTTTCGATAATTTATTATATTCCTATATTAATAGCCACCTAATGTCAAGAAATCTTGAGAAAAACTCTAGTATGTTGCTGGATGACTTCTTTTGGAAGGATATGGAAAAGATATTCATGTCATCTGAAGGAGCTTCTGAGATGGCAGCTGCTCTATTGGAGGAAGGACCACAATGAAATAGTCATTGAGTCATTATCAGATCCTTTAAGATCACTTATGGAGGATTGTGTTCAGTTCTGGATGCTCCCATTTGAGAAAGGTTTTTATAAGTTGCGAACTATCTAGAGAAGGATGACCAGCACTGTGAAAATTCTCAATATTTGGCCATATTAAACTCAGTTGAAGCCACTAAGTATATTACCTCTGGAAAAGAGAGGTTTTTTAGTTTGTTTGTTTTTTTGTTTGTTTGTTTGTTTGTGGGGATGGTTGCTGCCATCAGGTATGTGATGGACAGTCATGGTGAAGAGTGTTTGTTTATTTTACTTGACCTCGCTGAGTAGAACTTAGGTCAATGGGTTTAAGTTTTAAAGAAGCAGATTAAGGCTTATATAGGAATAGGAACACACTTCCTAATAATTAGATCTATAGAAAGGAAGAATAGACTGACTTGGGACTTAGTGAGTTCTCTCTCACTGGAGTTCTTCAAGAAAGAACTCATTATTGAGAAACTTAATTATCCTGGAAAACTGAATCTGCTTAATACTTGTAACTCATCAATATTTTCTGTCCCTCTGATTAGATAACTCTGACTGGAGGGCAGGGCCATGGGCTCCAGGGTGAATATTTAAA
The DNA here is from genome assembly GCF_016433145.1 of Gracilinanus agilis. Taxonomy (NCBI): domain Eukaryota; kingdom Metazoa; phylum Chordata; class Mammalia; order Didelphimorphia; family Didelphidae; genus Gracilinanus; species Gracilinanus agilis. The sequence continues at coordinate 584,684,560 of NC_058130.1, forward strand.
GAGAAGACTCAGCAGTCTCCTCCCCATTTCCTACCACTAGACTGCTTTAGGTCTTCTTTGGACCTCATGGCCCTTTAAGAGGTAACTTCTTGCCTTATCCTCCTTTGATTTTTGATTTTTTGTTTATTTGTTATGTTTTTGGTTTACTTACTTCACTTCCTATTCAAAATTCAGATATTATTTCTTTCTGCTTTCACTTCTTCTAATTCCTCACTTCCCAATGTTCCTAAATCATGTTCAACTTAAGTCATGGCCATGATCTAGGCCCTTCTACATTCCACTATGCCCTGAAGTGCATTCAAGGTTCATTGCTTCCTTCATATTATCTATCCATATCTTCTTCTGTTGTTCCTTTTCCTTTAATCTTTCCCAACATCAGGGATTTTCCAATGAGTACTGTCTTTTCAATACCTCAATACCTTCTTATGAATTATATGAATTAATTTCTAAGTATTAAATGGAATTTGTCTCCTTGCTGTCAGATAGACTCTCAAAAGTCTCAAGCACAACTCAATTCATTCTGTGACATTCAGCTTTCATTATAGTCCAACTCTCACAGAAAATCATAACTTTAACTATATAGACCTTTGTTAATGAGGTGATGTTTCTAATTTTTAGTATGCTATCCAGGTTTGATATAACTTTCCTTCCAAAGAACAATGATCTTTTAATTTTTTTTTAACCCTTAACTTCTGTGTATTGGCTCCTAGGCAGAGGAATGGTAAGGGTAGGCAATGGGGGTCAAGTGACTTGCCCAGGGTCACACAGCTGGGAAGTGTCTGAGGCCAGATTTGAACCTAGGACCTCCCATCTCTAGGCCTGACTCTCAATCCACTGAGCTACCCAGCTGCCCCCGGATCTTTTAATTTTAAGACTTTAATCATTGTCAGAAATGAACTTTGAGTCCAAAAATATAATATCTGACACGGCTTCCATTTTTTTCTTCCTCTATTTTCCAGGGAGTGATGGAGTATGATGACATAGGAGGTCTTATTATTTTTTTCATGTTAAGTTTCCAAACAGCTTTTATATTCTCCTCTTTCACCCTTATCAAGAGACTTCTTAATTCTTCATTTTCTGCTATCTCATTGGTATTATATGCATTTCTGAAAGTGTTGATATTTCTTCTGACAATCTTAATTCCAGTTTTTAACTTGTCCAGCCTGGCATTTTCCATGATGCATTTACTGCATATAATTTAAATATATAAGGTGACAATATGCAGGGGTATATACTCCTTTTCCAGTCTTAAGTCAATCAATTATTCTAAGTTAGGTTCTAACTATTGCTTCTTTTCTGAAGTACAGGTTCCTCAGGAAACAAGTAAGATGATTCTGTATTCTCTTCTCTGTGGACTTGACACAATTTGTTGTAATTCACATAGTTAAAGGCTTTAGTGTAGTCAATGTAGTAGAGGCAAATATATTTCTGGAACTCCCTTGCTTTATCCGTAATCCAGTGAATGCTAGTAATTTGATCTCTACTTCCTTTGTCTCTTGGAAAATCAGCCTGCTTTCAAGCCTAGCTTGCAGGATCATAAGTTTAACCTTTCTGGAGTGTGAAGTGAGTGCAATAGTTCAGCAACATGAACATTCTTTGGCCCTTTAAGATTAGGATATAAACTGATCTTTTCCAATTCAGCAGCCACTTTTGAGTTTTCCCAATTTTCTGGCATATTGACTGCAGCACTTTAACATCTTTTAGGGTTTTAAATAACTCGACTGAAATTGTGTCATCTCCACTAACCTCATTTTTTTTTCCACATTCCATGTTGATGCACTTTTTAATACTTGTTTTCTGTCATTTTGAAATCCATGTTCTCTTCCCATTTCTCTCTCTATCCCCAAGAAGGTAGGTAACATGATATAAGTAGTAAAAGTACTCTCTCTTGCCTCCACCTCTCAAGTTCAACTTTCTTACCTGTGTTTTCTATCCTTATCAAATAAAAAGCTCCCTGAGGGCAATGGCTGTTTTTTTTTTGTTTTGTTTTGTTTTGTTTTTTTTATCACCATGAGCTTAGTACAGTGACTAGCACAGAGTAGTATATACTTACGAGTTCACTGAATCAAAGACTAAAAGACTAGATGATCATTTGCCAAGTGTCTTGGAAAGGGACTTTTTGTTCATTTAAATCTAGATTGGACTAAACAGCCTATGATGCCCCCTTTAGCTCTAAAATTCTGTGATTCTATAAATAAGAGGTGGATATAGACCTAGAATTCCCATGTTTTGTCTAGTGGTACATCAATTTACTGCTTATTAATTTGTATAATTTACATAGCATTTATATATAATTATATATTACTTTAAAATTCCAAAGTGCTATGTTAGGTATTAAGATCATCATTACTCACTTTAAAAAAATCCTCCAATATAAGAACTCCTTTTCCTTACAAATGCCTTTTATATTCTTACTAAGTTATGACATACATGAAAATAGAAGGCTTTTCTTATGTAATTTTGTAATATATTCAGTGTCTAATGCTGTGTGCTAGAAAGGAATTTGTTCCTTAAGTGGATTTAAGATTTTCTCAGTAAAGCAGAGTTAAATGCTTCTCTGTGTTCTTTCAGTGTCTTGTTCATAATATCACACAACTTATATTGTCTCTCTGGGATCTGTCCTTCTGACATGAAGGATCCATCTCCTCCTGTGGCCATTCATTGGCTCAGTAATTAATCTATTTTCCACTCCTTCTTATATGCAAAGAGTAACATTCCCTAGTCAATTTAGACCCACTCTTTGTCTATTCATTTTTCTTTTTCTATCAGTCGTAATTTAATTCTTCCTAAGATTATACTATTTTCATGTGACATATATGTGGAACACTGGTGTTAAAGATATTTTTATTTTTCAGAAGCAATATATTTGAAATTATTGATTATACCACTGAATTTGCAGAATACAATCAAGTCTGAGACTCTCTCCTCACTCAATCAGAAGGCAGACCTTCCTTCTTGGACTTTTCATATGTTATCTTTTAGGTAATTGATAAACAATTGATAAATGAGTCTATCTCTTTCCTGGACACTTGATTGATTTCAATATTCAGCCTGTTTTTGAATAAAGTTATCTTAGATACTTTTTTTTTTAAACCCTTGTACTTCGGTGTATTGTCTCATAGGTGGAAGATTAGTAAGGGTGGGCAATGGGGGTCCAGTGACTTGCCCAGGGTCACACAGCTGGGAAGTGGCTGAGGCCGGGTTTGAACCTAGGACCTCCTGTCTCTAGGCCTGACTCTCACTCCACTGAGCTACCCAGCTGCCCCCTCTTAGATACTTTTCATTGTAAGTCACAACTTCTCAGAGCTTCATTTTTCTTACCTACAAAATGGGTAAAAATAATATGCCTACTATATTTCAAAATACTAAGGTGAATAGTACTAACAGCTAATATTTATTTAATTCTTTGTAGTTTGCAAAATATTTTACAAATTTTATTTTGTCCTTACAACTTGATGAGATAGGTTCTATTACTTCCATTTTACAAATGAAGAAATTGGAACTTGGCATTTAAGTGAACAGAGCCACAGAGCTGGTAATTAAGACAGAATACAAACTCATTTCTCCCTGTCTTTTTTTTTTTAAGATTTAAATATCTTATTTTTTTAGAAAAAAAATTTCCATGATTCCATGATTACTGTTTTTACTTTCCACTTCACCACCCTTTTAACCACAACTCCCCCATATCCAACATGCATTTCCTCTGGTTTTAACAAGTGTGATCAGTCAAGACTTATTTACATATTATTGATATTTGCATTGGAGTGGTCATTTAATGTCTATATCCCCAACCATGTCCTCATAAACCCATGTATTCAAGCGGTTGTTTTACTTCTGTGTTTCTACTCCTGTAGTTCTTCCTCTGAATGTGGGTAGCGTTCCTTTCCATAAGTCCCTCAAAATTTTCCTGGGTCATTGCATTGCTGCCAGTACAGAAGTCTGTTACATTTGATTTTACCACAGTATATCAGTCTCTGTGTACAATGTTCTTTTGGCTCTGCTCCTTTCGCTCTGCATCAATTCCTAGAGGTCTTTCCAGTTCACATGGAATTCCTCCAGTTTATTATTCCTTTGAGCACAATAGTATTCCATCACCAGCATATACCACAATTTGTTCAGCCATTCCCCGATTGAAGGACATACCCTCATTTTCCAGTTTTTTTGCCACCACAAAAAACATGGCTAAAAATATCTTTGAACAAATCTGTTTATCTATGATCTCTTTGGGGAACAAACCCAGCAATGCTATGGCTGGATCAAAGGACAGGCAGCCTTTTAGAGCTCTTTGGGCATAGTTCCAAATTGCCATCCAGAATGGTTGGATCAGTTCACAACTCCACCAGCAATGCACTAATTTCCCAATTTTGCCACATCACCTCTAACATTCATAACTCTCCCCTGCTCTCATTTTAGCCTATCTTCTAGGTGTGAGGTGGTACCTCAGAGTTATTTTGATTTGGATTTCTCTAATTATTAGAGATTTAGAACACTTTCTCATGTGCTTATTGATACTTTTGATTTCTTTATCTGAAAATTGCCTATTCATGTCCCTTGCCCATTTATCAATTGGGGAATGGGAATGGCTTGATTTTTTTATACAATTGATTTAGTTCCTTGTATATTTGAGTAATTAGACCTCTGTCAGATTTTTTGTTATAAAGATTTTTTCCCAGTCTGTTGTTTCTCTTCTGATTTTGATTGCATTGTTTTTGTTTGTATAAAAACTTTTTAATTTAATATAATCAAAATTATTTATTTTACATTTTGTAATTTTTTCTAACTCTTGCTTGGTTTTAAAATCTTCCCTTTCCCATAGATCTGACAAGTATACTATGCTATGTTCACCTAATTTTCTTATAGTTTCCTTCTTTATATTCAGGTTATTCACCCATTTTGAATTTATCTTGGTGTAGGGTGTGAATGATTATGTAAATTGATCACTTGGGGTGACTAGGCACCCAATGATCATCAGGGGGGATTGTGTAAATGGAATTAACTCTAGCCCATTCATAGCTAAACTCTTACTTACCCTAGGCATAGAATGATGTAATCCTCACCTCCCTTAATGGGGAGGGGAGATGAGTTACCTGCATGTGACAATAAGTAACAAATCAAGAACAAGGGACTGCCCTTTGGGCAGTCCAAATCAGTGCAGAGGCTGCCATTTGTCCACTTGAATTAGAGGTGGACCCACGGGAAGTGAGGAGAGACACTATCTCTTTAAGTATGTTGATTACTTCCTGTGGAGGCAGTTCCTGCTTTGAACTTGGTGCTGAAGGACCCCCCTTGAGACCTCAGGCAGCTTCTACTCAGTATTGTCACATGGGTAAGTTAGGCTGACTTCCTTGGCCTACCTAAGCCGCTTCCAAACTCTGCCTTAAGTAGGCTATAGCCTATCTGGTTGTTAGGCCTTGTGGCTTACAGCCTAATTTATTTAGCCTTTTAACCTTCTCTCTCATCCAGGCCTCCACAGGCCTGGACTAGCCTCTCCCTTTCTCTTTATTCCTATACCTTTACCATCCTAATTGTAAATAAACTACCTTAACCAGATGCTGACTTGGGTCTGATTTAATTACAGAATCAACCTGAATTGTTGATTCCTGGTGGCCACACTTTAAATACATATCTATAAAATACCTAAATTCTTCCTCTTACAGATGTTGATCTAAACCTAATCTCTCCCATAATGTTTTCCAATTTTTCCAACAGTTTTTGTCAAATAGTGGATTTTTATCCCAAAAGTTTGGCTCTTTGGGTTTATCATACAGTCTTGTTGATGTCACTTTACCCCAAGTCTATTCCACTGATCCTCCCTTCTGTCTCTTAGCCAGTATCATATCATTTTGATGACTGTGGCTTTTTAGTACAGTTTAATATCTGGTACTGCTAGGCCACCTTCCTTCTCGTTTTTTTTTTCCATTATTTCCTTTGATATTCTTGATCTTTTATTATTCCAAATGAACTTTGTTATAGTTTTTTCTAATTCAGTAAAAAAGGGGTTTTTTTTGGTAGTTTGATAGGTATGGCACTAAATAGGTAAATTAATTTGGGTAGAATGGTCATTTTTATTATGTTAGCTCATCCTACCCATGAGCACTCAATGTTTTTCCAATTGTTTAGATCTAGTTTTAATTGTTTGGAAAGTGTTTTGTAGTTGTATTTCTATAATTCCTGCATTTGTTTTGGTAGATAGATTCCTAAGTATTTTATATTGTCTAGGGTGATTTTAAATGGTGTTTCTCTTTTTACCTCTTGCTTCTGTGATGTGTTGGAAATATATAGAAATGCTGATGATTTATATTCATTTATTTTGTATCCTACAACTTTGCTAAAGTTGTTGACTATTTCTTTTTTTTTAATATTTTTAAACCCTTAACTTCTGTGTATTAGTTCCTTAGTGGACGAATGGTAAGGGTAGGCAATGGGGGTCAAGTGACTTGCCCAGGGTCACACAGCTGGGAAGTGTCTGAGGCCAGATTTGAACCTAGGACCTCCCATCTCTAGGCCTGGCTCTCAATTCACTGAGCTACCCAGCTGCCCAGAAGAATGGTGAGGGTCAGTAATGGGGGTCAAGTGACTTGCCCAGGGTCACAGAGCTGGGAAGTGTCTGAGGCCAGATTTGAACCTAGGACCTCCCATCTCTAGGCCTCACTCTCAATCCACTGAGCGACCCAGCTGCCCCCTTGACTATTTATATTATCTTTTTAGTTGATTCTCTAGGATTTTTTAAGTAGACCATCATATCATCTGCAGAGTGATAGCTTAGTCTCCTCATTGCCTATTTTAATACCTTCAATTTCTTTTTCTTCTCTAATTGCTACTGATAGTGTTTCTAGTACAATGATAAATAATAGAGGGGATAGTGGGCATCCTTGTTTCACTCCTGATCTTACTGGGAAGGCTTCTATAAATTAGAATTGCATATCATACTTGTTGATGATTTTAGATATATACTGTTTATTACTTTAAGGAAAGGTCCTTCTATTCCTATACTTTCTAGTGTTTTCAATAGGAATGGATGATATATTTTGTCAAAGGCTTTTTCAGCATCTATTGAGATAATCATGTGGTTTTTGTTGGTTTGCTTGTTGATATGGTCAGTTATGTGGATGGTTTTCCTGATGTTGAACCATCCTTGAATTCCTGCTATAAATCCCACCTGATCATAATGAATAATCCTCACGATCACTTGCTGGTGTCTCTTTGCTATTCTTTAAGATTTTTGCATCTATGTTCATCAAGGAAATTGGTCTGTAGTTTTCTTTCTCTGTTTTTGATCTACCTGGCTTTTGGATCAGTACCATATTTGTATCATAAAAGGAGTTTGGTAGAACTCCTTCTTTGCTTACTCTGTCAAATAGTTTGTATAGTATTGAAATTAATTGTTCTTTGAAGGTTTTATAGAATTAACTTGTGAATCCATCTGGTATTGGGGATTTTTTCTTAAGGAGTTCTTTGATGGCTTCTTCAATTTCTTTTTCTGATATGGGATTATTTAATTATTCTATTTATTCTACTGTTAATCTAGGCAATTTATATTTTTTAAAATATTCATCCATCTCACCTAGATTGCTATATTTATTGCCATATAATTGGGCAAAATATTCTTAATGATTACTTGATTTCCTCCTCATTAGAGGTGAGGTCTCCCTTTTCATCTTTGATACTCATGATTTGGTTTTCTTCTTTCCTTGTTTAAATTAGATTGACTAGTACTTTGTCAATTTTGTTTGTTTTTTTCAAAGTATCAGCTTCTAGTCTTATTTATTAATTTAATAGTTCTTTTACTTTCGATTTTATTGATTTCTCCTTTAATTTTTATAATCTTTAATTTGGTCTTTAGCTGGGGATTTTTAATTTGTTCTCTTTCTAGTTTTTTTAATTTGCAACCTCAGTTCATTGATCTTTGCCTTCTATAATTTGTTAATACATGCATTCAAGGATATAAATTTCTCCCTGAATACTGCCTTAGCTGCATCCCACAGAGTTTGGTAGGATGTCTCATCATTGTTATTCTTTTCAATGAAATTATTGATTGTTTCTATGATTTCTTCTTTAACTGGTTTTGGAGAATCATATTATTTAATTTCCAATTAGTTTTTGATTTGCCTGTCCATGTATGTGCCCTTACTAATTATTATTTTTATTGCATTATGATCTGAGAAGGTTACATTTATTATTTCTGCTCTTTTGCATTTGTTTGCAATGTATCTATGCCCTATTACAAGGTCAATCTTTATGAATGTACCATGTGCAGCTGAAAAAAAGTTGTATTCCTTTTTGTCCCTATTTATTTTTCTCCACATATCTATTAAATCAAATTTTTCTTGGGTTTCATTCACCTCTCTTACCTCTTTCTTAATTATTTTTTGGTTTGATTTATCTAAATCTGAAAGAGGAATATTTAGATCTCCCACTAGTATGGTTTTACTATCTATTTCCTTCTTGAGCTCTGCCAGTTTCTCCTTTATGAATTTGGATGCTATACCATTTCGTGCATACACGTTGAACACTGTTATTTCCTCATTGTCTATATTTCCTTTTATCAGGATGTAATTACCTTCCCTATCTCTTTTAACCAAATCTATTTTTACTTTGGCTCAGTCAGAGATCATGATTACCACTCCTGCCTTCTTTTTCTCATTTGAAGCCCAAAAGATTTTGCTCTAGCCCTTGACCTTAAACCTGTGTGTGTCCACCCACCTCATATGTGTTTCTTGAAGACAACATGTGGTAGGATTTTGGTTTCTAATCCACTCTCCTATTTGCTTCCGTTTTATGGGCGAGTTCATCCCGTTCACATTCAAAGTTATAATTATCAGTTGTGTATTACCCAACCTTTTGGTATCCTCTCCTAGTTCTACACCTTCTTCTTATGCTATTTCCTTTTAAACCAGTGGTTTGTTTTAGACCAGTCCCCCTTGTTGCCCCCCTTGATTTACTTCCCTTTCCATCCCCTCCCTTATTATTCCCCTCTTTTTATTTTTAAGGCCTAATGAATTCCTCCCTCCTCTCCTCCCCTCCCTTTTTTGACCTCCCCAATCCCCTGTTCCCCTTGGTTGATCCCTTCTGACTTTCTCAGTAAGGTTAGATAGAATTCTATATCCCAATGGATATAACTACTCTTCCCTCTCAGGGTTAATTCCACTGAGAGTAATATTTAAATATTACCTCTTAATGCTCTTTTCCTCTCCTTTTTATAATAGTATTCATCCCCTCCCCTTCCCATGCTCTCTTTGTGTGGTATAGAATATCTTATTTTTCTTATTCATTCAAGTTTCTCTTGATGCCATCTACTATTCACTACCCCCTCTTTTTTTTCCCTTCCCTGTCTCATCTTAGACCATTTAGTGCTCCAACCTCTCCCTATGAATAATTTTTCTAATTACTATATTAGTAAATACAGTTTTTGAAAATTACACATAACATTTCTCCATATAGGAATACAAAAAATTTGATCTTATTAAGGTTCTTAAAGAGGTAAATTTAAGAATAAGAATTTTCTTTCTTTCCCCTCTATTTCTTATTTACCTTTTCATGTTTCTTTTGGATTTTGTGGTTGGATATCGAACTTTCCATTTATTCCTGGTCTTTTCTGTGTAAGTACTTGGAAATCTTCTATCTTGTTGAATGCTCATACTTTCCTCTGAAAGTATATAGTGAGTTTTGATGGGTATGTGGTCCTTGGTTGTAGATTCACTTCTCTTGCCTTTCTGAATATCATATTCCAAGCCTTGCAGTCTTTTAGTGTGGAGGCTGCCAGGTCCTGTTTGATCCTGATTGGTGCCCCTTGATATATGAATTGTCTCTTTCTGGCTTCTTGTAATATTTTTTCTTTTACTTGGAAGCTCTTGAATTTGGCTATTATATTTCTATATTTTACTTTTCAGGGTTTAGTGAAGAGGGTGATCTATGGACCCTATCAATGTCTATATTGTCCTCTTGTTATAGAACTTCAGGGCAGTTTTGCTGAATAATTTCTTTTATTATGGAGTCCAAATTTCTATTAATTTCTGGTTTTTCAGAAAGACCAATGATTCTCAAATTGCCTTTTCTGGACATGTTTTCTTGATCTGTCAATTTCTCAGTGAGGTATTTCATGTTTCCATTTATTTTATCAGTCTTTTGACTTTGATTTATTTGTTCTTGCTGTCTCGAGAGATCGTTGGCTTCTAATTGCCCAATTCTAGCCTTTAGAAACCGATTTTCCTTTTCATTCTGGTCTATCTGGTTCTTCAAGGCTTCTAGCTGGTTATTTCTGTTCTTCAGTTTGCTTATCAATTCATTTGATTTCTGAGCCTAACTTTCCAATTGCGAAACTCTGCCTTTTAAACTGTTATTTTCTTGCCAGATCTCTTCCATCTTTCTCATAATCTCAGATTTGAACTCTTCAAGATCTTATGACTCATTTTCATTTCTTGGGAAGGTTTGCATGTCTTTAATTGTTTGTCCTCCTCTGTTTTCTGGGTTTTTTCTGTGCATAAGTTATCAAGTGTTTGAGCTTTTTTCTTGGTCTTCTTATTTATTTCTTGGGCCTTGATTGGCATCATTATGTTTTATCTGCCAGAAGGCTGAGTAAGGCAATCTGATCCTCTTTTTATGGAGTTAGGGAGCAGTTTTTTGGCTGAGGCTACTTTGTGAGTCTCTTGGCTTCTCTGGGGACCCTCTTGGGGTCTCTGGTCTAGATGTTTTCAGGGTCGAGCCCCTGTGTTCCTAGCCAGCTGCCCAGAGCTTTGAACTTGGCCCAAGCTTGCTCCTCCTCCTGAGATTTTCCTCTGAGTCTGAGCATGCTGGGCTCTGCTGCTGCCTCTCTCAACCTCACTTCTGTGTCCAAGGTCAGAGTTTTCCAGCCTCCTGGGGTCTCTGGTCTTGCTGCTCTCAGGGTCAAGCTCCTGGTAGTGCCAGCTAGCTTCCAAGGGGCTAGATTCTGTGCCCTGCTCGCTCTAACTCTGGAGTGCAGCTTCTGACTCTGGTTTTGATGGGAGCTATTCCTCCCCCCACCCCCTTATAGTGTAGAAGTGCCCAAATCCCACATACTTTCATTACTGCACCCTATTGTGGGGTCCCTTCTTTCATCAGGATTTTGTTTTCTTGTCCTTTGGAGGTATGCTATATCAGTTTGTAAGGAGAGAAAGTGGTCCAGCTTCTACTCAGCCACCATCTTAACCTGGAAGATCTCTCCCTGTCTTAAAGTCCAGGACTCTACATATTGTGCCATACTATCTATATACTACCTAGCTGCCTATAGCTGAAGTGAAAATATGTTATGCTATTTATCATTACGATATGTTATGTCAGTGTTATCCAGTTTAATTATTAACATCAGCTAAATAATTTTCAGGAGAAATCAGTGCTATTTACAGTCATATAAAAAACTCTCTAAATCAGGGGTTGGCAACCTTTTTGGCTGTGAGAGCCATAAATGCCACATTTTTAAAATGTAATTTCGTGAGAGCCTTACAGTGCTCACAGTGCGCACTCTTGTAACAGAGCCTGAAAAAAATTGACTTTATGGCTTCTACAGAAAGAGCCATATCTGGCCCTCAAAAGAGCCAGATATGCCTCAAGAGCCATATGTTGCCGACCCCTGCTCTAAATGATTATTGATTAGAGAAATCCAAATTAAAACAACTCTGAGGTATCATGTCACTCCTATGATATTAATTAAAATGTCAGAAAGAAAATGACAAATGCTGGAGGGGATTTGGAAAAATTGGAACACTTAGGCAACTTTGGTGGAGATACAAACTTGTCTAACCATTCTGGAGAACAATTTGAGACTATGTCCAAAGGGATATAAGACTATGCATACCTTTTGAACCACTTCTATGTCTGTTTCCTAAACAGATCAAAGGAAGAGGAAAATGACTTTTATATGCGAAAATATTTATAGAAGCCCTTTTGTGGTAGCAAAGTAACATAATTTAAAGGGATAGCTATTAATTGGAGAATGGATGAACAATTTTTGGAATATAAATGTGGTGGAATACAACTGTATTATAAGAAATGATGAAGGAGATAGTTTCAGAAAATCCTAGAAAGAACATATGAAGTGAGATAGAAAGAAGTGAGCATATCCAGGATATCATATTATACAATAACAGCAATATTATAATGATGATCAACTGTGAAATATAGCTATTCTAATCAACACAAGAATCCAAGACATGGGAAGGAACTGGAAACTGAAAGATGTCCATTAATTGGGAATGACTGAACATGTGTTGTATGATTATAATGTAATACTGTTGTGCCCTAAGAAATTACTAACAAGACAATCTCAAATGAAATCAACCAAAACTTTGGAAGTCTTATGTGAAGCAATGCAAAGTGAAGTGATCAGAACCAGGAGAATGCTATACACAGTAACATCAATACTATTTCATGATTAACTGAAATTTCTTGACCATTATTATGCAATGCAAGGAGCCAGGACAACTCCAAAGGAATCCTGACAAAAAGGCTACCCAACTCCAAAGAAGGAAATCACAGAGTCTGGTTGCAGATTGAAGCATGCCATTCTTCACTTTATTTCTTCTATGAATTTTTCTGTACTGTAAATGAATTATATCTTTTTTGAAAAATGATAAAGAAATGTATCTTGTATGATAACACCTGTATAGCCTATATCATATATAATATATATCATATTGTTTGCAATTTTGGGTAAGGCGGGGTAGGTGGGATGAAGGGAGAGAATATGGATTGCAAATTGTCAGAAAATGATCACTCAAAATTGTATCAATATATAATCTGGAGGTCTTTCCAGTCGCTCTGCATCAGTTCCTGGAGGTCTTGAAAGACCTCCAGGAACTGATGCAGAGCGAAAGGAGCAGAGTCAGAAGAACACTATACACAGAGACCGACATACTGTGGTAAAATCAAATGTAATGGACTTCTATACTAGCAGCAATGCAATATCACAGGACAGCTCTGAGGGATTTATGGTAAAGAACGCTACCCACATTCAGAGGAAGGACTGCAGGAGAGGAAACATATAAGAAAAACAACTGCTTGAATGCATGGTTTGGGGTGGACATGATTGAGGATGTAGACTCGAAACTACCACACCAATGCAACTATCAACAATTTGGAAATAGTTCTGATCATGATAAAACCATTGGAAATGGTCATCAGCATGGGGGGGGGTGAAGGGGAAAGTAGGAGCATGAATCATGTAACCATGTTAAAAATGAATATTAATAAATGTTTAAAAATATATATAATCTGGAAAAAATTTAAAAATTTAAAAATTATCCAAGTCAGCTTTGAAGGATTTATGGTAAAAAATGCTATCCACCTCCAGAGAGAGAACTGATGAACTCTAAGTGCAAATTGAAGTATAATTTTTTCACCTTCTTATTTTAGTTTTTTTGGTAACATGGGGAATGTAAAAACAGGTTTTGCATGATTTCACATGTATAATTCATATCATATTGCTTGTCTTTTCAATGGGTGGAGGAAAAATTGGAGGAAAGGAAACAATTTGGAACTCAGAATTTTTTAAAAAATATTATGTTAAAAATAAATTTAAAAAAAATTAAAAAACCTGTCAAAGAATCTTAATAACAACACAATGACGTCATTGATAATGGAGGCTATTTTTTTAAACCTCTTACCTTCTGTCTTAGAATCAATACTGTGTATTGGTTCCAAGGTAGAAAAGTAGTAAGGGTGACTTGCCCAGGGTCACACAGCTAGGAAGTGTCTGAGGTCAGACTTGAACCTAGGACCTCCCATCTCTAGGCCTGGCTCTCTATCCACTGAACTACCCACCTGCCCCCTTTAAAGGCTATTTTATAGGTATCTAATAACCATTTTATATATTGAACTGAATTAGACTCCATTGAATCTTTTATGATTTTCTTCTCTAAGCAAAAGAGAGCAATTATCAAGAAGAAACAGGAGTCCTCTGTTTTGTTCTGCTGAGTCAAAGGTTTTCTCAAAATAAATAAGCAATAAGTACAGTGGGAGAACTTTTGTTCTCTATACCTTTCAGCCAATTATGATAATATATATGTGCTTAAGGGTAGAAAATCACCAACAAAAGCATATTCCCTTCACATGTTAATATCCAGAATAATTTTGTCTGACTCTAATTTTTCTCAAGATTTGTAAGAAAGATGGAGTTACAGATTTTTTTCATACAGCACTATTGTGTCTAATGTAATCTTAAGAAATAAAATTTATAAAAATAAAAAGCACTATCATGATCTGGTCAGTTCATTTTTAATCTGCCATTTATTATAATATTACAAACTAATGTATGATTTTAAATGTCTCATCTCTATAATAATAATTACTATTTATATGTGTTTGGTCACATCTAACTATTCCTCCTGGTTTCATTTTACTCTATATCATGAACATCATCCCCCCATAGAACATTTAGATTTAAAGCTGATAAAGTTCAAATATGTGTTTACACTATTTTAGCCAATAAGAATTGATCACCATAAACTCACCACACACACACACGCATGCACACATAACCCTGATAATTATTACATTTCACATCTTGTTTGCTTCCTTCTTTCTCATTCTATTTCGAAGTTACTTCAGTATAATCTGGTTTAGCTGGATCTCAAACCAAGCTCTCCATTCTGTTATTTCTTCAAGTGCTCCTATTGTGTAAAATGATTCTGCTTATCATTTTTGTGTTCTTTTTCTATGGTATTTTGCAAGTGAGTCTTATCTTAAATTAATATTGCCCTTTGTTGCCATTTCACTGTATTTGACAACAAGCTCAAATGTTTGCTTGGCTGAGATTTCTGGGTTTCTTCTTTCTTATATTGTGGACCACTTTTATATAAATTATATCTATGATGTCAGGCAGAATCATGCTTTTACTTTTCCATTTCCATTTTTAGTAATTACTTTAGACTTTTTTTAGACTTTTTTATTTAAGAAAATATTTATAGTTATGATTCTTCTGTAACACTCACATCATCCATTTTTTTCCTACCAATATTTTTCAGCATATTTTTCTCTGTCCTTACTTATGACCACTTTCACTTGAAGTGTACTAGAAAATGCTGACAGTTTGGTGCATCTTATCAAATTCCTCATTCTGTTTCTCTACAAGATATTCAAATTTTATTATGTCTAATATTCTCCATGAGAATAGAAAGTAAAAATAACCAATAATGTAATGAAATCATGTCTTTTATTGACCTCAAATGGATTATGAAACCAACTGGATCTGAAGCAATGTATTCACCTTTCTAAAAAAGTCTTCAACCCATTCTTTAACTTAATTGATTTCTGACTTTGTTTATAATGTCAATTATACAAAATGCTAGTCCTTCAGAGATGTTTCAGTTGGCTGGTCATTAGACATAGTTGACATACTGAGAGTGTCAATAGTCAAATTGAGGCCTATAGATAGACAACAGACTAATTTTTTTTTTTTTGCATTTTCTGTTGCTTTTTTTTCACTCTATGCTGCTACAGAAAAAGAAAAGAATCTGATAGGAACAAAAGACATTCTGAATTTTTTTCTCCAACCCATGTGTTATCATGCCCAATATTTTGACAATTAGTGACCAGACTTCTGAGAACAAGGCTTCCTTTGCACTTGATTAGACTGCCTCTTGGGCAATAGACACATAATATGTTGCTGGATCTGGGCTTGAAGCCTATTAAGCCTGGCATAAACTTCCAGAATCAATGTTATGCTGGCACATTCATGAATAACACAGATTTACCTTCATGATAAGAAGAATCATTCAAATAGTAGTTTAATAAGATTTAATGAATTAAATCACAAGTGTAAGCTTGAAAACATTAATGGATTTGAATGTCACTTTTACTAAGAATATCTTTCATATAGTCATTTTAGTCTTCTGTTATGTTTGCTGTAACCCCAATTTCCCATATTGGTTCTAATTTCAAAGGAAAAATGTGTTTTTCATAAAACTCTGAAAGAGGAGCATCTTTTCCTATACCATGTAAAGTTATTTTCAGCTTAGGAAGTATGACAAGTCTAGTGATGATATCCTTCAGTGAGTACCATGTTTAAGTATTATGATCAAATTTCTAATTCAAATAGAAGTTTTCTTGATTCCAGAGACAGTGTTCTATTCTTTATACCAGTGATGGGCAAAGTATTCCCCAGGCCAGATCAAGGCCATCGTTTGTCCATCACTGCCTTAAGTAATCCCCTAATCACTACATCTGGATGTGGGGGCATAGTGATTAGGGGATTACTTAAGGCAGTGATGGGCAAACTAAGGCCTGGAGCTGGTTTGGGAAATACTTTGCCCATCACTGGTCTATACCATGTAGCTACCTGATTAACTTACCTCTTTAAACCTTTATATTCAAGTGGAATATAGAGAATATAATAAACTATAGTATCATTTCAGATACACAATAACTGTGTGAGCCTAGGCAAGTCACTAAATTCTGCCTCAGTTCCTCATTTATAAGGAGAACTAGAGAAGAAAATAGCAAACCACTCCAGTGTCTTTGCCAAGAAAACTCCAAATGGGCTCATTGAAGAGTCAGACATGACTGAAACAACCATTCTATAATGAGCTGTGGTAGTCATTTGTTTTTTCAGTGTATGTCCAAGAGTTCCTCTGTGTACTTTGCTACTTGTTTATTGAGGAAATAAGTTGTCCCATTCCTGAAGGAGCCAAGAACCTGGAATTTGGGAGTTTTCACTACTGTAAGTATAAGCCATATTTAATATGTGCTTCTCTTCAAATCACTATTTTTTTCTTCTGCTGGAAGGGAGAGAGTAGAAATTCCCTCTACCATCGCTTGTTTCTATCTGAAATTTCAAGTAAGAAAGGAGTATAACTATTTCAGAGCTCATTAGTATAAACTACAGGAAGGTGGTTCTCCCCAAACCTCCCTGCCACCCCTATCCCCCACTCCCAACCCCCATCCATTTCAGAGAGTTCCAGTCACTGCAATCAGAGGAGTTCACTCTTCTGGGGTAGGATATAGGAGAGGTAGGACATGTACCTCTCTTCAAGGGGCTGGGACACATGTGTAGCTCACAAGAGATTCTTCCTTCTGACAAAAGTACACATCTTACAATCTCATCAAGATGACTGAAGAGCTCTGGGATAGAGAGATTCTCCTGCTCATCCTGCTTCACAATTATCCTAGATCTTTGAGGCTTTCGCTATTGTTGTTCAGTTGTTTTAGTCACATCTATCTTGACAAAGATACTGCTATGGTTGGCCATTTATTTTTCTAGCTCATTTTACAGATGAGGAAACTAAGACAAAAAGTCGAGTGACTTGCCTAGAGTCATATACAGCTTTAAACTCAGGCATATCTTTTTTAAATTTTAGACCTGCAACTCTATATCCACTGCACCACTTAGCAATCTCTTCTTTAAAGACACCAATTTCATTCATTGTCATTTCAAATCTAGCATCAGACATTAATTTGCTATGTCACTCTAGTCAAGTCATTTAACCTTTTCATTCTCAGTTTTCTCAGCTGTAAAATTATCATAATTGTTATGAGAATAAAATAAGATAATATTTGTAAAGCACTTTGCAAATCTTAGAGTCCTTGATGGGGATATTGATAATGGCGATGGAGGTTGGATATATTTCTTTCATAGACATCGTGGATGCTTTCAGAATGAATCTGGAAAAGAACACTGTATCGATGTAGTAGCTTTCCTCAGACACAATAATATATTCCTCGTTTTGCCTAAGAGATTAAAATTTTATTGCACATAGTATTGAGAAGACAGACCTGATGTGTTCTTGCCTTCCATGGGTCTATGGATAAGAAAGACATGACACAGAAAGTTAAGACTTAGTTCATGGCCATGAAGTAATAAATTGTAGATTGAAAATTCTGAGCATTCCAGACCCAAACTGCTTCACTTCTTCCAAAGACCACTGTAATTCCTTGCTTCTACTCCTAATGTGGATATACAGATTTTAACTTTATTAATTTGTCCAAAATCACTCACAAACACTATAGGACTTTTCTTGAAAACTCGTGGAGTGAAGACCATTGTGGTTAATCCCTAGCTCTGCAGATACTCTGACAGGCTGCATTTCAAGTGAAAGGTCATGGTTAGGGATTTGGAGAACGGAACACTTGCTTATTTTTTTTATAAGGATAGCAGCCTGGAAAAGCTTAAACAAACCACTTGTAATATTTTACAGGAGTCCAGAGTAATTAGAGGGGTAAGTAATATTACATGAAATGCTAGATTACCGGAGAAGCCAGAGGGGCCCTATGAGTGTCAGCATTGATTCGAGGCTTGAAATGTGTCAAGGAGAGACAATGTCATGTGGGAAATGCAATGAGCCAATGTGCATAGTTATGGATTTAAAGCATGCTCCGGTATTTGTGGTTTGATATTTCTATTTAGAATGCCAAGCACATTGAAAGACACCCCCGCCCACCCCTGCTGTACTCCTTTCTGTCCTTGACTCAGTCTACAACACCATTTCCTCTATGAAAAGAAAACAGACCCTAGAGGAGAAATGAGTTCTTGCCAAATGACAGAGAAACAAAAGCAACTCTGGTTTTTGGCCTGGCGCTTGGGTTATATCCCCAACTAAGAAAATCAGAATTCCCAAGCTCTGTTCAGGAACCTGGGGTTTATATTCAGAGGTGTTCTTCTGATATTACACCCTCCTCTTAGTTATTAGTGTCAGAAGAAAATGTGACAAGAGCTTTGGATAATTAGTCTTGTTTCCAATGGAATTTGTATTAAGATACACCCCTACACAATTGGATTTGAAGTCTAATGTCAAAGAATTGGGGAAAATCAATATTTTTTCTTGACTTTTGACAAAAATCTTTCTTCTTTGTGATATTCTCTCCTCCCTTTGTTTACTTGACCTTGAGTCAGCATCAATTGGGTTTTTTTTTCTTGTTTTATTTTCCTCTATCTCTTGCTGCCTGCTCTTTCTGTTTCTTTCTCCTTGTTTTGAGTCCTTCTCAAGGCTTTGCTTTAATGGACTCTATCCTCTTCTCTTTCTTTTTCCATTCTTTACCATGATGACTTTTAAAAATTATTATTAAGGCTTTAATTATTGTATTCTCCTTCTCTCTTGCCCCTCACCTCCAATATGGATGTATTTCTAGTCTATATCATCCTCCTCTGTCTCTTCTTAAGCTCTAAGCCTTTTTATATCTTTTTAAATTTCCAGCTAAATATCTCTCATATATGATGCAATATGCCTAAAGCTGAATTCATCATCTCCCACTCATCCAACCAAAAAAAAATAAAAAAAATGTTTACTCCTCATTTCACAGATTTTTATTACATGATATTATTAACAATATTGCTTCCCACTTACATATTTGCAGTCTTAGAGTCATATTTGATTCAGGACCCTTATTTTCCCCACTTTTACAAAGTTCTGCCCATTTTATCTTCAAAGTAGTTTCTTATTCTTCCTCACCAACATTGCTATAATTGAAGATCCTCTTTACTTTTCTCTGGGATTACTAAAGTAATTTCCAATTAGGCCTTAGAATGATAAGATGGAGTAAGGAACATGGTGTTGTGGAGTGGGCAATGGACTCGGGGTTAGGGGATGCAGAGCTACAAATCCTTCTTCCTCCAATATCTGTCCTCAAATCTATTGTTTACACTAAAATAAATTTCTGAAAACACCATTTTGATCACATAAATGCCTCTTTTAAAAATATCAATAGTTCATCATTGTTTAAGAATTGAAGTATCAATTCCTTATAGTGAAATTGTTAATTCTATACAGTCAGATTCAACTTCAATCTCTACTTCATCACTCATGCATAGCTCCCATACTCTAACCTTATACTCTAGCCTAACCAGACTACTTGTTTTTCCCTGAAAATTACCTTAGCTTTCTTGAAAATATGCTGTTGCTCAAAAATTTCCTTTAAGTCTAGAATTTCTTGCCACTATATGCTGGTTGAAATTTTATCTTTCAAATTATCATTCATTTGCCATCTGAAGTTTTCTTTATAGTTGTCTTATGGCTTCTATCTGATCCTGGTCTCTCTATTTCAGCTTTTCTTCTGACCAAATGGATACTTTCCCTGTTATTTTACTTTTGTTTGATGTTCTTAGTGTTCTCTTCCTTCTACCTTTCCTATAACATGCTAACATAAAGTTACTGTGGGTTTGACTCACAAAGCATTTAATTACAATTATGTACAAGCAAAAAAGAGAAATGATTGTGCATTTGATTCTCAAATTGACACCTTTTTCTTGCTTTAAGCATATTTAGAGTTAATTATAATTTTTAGGATATTGTAACTTCTAATTTGCCACACTAAGAAAATATTTTTGTCAGTAGTATTCTTTTCCATAAGGACATAAGAACTTTGCTACAGAAATTAATTGACAATGTGAGATTTCAGATAAATGTACATTGAAGGATCTATACATGATGTAATTTATTTTTTCTTTTAAAATTTTCATATCAATAAAAACATTAAATTTTATTATTAAATTGAGGAAAGTCACTATTTAAAAGAATCTTTGGCAAATCCATTGATAAAGTAAAAGCTTTTATAAAATAAATAGCACCTAGTTGATCTATTTTATATAGTTTCAATTGTTACATATTTTTTATCTTTCATTTTCTTGAAGTATATATACATCATTGTTTGAATCACTCCATAGCAAATGTTGCTAAAAGGTTCCTATTCCCTGGCTTCTTTTCTCAAATTTCATCAATTTGAAGATTTAGAATTAGTTTTCTTTTTCATTCTAGAAGGAATTCTATAATGTTGTATAATATAAAAATATTTTTCCTTTCCTAATTTGGACCAAAGATTAGGGCCTTAGCCTTGAATTTTTTGAATTTTTATTTTTAAACTATCTCATTCTCATGATTTAGTGAGTCATCATTAAATAAAGGTATTCAATTTTAGCAATCAATAGTGATATTCAAAACAAATATTAATGGTTTCAGGATTTGAAATGTGGATACTTAGTACTTTTGATTATGGTAAAATTGGTTGAAATTAGGAGCAATATATTATACTATATGTTCTTGAGCCAGACAGAAGCTAAGACTGTCTTTAAAAGCTATTGCCTGAGCAGTAGTTTATTTGGCAATAAATAAGGCATGTCAACATTTGGTATATCAAGATTCTATACAAAGCTTTTCATTTTTCTAACTGTCATTCTTTCATGCTCTAGCCATTTCATGTTTCAAGTAGCCAAACACATAAGTTTAATATAATAATTGCCTGCCCCAGCATGCTGATAGAGATAGACAAGCGTACTAAGGAGTATATCTATTTCAGTTAGTGATTTTGTGCTTTCATGGAAAGTCACCTTCATGAAATACTTGATGCAAAACCTGCTACTTTCCTAATATAGTACTCCTATTTATTTGTTTTCTTGAGCTGAGCACATCATGACTTAATTCTTAAGCATTCTAAATGCACATTGAAAAGGCATCTCATCTCTCTAGGTGCTTAACAAAGAAAGCAAAAACTAAATTTTGAAAGTATTCAATTTCATCTCAATAATACAAAATATATTTAATAATAAGGAAAATTGTTTGTGTGTGTGTGTTTAATGACTAGGTAATTTTAAGATGATTTAGAATCATATATATGCATATATATATAATGTGTGTATACAAACTCATATGTATATACATATATATGTGTGTTCATATATACACATGTAAACAATAGATTAATGATATATAATAGATGATAGATAGATAATCAGTTCTTTTCATAGTAGCCCAAAAAGAAAACTAAAGGTATATCTTCTTAGGGAATGGCTAAAACAATTATGGTGGTACATTTATGATCCATAAGTGTAATGGATTAGTATTTGTGCCAAAAGAAATGATGAAATAGATAGTTTCAGAAGAATGTGTGAAGATCACTATTAAATGATATAGAGCATAGTGGTAATAAGGTGAATAACTTATACATGTGAACGTTATAAAAATCAACCTATAAATAATGAAAACAGCAATGAAATTATTAAATACTAGTCCTAAAGAATGAGGATGTGTGATGTGTGTGTATGTGTGTGTGTGGGGAGAGAGAGAGAGAGAGAGAGAGAGAGAGAGAGAGAGAGAGAGAGAGAATTTTCTTAGGGCATGACAAATGTGAAACAAATGTTTTGAACTGAACATATTTTTGGTGAGGTATTTGTTTTCCCCTTTTCTTGTTCAATTAGAGGGTACAGTGTTAAGGACATATTATAAATGCATGAAGAACTTTTTAATTTATCTTTAATATAACTTATAATAATGGAAATTTAGAACATCATGAATAGTCTACTTATTGTTCTTTTAAAATGAGGAAACCTGAACCCAGAAAGAAGAAAGAACATTCATGATTACACAGTAATTTTATTTGTATAATCACAAACTGCTTTCTAAAATTATTGCAATACTTCCCAACTCCACCAACAATGTATTAGTATGCCCATCTTCTTCATATGACTATACATTGGGGAATGACTATATATACACATTTATATACATATGTATTTCTGTGGGTGAGTATGTGCATGTGTTTGTGTCTATGTGTGTATATATTTATACATAGCTTGGATTTCAAACCCTTATCAGAGAAATATGATGAAAAACACAAGTTGACCATTTCCTTTTTATCCTAGATGCCTTAATGTTGCTTGTACAGCTTTTCAGTTTTAAGCAATGTTATCTTTATAGCCTTTGTAGTTAGCTCTATTTATTGTTTCATTAAGAATATATGTCATACTCATAATTGTGAAAGATATTATCTCTCTTCTATTTAAAAATAGTATGATCTTTACAATTTAGGTCATGTAGATTGTATTGTGGTATGAGCTTTAAGGTATTAGACTAAGTCTAAAATCTGCCAGGGTTTCTGTCCAGTTTTCCCAACATCTTTTATCAAAAAGGGAATTTGTCCCCAGGCAATTTATATTTCTGACTTTATCAAACATTGATTTTTTGAGTTCTATTGTTTCTGAATTCCCCTTGTACAGGATGTGCCATTGATGAATCTCTATACTTTGACTGGATGATTTTTGATGACTGCTGCTTTAAAGTGTAGCTTTAGGTCTGGAAGTTCTATTTCTCTCTCCATCTTTACTTCTTTTCAACTTTTCCTTGATATTCTGGATGTTTTGTTTTTCCAAATTAATTTTGTAATCATTTTATCAAGTTCTGTAAAGTTTTCCCCCGAAAACTTGATTGGTGTAGCATCAAAGGTGTAAATTAATTTTAGTGGTATTGCTATTTTTATTCATTTAGCATAGTCAGGTTTTGTGCATTGAATATTACTCAACCTATTTTTGGTATTTAGTTCTTTGAGCTATATCCAACTTTTCATTATTCCCCCTACTTCTTGAGGTTTCCTCAACAAAGATATTGGAGTGATTTGTCATTTCCTTTTCCAGATCATTTTACACATGAGGAAACTGAGACACACAGAGTTAAAGGACTTGCCCCAGATTATATAACTAATAAGTATCAGATACTGGAATTTAACAAAGATCTTCCTGACTCCATTTCCAGCACTCTGTCCTCTACACCAACTTGCTGCCCTCACTGTCCTAGCTATTTGTGGTTTTCTTTATTTCTTTAAGGAGAGCATGGAAATAGTACTTCTATAATTCTTTTGTGTGCTTTGAGATTTCAGTTCCCAGATATTTTTATGGAATTTCAAGTTTTCTGGAATTAGATTTCCCATTATGTAATTATTTCTTGTCTTGATATAATTATATAAAATGTTAATGATTTTTGAGGATTTGTTTTTCTAGCAGGCAACTTTTGCTGAAATCATTGTTTCATGTAGTATCTTTACTGATTCTCTGGGGTTTTGCAAGTATGCTATCATATTCATCAGCAACCATCATGGATAGTTTAAGCATCGTTCTATCTATCTATCTATCTATCTATCTATCTATCTATCTATCTATCTATCTATCTATCTATCTATCTATCTATAATTTCCTCTTTATATATTATTCCATAAACTTATTTCTCTTGTCTCATTGCTTTTGCTAGTATTTCCAGAACTAATAATATTGAGGGGAGTGGGTAGTCATCACAGCTTCATTCCCACATTTGTTGGAAAACATTTCAGATGATGTTTATCTTTGGTTTTAGGTAGATGTGTTTTATCATATTAAAAATGGCCATATATGTGTATAATTTGTAGGGATTTTAGCATAAAAAATTGTTGTACTTACTCAAAGGCTTTTTCTTTATCTATTGAGATGATCATGTAATTTTGAATGTCTTGATTTTTAATGAATGTTTTCCTAATACTGAAACATCTTTGCATCCATGATATGAATACCATTTGAAAGTAATGTATATTTTCTTAGATAAATTACTGTTGTCTGATAATATTTTGCTTAAAATTTTTGAATTGATGTTTCTTTATATGTTTTATCTTCCTCTTGCTTAAGTTTTAGGAAAATATTGACTTTATAAAATGTATGCTTTTAGAGTGTTTCTTACTCAGTTTTTGAGAATCATTTGTAAAGCATGGGCATTAACTTCTTTAAAATTTTGATAGATTTTTCCTATAAATCCATGAGATGTAGGAATTGATTTTTTTTGGTAGTTCCCTGAAAGCTTGGTCTATTTCTTTTTCTGAGATTGAGTTATTTAAGATCTCCATATAGTCTTATATTAGTTTGGGTATTTTTTTATTTTCAAAGGTTTTCTTTTATATTTTCAGTTGTGTTAGCATATTCTCTGATTGCTAAAAAAATTATTTCTTCTTGTTTTGCTGTGATTTTTCTTTTGCCTATGTACCATTTTTTTAAACCCTTGTACTTCGGTGTATTGTCTCATAGGTGGAAGATTGGTAAGGGTGGGCAATGGGGGTCAAGTGACTTGCCCAGGGTCACACAGCTGGGAAGTGGCTGAGGCCAGGTTTGAACCTAGGACCTCCTGTCTCTAGGCCTGACTCTCACTCCACTGAGCTACCCAGCTGCCCCTGTACCATTTTTTAAAAAATGTGACTTTCTGTTCTCTTTTTAATCAAATTATCTGAGTTTTTCTACTTTATCAGTCTTTTCAAAGAATCAGCTTTTGGTTTTATTTATTAATTCTATTTTTTAATTTATCTATTTACCCTCTAATTTTAATATATTTTTGTAACTTTAGGTATATTTGTTGATGTAAATTTCCATAAGCATAATTTATTAATCTCTTTTTTCTACCTTTTAAATATAAATGATTGTAAGGATATGATTTTCTCCTCACAGAATGTATTAGCAGCTTCACAGAAATTAAGGTTTTTTGTTTCATCATATCTTACTTTATAATTATTAATTGTTTCTATAATTTATTTGACTCACTCATTATTTGAAATTTTAATTTTAAGCCTCTATTGGTGTCTATATCTTTTGTTTGTGACCCCAAAACCAATTTCTATTATTATTTCACTATGGTCTGTAAAAAATTGCACTATTTTTACCTTTTGACATTTGTTTACATTATCTCTGTGCTATACTACTTGGTCAATTTTGCATCTCTACAACAATTTGATATTTATATACTAGAGCAAAAAAAAAGTAGCTCATGATGGCAGGAGACAAGATTATTTATTCTAAAATGTTCAGGTGCTTAGTATTTGTAAATTGAAATAAATATTGTAATCATCGTTAATGTATAGAAAGAGATTTGGAGAGGCTTTGGCTAGGCCTACCTAAAAATTACGAAACAATGAAGGTTTGTTGAAAGAACTGGCTTAGGTTGAGCAGTTGTATGAGCTATAATAGGCCAAAATACATGAAAGTGAGAAAACCTTGGAGAAGAGCGCATCAAGATAGCAACACGTGTGCCATGTAAACTGGCATTGAATGGATATGGTGATATATCCTCTACCTATCTTTTAGCACTGATAGATACATCAAATCCTGGCTGTATTCCCAGATTTGGGAAAAAATCCTACACTGGAACCAATTCTGGATTCCCTTCTGACAGACTGCTACTCCACTAAGAGCAAAAAATCCTGCAATGGAATATGATTTGAAAATAGTAGGGTAGAAAGATGTCCCTGAGGTAATTTCTCAGTGGTTATCTGTTTTTAACTACTTGCCTTCTTATATGACCTCTTTTCCTCAACTCTCTTCCTTTGTTCATTTCCTTTTCATTGCTATTTTTCTTATTTAGAGTGTCACAAGTAAACCCAAGCTCAACAAAATATTCTGAAGTAGTAGAATGAATCCACAACTGCTTTACACTTAACTTCCTCCTCTTGACTTATGTGAACACAAGATGTCAGGCAAGGGGAAGACTACATGATTCTCCTTACTCTCTAGTTTCTTCTTGTTAAAGCAGCCACATTTATGGGAAGTACCCACCATGGGAAGACTGACCAATCAGTACAGACACTTTGGCACTGTGCCTAATAATAGAGAACTATGAGGAAATATCCCCCAGGCTTATGAGTGAAGTGTGGCCTCCCTCAGGTGCCAAATCAGAGCAAACCTTTGAGGGGAAGGTCACAAAAATGTATTAGCAGCATTGGGATGTGACTACCCACAACTCATTGATAGATTTTTTTTTTCATTTAATTTACTATGTTGACTTTGAATGAGTGGAATTCCCCTCCCTCCTCCATATCCTTCTAAAAGATTTAGGATATAGCAAGCATGTTCTGGAAAGGGAGGAACATGAAAACACTCTGGCTGGAAATAGGAGGAAAAAACAGTTAATTTCAATCATGATGACAGTTTCTCAGTGAACAATAGTCTCCGAGAGTTGACATGGAGCAGTAATGAATGAATGAAAGGAGAACTGAGTCACAGCTGCACATTGCAATCACGGTCGAACATCTACTCTCCTCCAGCCAAAATACTATTAATACGTGTGTCAGCACAGTGAGTGAATCTCATAGTGTGTACGCATTGGAACAGTTCAGGAAAGAAAATGAAGAATATCCTCAGGGACAGACTCTCCTTTTTCTCTGAGAGAGTCTTCATTATTCAGGCATTGTGATACTTTTCCTTTATTTGTGTAAAGATTAAATTGCACATGATTTCTAATGTTTCTGCTACTCCAACTGTCATAGGTCGATGACCTTCATGGAAGTGAGATAATAGATACATCGTCTGTGGCTCAGCCCAGTGCTGTTCTTCCACAGCCCAGTACTTTTCTATTGTTATAAGTCGAAAGCAATTAAATAAAAATACAAGATAAGGCATCTCAAGTATCTTTAGATTTCCATATGTATCTTTACATGACTGTCATTTAGCACTAATATGAGATATGATCTAATGGAATAATGAGGCTTAGAAGCATGCATCAGGGATCTAAATCATAGGAGACATGAAATGTTACAGGGGAAGATGTCCATCTGGAAGGGTATTTAATAATGCAGTCTCTGGAAACAAGCACTCTAGATATTTAAAACTTCTGATCCAGAGGCCGCTAATGGATAGTTTTGCATGTGTGTGTGTGTGTGTGTGTGTGTGTGTGTGTGTGTGTGTGTGTGTTTTACAGGCTTTGGAGACATAATAAAGGTCTTTAATTGGCTACTACATTCCGCATGAATCCATTGGAAAACTATTTTCTGTCAATCAGAGGATTATTGTTCAGTGGTTACTTTTTTCTAATTTTTTTCTTTTAAAAATATTAAATGCTGCTTACATCTCTAATTATCCATAATAATGGCAGGGAAGCATATGGTCATCACTTCAACAGGGAAGATCATTTGGCAGAAAACCATATTTACCCGGAGAATTCCCTATTTCTGTCACTAGCAGCCCATTATTCTTCAACGATCAAATAACTATTCTGAAATCTATTTCTATACTGTATTCTTTAGAAATCTTGTGCCCTTTTAGGATCTTAACTTTTATTTTCCTCTCTGAAGTATTATTCTCAATGTTCCAAAAATCCTTGCTGAATATTATAAATTATCACTTCAAACTTTTTTTTTCCTCTCCTTTCCTCTTCACTTTCTTATTTGTATCTATTTTGTTGTCCCTCTTCTAATCACCAAATAGTTCTTACTTTGGACTCTTCCTTCTTCTCATTTCTGGCTTCTAGCAATAACTACACATATTTTATGGAACTTTTGAAAAATAATTTCCCTCACAATAATCTTCTACAGTTCTGGAGTGGGTAATTACTGATGTAGAAACTTCATTTTCCAGTGAAGATTCATTACTTTTTGTTAAATCTTAATTTCTAATAGTAACTAATAACCTTACTTAACAATTAATAGCCACCTTCAAGAATTGCTTCATATTTGACTGCGTTCTTTGTACTTATGAAATAACCTTTTTTCTGACCTAATAATATGTGAGAAATTATTTGCGACCAAGTATTTTGACATCTTCAATTTCCTAGTATAATATTTGATTAGAAGCTTGTCTATGACACTGAGAAGTTAAGAGACTTTTTCAAGGTCACATATATAGAGAGAGTCAAAGCTTCAACCTCATTAGTTCTCTCTGACTTCAAGATCCATCCTTAATCCTACACTCTCTTGTGTTTTTCATGATTTTACTATTATTCATATTTTATTGATGAGGAAACTGAGGCTTAAGGAAGATAAATGATTTGCCTCGGAACACAGAGCTAATATGTATCATCAAATTTAGGCCTCCTAATCTCAGGACCATAGATCTTCCCAGTATCCTAGGGTGGCTCCCAAATGGCCCCAAATCATGTTGATTTTTCCATTGTGATATTTTTTAATGTTTTTCCTTCTTTTCCATGTCCACATTCACCAGAATGTTGCAAGCTCTTATCTCATATTTGGATTATTGCCACAAATTCATAAAGAGGCTTATTATTACAAAGTCTCTCCCCCTCTAGTCCACTCTGTACAATATCAATATTTCCTCCGAATGTATAGTAATGTTGCTACTTTGAAACATCTAATGGCTACCACATCAGTAAGGTTTTACTACATTTTATTACAAGTTTACTATTTGCTACATCTCAAAATACTTATATATTTCAGTCTTTGTGTCCTTTGTTCATGTTCAGTCCTTTTCACCTATGTCATTTCTACCAGATCATCTTTAAAAGAATATTTCAAATTCTCCAAAATTCATGAAACCATCTCTTTTTTAACTTAATTCATTAGGCAGCTTAGTGGTAGAATAGAGAGGGTGCTAGACCGGGAATCAGGAAGATTGACTTGACATTTTTGTTTCAGACACTTATTAGCTGTGTTACCCTGAGTAAGTCACTTAACCTATTTCTGCTTCAGTGTCCTCATCTGTAAAATTGGGATAAGAATAGCATCTGGATACTGGGTGGTGCAGTGACTAGAGTTCTGAGCCTGGGATTAGGAAGACTCACCTTCCTGTGTTCAAATATGGAGGCACTTATTAGCTATGTGACCATAGACCATTCAACCCTGTTTAACTCAGTTTTCTCACCTGTAAATTTAGCTGGAAAAGGAAACCACAAACCATTCCACTATCTTTGTCAAGAAAGCCCCAAATGAGGTCATAAAGAATCAGCAAATACTGAAATGATTGAACAACAACAATAGCAGCTACTTCCCAGGGTTGTTGCGGGGGGAAAATGGGATATTTATAAAGCACTTTCCAAAACTTTAAGTGTTTTATAAATTGAGCTATTATTATTATTTTTTGCATCCTCTGAACTGGAAAAAATCCAATCTTTCATACTTCCCTATGTCTTATAAAAGAAAAAAATAAATTCTTCATCCTGACATTTAAAGGCACTCTATAATATGACAACATACCTTTTCGGCCAACTTTCTTATTATCTCTCTCACCTCAACACATATTTTCAAAACTAAGTTTAAACCAAACTGGACTACTCAGAACTTTCTAATTTTTCTTGCCATCTCCTATTTGTATTCCTTTGTTTAGATTGTTGCTCATGATGCCTTAAATTCATTTCCTACTCTTTCTTTGCCTTTTAAATACTCCTGATCCTTAAATTAATAATTTAGTCATCAGTTCTGTGACAAAGTTTTCCCCGATCCCTGATAACTTAAATAAACTTATTTTTCCTTAAATTTTCCTTGATTATTGACAGCTTTACTTTCTCCTTTCAGTCCTACTTTATGTAGCTTGCCGCACTAACAGTTAGGCCACTTGAAAACTATTTTAGATTTCAAAGAGTAGGTCATTTGCCTCAAAAATACCCACTCATGTTTATTTTAATAAACCAACCAAGGATACATTGATCAAAAGTTTAAAAAAAGTAATTTATCTAAATATCATAGTGAGATAAAAAAAAAAAAAACAGAATCAATGCCCACCCCCGCCCCATCCCCATACACATATCCTTAAAACACTCTCTCCTATGGATTCAATCCCATGTTGTGAATGGAAGAGGATAAGCATTTAGAGAAAATATGCAACAAGGTGACTCAAATTCCTAAAGCTATGTCCCATCTGGCTTCACTCTCTGCCTCCTATATCACTTCTTACTTCTATTTCCACTGTACTGCAAGATGGGTATTTAATTTACTGTATTGTTTTCTTCATTGTATTGACTCTCTGCTGAATTGTAACTGCTATGTGGTTTCCTCCCAAAGGAGAAGAATCTGAAAACCATAGTCTTGAAGCTATTTTCTAGCTTTTTTATGATCCAAACCATAAGTTGTAGTTGCATCCAGATATCTAGCAAATGCTTTTGCCTCATCTGCCATTCACTGACATAAAGTCTACAATTTTTATAGGAATGAACCAATTATTTTAAATTATCATCACACTCCTTTCTGAGTTTCTAGCCTAGGTCAATGCAAGTCATATCAGAAGCTTTGCTTAGCTAAACTGTGGAGATTAATGAAATAGAAGATGTTTTTTCATGCCTTTCTATTGACTTGAGGATTTTTATTTTTCTTTTATTTGTATTGTGCTACTATTTGTGTTTATTCTAATCACTTCATTTAGATGATAAACTCCATAAGAGCCCGGATCTCTTTCATTTCTTGTCTCTGTTTTCCAAGCATACACATTATGACTAACACATAGATGGTGCTCAATAAATGAGTGTTGAATTCAGTTGAATTTATACAGTATTATCTGTACCAATAATTTGATACATACAACTCACTAAACCCAGATCCCCAAATGGAACCCAGGTATCCTGACTCCAAGTCTAGCAGTGCCCATTCCACTGTTCATCCTGTTACTATCTTAAGTGGATTAAACAATTTTATATCTTCCTTCAACTCATCCCCAGTCCAAGAAATCTAAGACAGCTCTTTTGATTGACTAATTATTCTATCTCTATAAACTTGCTTATTTGTTTTTTGTTTTTTGTTTTACTATTTCAGGACAGAGGTAATAGTTTAAGAGAGAAGAAAATTTCCATTCTATTTGCCTTTCAGTTTTTGTGAATGGAGATAGTTGTCAGGAATATCAACAAAGTAGCTATTTAAGCAGAAATGGTGATAATCTCACAAATAAATGATTAATTTTCAAGTTATATAGAAAAGTAGATTTTATAAAGACATAACTGAGAATTGATTATGATATGATAGATCTTAGGGAATTTTCTTGCATGGCAGGAAAATAAAGTATACCTGTAATGATTCAATACAACCAGACATTGCAAATCATTCATTCATTTGTTCAACAAACATTTATCAAATGTTTATCAAAGCATTGTACTAGGCATTTGGGAAACTAAAACATTTCAATATATCTGTGATGTCATTGTTACTATTCTTCTCTCTAACTGTACAGATTGTAATTCATCATGCTATATAAGCAATCTGTGAAGTAGATATCCTCCCATAAATTCACCATAGAACTGAGTCCACCCAACATTTTGGAAACTCTTCTTATTCTATGATAAGAAAACTGATGTAATATTAAAGCTCAGGTACCATATCACTATTTCACCATTTGATCTCTTTTTGACTATATTTCTTTGATGACATCCTTTTACAAATTTTACTTGTCTGTAATATAATATATCTTGTGTATGCCACTCATAGGCTTTTTGTCAGCCATTTGGATGACTCTTAACTTCAATTTTTTAGGGGCTATGGATTTTCAGTCATATTTCCCTGGAGGAATATTGGTATTAAAAAGATGAACCTTTATTTTATAGAAAAGTTTTGGGGGTTGTGAAAAGAACTATTGTGTCGTTTCTGACAAGCAATCAACTGGTTCTTCCTTGGGCCCACCTCCTTATTCATTTGCAGAGGGCATTCAAAATAGATACAAATGTAAAATTGTGTCCCTAGACATCAAAAATAGGAACCACTTATACAGATGTAGATATAGAACAATATATTCACATGTACAAACATGTAAGAGACATATACACACACACATACTGATGGACAAGCTACAGGCAACTGTCCATCCTGTTTTATTTCATATTCA
This sequence comes from Gracilinanus agilis, assembly GCF_016433145.1. Taxonomy (NCBI): domain Eukaryota; kingdom Metazoa; phylum Chordata; class Mammalia; order Didelphimorphia; family Didelphidae; genus Gracilinanus; species Gracilinanus agilis. Next base: position 584,716,808 of record NC_058130.1, read on the forward strand.
GGACAGTAAGAAAAATTTAAAAAATAGGAATTGAGGTGATACTTAATATATGATTGGAAGGCAGATGTAACTACCAGAGGGGATTGACACTAAACTTAATTATTCAGCTTGAAAAAAAAAAGACATATGCAAGAGAACTTTTTAGGTCTTATTCAGTGAACTCACCACATGGCCTTTGGATCTGTGGTTTATTTCCAGTGACCAAATGCTGATGTGCAAACAAATCATTGCACCTTTCTATAATTTTAAAATTATTACCTTTTCACTCATTACTATATTTGGTCCAAAATAAGTCCTTACCAGTCTTATCATAAAGTCACTGTCTTCCATGTTATAACCAAAGATGTGTGAGTTAAACCTCTTTGGTTCAGCTTATTTTTTTTAGTATCATCTATTAAACACCTCAATTAATAGTAGCAAAACAAATAAGAGGAAACAAAAACTAAAATGGAAATGAAAGTAAACAAAAACTGAATAAAGTAAGTACTGTATATAAGAAAACTATGGACAAGACTCAGACGATGATGATGATGATGACTAGCATTTACATAGTAATTAATGTTTGCAAAGCACTATAGATATTGTATTCTTTTATTCTCCCAACAACTCTATAAGGTATAAGATACTAATATCTGTGTTTTGCAATGAGGAACAAGTTGACAAAGGTTAAGCGATTTGCTCAAGGTCACATAGTAAGTAAATATTCAGACTCAGGTCTTCCTAATTTCAAGTCAATCATTCTATTCACAGTACCACTCATACACCTTCTTTCTTTCTTCCTTACAAATCAGGTATAAATCAAGATTTTTTAGCTCTGTGACCTTGGACAGGTGATTTAACCTCTATTTGCCTCAGTTTCCTCTCCTATAAAATAAGATGGAGAAGAAAATTGTGAACCGTTCCAATATCATAGTCAAGAAAACTCCAAATGGGGTAACAATATGACTGAAACAACCAAACAAGTATAAATATCCCTTCTACCATTTTGTTTCTCCTCTGGAACATTGCTTTTCTCTGTTTTGTGGAGTGACTGCTTCTTGTAGAAAAGCATCTCTACTCTGTGAACAGAATGCTAAAGATTAAAGTAGAAAAGCAGAAGAGAAATAATTATAATCTGTCAATAAGATCTCTGTATTGAACCATCAGCCATGTTGGAAATTGTATAGGGTAGGCCAGGATAGGTTGTAGAGCTCACAATGGATAAAAGAGAGAAATGATATGAATATGTTTCAAAAGATGTTTGACTTGTAGGAACCTAAGAGATCATCTAGTTCAATGCTCTCGGTTTGTGATGAGGAAACTCCAGCTCAGAAACACAAACTAAGGTCCTGCTGAAGGTTTCATAACTAGTGAGTCCCAGAGCTGGGATTTGAACCTAGACTTCCTGATCCCAAATCATAGACTGCTTCTGCTGCATCTTATCTGGCAAGAACTTGGAATCAGGAAAAGAGATGGGGAACATTTTACAATTTCAAAGCCAGTGGAGATTTCATATGTTATTTCAACACTTTGGCCCCAGGTTTCAAAGTCAAATATCCCATTTCCAGTGTGTGCCTTGGGCATATGGCTTTGTAAATATTTGCAAACTTGTGAGGGTCAGGACCAATATACTTCTGTATTTTCACTCTTGCTGACTGCAGTTGTGCTACTGAAAGGTGATTGAAATCCTCAAGTGAGTGAATAGGAAAATGATTATTTAGAAATACTCTCCTGATACCAAATCAAGAAAACAGATTACAGGGGAAAAAAGGAGGATTTATCTCATTTGAAGCTTTATGGTTTGTAGTATGAGGGATTCATGGTATTTATAATTTATAGACTTTTCAATATTCTCACTTTTTTAAAGGAATGTTATTTCTTCCATTAATAAAGTCAAAATATAAAACAGCACCTTTTTCTCTGCTTAAAAAATTTTCAGTCCTTTGGTTGAAAAGTTTAAAAAATATTTTATGTAAAATGTCACATTTTTATATCATATTGATTCTGAGACTTAAAAAATAGTTTTACTTTTTCTGTAGTGTTTTATATTCACATCTAGGGAAAATGTAGGAGACTCAGTTTCAACTAATTTACTAGAGATTTGTTAGTTTTTTATTAAGGTTAACAAAACCATTCATTTGTTCATTTGTTCATTCAACAAGTATTTTTTAAGTGCTCACTCTGTGATAGGCACTGTGCTCAGTTCAAAGGATTAAAAGGGAACAGTCCCTTTCCTCAAAAAATCTATATTCGGTTTGAAGGGGAGCAAGGAAAGAAATGAGAAAAAAATATATATATATATAATGTGTGTGTGCATACACACATATATACATGTGTATTCATGTTTATTCATATATGTATAAATATATGTAAATGGATGAGAGAGAGGAACTGATTTTTGAAGGATGCTTGGAATTCTAAGAGGTGGAATTTAAATGAGTAGGGAGATTGTGTTCTAGGCAGTGCAAAGGCTCTGAAATGAGAGACTTCATATTGTGCAAGGGGACCAGCAACTAAGTCAGTTAGGCAAGCACAGAGTCAATGAAGGGAGTTTGTGAAGCAAGCCTTTTTAGGCAAGGTATAGACTATAGTTCTTAGGAAAAAATGCTGCCATCCTTGAAAGCTCTAAAGACTATGTCAGTTACAAGAATTTCCCCTTCTTGCATCCAACTAATAGACTAGATAAGACACTCATTGTCCTCATGAGGGCTTTTGCATGAGGAGTGATATACAGCCCCAAAGGACAATGATGCCTCCAAACAGAGAATGGGTAATGATTTTTCTAACAAATTGTTGTTACCCTAAACACCCCCTCCTCTAAGAAAGGGGACAGAAATCCAGGCCTGCTGCTGATAGTTCTCACCAGTCTTGAAGTGGTTTAAATAATTTTCAGTCCCCACCATTTCCATTAAGCATGTCAGATTTACGTAATTTGGCCACAACTCCATTCCTTGCATCCTTCTTTCACTCAGTGGTTTTGACAGTCTCTTAAAAAACCCAAGCACTTAAACTCACCACTATCTGTTAGGTAAACACACTCTTTCTAACCCACTTAGTTTAACGTGCATATTGTAAGCATGGGTGGGCTGTTTGTCTACTTCTTTCTGTAGATATGGTACTGTGTATAATTTAACATACCATCATAGTAGTCTCAGAGAAAATCTGTGACTCATATAAGACCCAAGAGACTTTCTAGCTTCCATGATGCTCTATGGAGATTTCAAGAGCCAAGCAAACCAGAGAGAAGATATACAGCTGTGATGGAAGAGAGACAAACTAAGAAGCTATGGAAAATACCATGGAAGGGTCTAGAAATTATGTTACCATGGCAGCTATCTTATTCAAATATCTATAGGAAGCTTTTCTCAATCACTCTAAATTCTAGCTCCTTGTTCATTGCTTTCTTTTTACCTTACATTTAGCTTGTTTGTACATATCTGTTTGCATGTTGTCTCCCACATTTGATTGTGAGCTCCTCGAGGTCAAGGAATTTTGTTTGTTTGTTTTTTGTTTTTGACTTTTCTTTGACTCTTCAGAGATTAGTACATCTGATATATGTAGGTACAATAAATGTTGTTTTTTTATGAACTGCCCGAGGGTTATAAAGTTTAAAGAAATTCCTTATTACCAAACCATAAAACTTTAGTCATAGAAGAGATCTTAGAGAAATGAACTACACCTCAGAAAAAATCAGTTTCTTCTATGACTCTGTCTAGTGCTAAGTCAATTGTAGTATGAAACTGAAGGTCAGGAGAGTAAAAATTTGCCAGAGATTAACTTTTCTAAAAAATAAATATTAATAAATGTTTAAAAATTTTGCCAGAAATTAGTTCTAGAATGAGGTATAATCAATGTTTAGGTTGTTTTTTTCAGTATTTTTTGGGGTCTCCTTGTATCTTCTGAGTACTAATCTAATATTCTTTAAAAGATACAAAGATGCCTTTTACACTCACCTCTCCCCTATTCCCATAGCAACTTTAAATGACATTTAATAGGAATTCAATAAGAAGAGGGGCCGAGTTAAATGTAGCTCCACCCTCTAATGAATTTTCTTCATTTAGTACTAGGCATTCTATTTTCAAATAATATCAATAAAATTAAAAACAGTTGCCAGAATTTTTCAAATGATCTTGAAGACATTTAGGGTAACAGTGGTTAGATAAAGCAAGAGTCAGGAAGATCTAAGGCCAAATATGGCCTCACCTAAGTACTAGCTGTGTGATTCTGGGCAAATTACTTCACTTCTATTTGCCTCAGTATTCTCATCTGTAAAATGGTAATAATAATTGCATCTACTTCTCATGTTTGTTATTTGGGTCAAAAGAGATAATAATAATTGCTACACAGCAAACACTATATACTATATCACTCATACAAAATATACTTCCATGGTAATTAATAATATGAGGACAAATAAACTTTGTTTATGAAAGTACAGTGTGGAAAAATATTGTTTCATTAATGTTAAGCATTCACTTAAAATTCATTGGTGAGGAAGGGGAAAACTAAACTGAATGCTGTATCATTATAATGACAAAGCCCTGAGAGATGAGAAAATGTACTACATTCCCTTTTTTTTGCAGAGGAGAGAAATTATAGGAATGGCCATTGTATATACTATTAGATTAGGTTGGTGTTTGGATTAATTTTGCTGAAAGTCTTTTTTCCCCCTTTATTCTTTTTCTATTTTATTTTAAGGGACAACTTGATGTGTTGAGATATACCAGAAAATGAAGGTGATAAAAACGAAAGCAATAAAAAAAAATAAAAAAACCCATTGACTTCAAGTCTAAATGAGGCCATCAAAATATAAAATTAAATTAAATCCACTACTGAGTTTCTTCTCACTATTCAGATTTTTCCCCTAAGTCTATTTCTTGGTGTTACAACTTTAGGGGTACTTGTCATCCCCATTGTTTGTTTGCTCTTCCCATTTCTAAGACTTCTACTTGCTCTTTTTGTCAGATTGCTGGTATCTGATGCTGTTCCTGTGAGCTTACTTCATTACAGTATATCATTTGGTTCAAAGTCATTCCTGATAAGGAAAATACCAAGAAGTTAAAAAAATAAACAAACAGAAAAATAACTAGTTTCATTCCTATTTAGTGCATTACAATAAAAACACCCTTCATTGTTACTGTGATAAAAAGGGTAGCAGGCTCCAGGAGATTTTTTTTTGGTAATCAGTAATATGAATCGGTTGCCTTTGTTTTGCCAGTATTTGTTACTATTCTCTCCTCTATGAGCCTGTTTATCGAGGTCTACTGAAAGCCCAGAAGCCCATAGGTCAGAGAACAGCATTTTGATGGATTATGGGATTGTAACTGTCCCTGCCAGCTGACAGCTTTTATTGGCTGGGAGGATGAGCCTGTAAACCTTTATATAATTATTGTATTAAAGCCGCTGTGCCTCTGTGTTGCTGGCGCTTGTTCAGGGATCAATGTGAAGATAATTTCAAAAATGAATAGTAAGTATTGATCGTCCCTTGGTGCAGCCTTATCAGTGGCTGAAGCAGACTACTGTAGATTATAACTTCAATGTCATTTATGATGATATGATACGTATTGCCGAGGAGCAATTTAAACAAAGGGCTGATTTAATTCACAATGGATTTTTGTAGTGTGATGGGTAATAAATCACAATCTGTGTAATTTTTAGAAATGAACACGTGTTGGCAGTAGTTCAGGGCAGTTCCTAAGAGATCTGAAAATGACCAGGGAGGGCAAATATCAGCAGAGAACCCCTTCTGAATGATTGGCCTTTACTTGATTCTGGCATTCAGATGACCTTGGGGCCTCTGCTGGCAGCTGCTGGTTAATTTTCTTCACTGAGGACACAGTTTAACTTTCTATCTGTCTGCCAATTACCTGACATTTTCAACTTATCACCTTCTATTTTTTAAATGATTGGAGGCACATCCACATTTTGACATTTTTTTTAGGCAAGTATTCATTTTGGCGGCTGCCAAGAGATCTCTGTCACCTTGTCGTATTACGCCTGTTACTTAAAAAATAAAAAAAATTAACAACTGTTAACTAGATAAAAGAAGAGACCAGTTTTTATTGGTAACCTCAACATTTGCTTTTGAATTAGTTGTTTCCAACTCACAAATATCACTTTTATGCTGTGTCTATGCATATAAACTAAAAAAATGTTCACCTAGGGTTGTGCCACACACTGGCCCTGCTTTAAGATATTTAATTCTCTATATAAAAGAATTATTGTCATGTAAAAGAAACTATAATTACAATAGTTACTAGAACAGCATTAATGGATTAATTGTTAAATCTACTGATGGGAGAAAATTTGAACCTAAACCTGCTATTGTTGGTAACCTAAACTATTGGCTTTAGATGTTAAATTTATAATTTGATTTCACTTTATGCATTTATTTAGCACCTACTGTGAACTGGACATTGTCCCAGGTACTGAATATATATTAAATAATGAAATACTCAAATGTACTAGTTATTACATCATTGTATATTTTCCCTTTAAAAAGTGTACTTCAGAAGCTATCAATGACTGCTTTTCTTATCTATGCCTTCCTACAAGTTCATCAGTGGGGGTTTATATATAACTTGTCAAGGACCTTTCTTTAATATTGTGAGTATGTCAGTAAAGTACAGAAGCTTTCCTTTGCTTACCACTCATTCTTGCTATATGGCCAGCCCATCATCTTTTTTCAGACATATTTCCTGAATGATGCGTTCTATTCTAATCCTTTGTAAATTAGCACTTCTCAGACTGAGGTCTGTGAACTTGTGTGTGTTTTTAAGTTGATAATTATATTTCAATATAATTGGTTTCCTTTGAAATATTATGTATTTTATTTGATGTATTTAAAAATATTCTGAGAAAGTATCCAATCTTCATTAGACCACTAAAAGGAGACCATGACAACAAACAAAATTAAGAACCTTTCTTGTAGACTGCAGTATTTTTATTTCTTCAGAGATGATAGTGCCTGATGGCTCAGTACCAAACAAGGCCCAAATAATATTGAGAACATAAAGATTGGCCTTTTTGTTCCAGAGAAAAATATAGGATCGTTAAAAGATTTCTTAAGTTTTCTAAAAGGACATGCAGCCTGCTCTCTTCTCTTGTTTAGGTCTGGGCTAACTCTTTGGTCAAGTGTCATTTACACATGAGATAAGACAGTGGAGGCTTTCTGCTTAACTGAAGTTTTCTTGCATGGGTGATTAGAACAAATACTTTTGAATGGTTATGGATCCTATCCAGGAAATCTGGAGCTTCAAGTAACCTGAACAAAGTTGCCCCAAATAGGAGCATTTGAGTATCTTATTCATAGGGAATACTTTTCAAGCTTGGACTTTGTAGGGCATCTTCCCCATTCCTGTAGTAAACAATTTTAGTGCAAGTACATTTCATCATTTTATAATTTATCTGATATTAATGATGAGAAAGCCTTTGAATAAGATCATCTTTGTTCAACAAATCAATCAATATGAAATTATTTGGCACTTAATATGTGACAGAGAGTGTCCTTAGAATTGAAGTTTCAATTGTTATAGCCCTTCATCAGATCTTGGGAAGGCTGCAAAGAAACTGGAATTTCTATTTCTTCCCAGTTTAAGAATAGAGTAAGCTAACATGACTGGAGAGTGGATCTTTTTCCCCATTTAGAGGAGTGTTCAGGCTGTCAAATAAGAGGCGAGATTGAGCAGGAGAGGAAGCATTAGGTATTCTCTAACAGTCAGAACAGCAAAGATAGTAAAACCAAGGTACAGACATTATATCTGCCGTTTTATTTTTCAAACTGTAAGCTCAGAGAGATGACTTCTAAAGAGACAACCTGAGTGGTTAAAACAAAATTGCTGTTTTTGTCTTAATTTTGAGTTCTTGCTCTTATAGGAGAAGTGCTGAGAGAACAACTAAATGGAAATATATATATATATATATATATATATATATATATATATATATATATATATATATATATATAGTGGTCTCTACCCCCATCCTCAATTATCACTTCACTTCACTTCAACTATGTGGGAAGGCATCTACTTCTAATTATGTCCTCTAAAATAATTGAGGACTGCACATTTTATATATTTCTTATTCTTAGTTTTCATAGACTTCTGTGGTTTCCCTTTTCTTTACATTTTCTGGTGTATATTTGTTCAAGGCAAAAAACATGGGACAGCTGTAGAAACACCAAAGAGACTTACGTTTCCTTGTACAGGACTGTGATAGCACTACTCCCCCAATCCCTCAGCCCCATCCCATTTTTTACACAGTTTTTGCAACCTGGACACATATACACATATTTCCTCTCATTGGTTTTGGAACTAATTGGTTTTCATATCTTAGTTGGAGATGGAGAAAGACGCCTATGAACTATTTCAGCATTGGTGAATATTAAAACTTGATATTTGGTGCCACATTAAGAATGTTGTGTGTTTTGTGGATGCCCTTATTATGTCACTTGCCCAAGACTAAACTTGATGTTTATTACTATTGTTGCTGAGCTAAAGCTAATTTGACTAAGTTGTTTGGTTAATTTTGCATTATTCTTTGGTAATCAGTTCAATATTAGCATTATGGTGCAACGTTGCAATCCTCGAATTATCCTGTTGGTAAAAACTTTCATCTTACAAATAGTGATGATGTACATAAATGTTTAGAGATACTTAGAATTGAATCTTTTTATTGGAATGTGAGGTAATGTAAATGAGTCAAAAAGCAATATAATAATTATCTGTATGGAGTTAGGACAAGCAACTATATGAAAATATGGATAGGGAATCATTCATTATTGGATATTGGCATGTGATGCAACTACTTACCTATTGTGAGGTAGAAGAGCTCTTTAATAAAATTATGACTGATGAAAAAAGGGACCTACTTAGCATACCAATTGAGGAGAAAAGTTTGAAAATATATTGTGACCAATGTAAATTAAAATATGTAAATGATTTTGAAATAAAGAGTTATACCATGTACAAATTAGGGGAACACAAAATAATTTGCCTATCAGACCTAAGGATAATGGAAAAATTTATGTCCAAACAAGGCAAAGAGAAAATTATAATATGTAAAATAATAATTTTGACTAAATTAAAAAGGTTTCATACAAACAAAATCAGTGCAACCAAGATTAAAAGGCAAACAACAACCTGAGAAATTTTTTATAGCAAATGTCTTTGACAAAAGGCTTACTTTTAAACTACATAGAAAATTAAGCATATTTATAAGAATCCAAAGTATTCTCCAATTGGCAAGTAGTCAAAGGGTATGAACAAGCAATTCTCAGATGATGAAATTTAAACTATTTTTAGTGACATTAAAAAATGCTCCAAATCACTGTTGATTAGCGAAATGCAAATTTAAACAATTGAGAGATACCACATCATACCCATCAGACTGGCTACCATAACAAAAAAAGAAAAGAATGATAAATGTTGGATGAAATGTCAAAAAATCAGGACATTAATACACTATTGGTGGAGCTGTGAAGTGATCCAACTATTCTGAAGAACAATTTGAAACAATGCCCAAAGAGCCATAAAACTATACTTAACCTTTGATCTAGGAATACCACTACAAGGTCTTTATCCCAAAGACATTAAAGATCAAACAAAAGAATTTGTATACAAATACTTATAGTTACTCTTTTTCTGTGGTGACAAAGTACTAGAAACTGAAATGTTGTCCATCAATCAGGCACTGGATGAATAAGTTGTAGTATATGATTGTAATATAATACTATTATGCTATAAAAATGACAATCAAGATGATCAAAAAAAATCCCAGAAAAATTTATATGAAAAGATGATGCAAAGCGAAGTGAGCTGAACGAGGAGTACATCATCAGTACAGTAACAACAATGTATGATTATCAAGTGTGAATGATTTAACTATCAACAAGGCAAGGATCCAGAACAACTTCAAGGGACTCATGATGTAAAAACTTATCCACAGCCATAGAAACAAATGACAGTCTTAAATGAGACTGAAATATACCATTTTCATTTTAATTCTTCCATGAATTTTTCTTAAGTGTGTGTGTGTGTGTGTGTGTGTGTGCACTTTGTGTGTTTAACAGCATTATGTGCATGGAAATATATATTTATGATATATTTACAACTTACATCATATTATTTGCTTGGGGATAGGTCGGGGGGAAGGGTGGGAGGGAGAAAGAGTATCAGAATTGCAAAATATTATAAAGCAATTATTTAAAATTTTACCAACAGGCAGTTGGTAAAAGAAAAAATGTAGGAAGAAAACACATTGGAATCATTACTGGTTCAAAAGTTAAATGAGGAGTTTTATCATTATTAACAGAAAATTTATAGGTAAATCTGAGCTTGTCATCCAGCACTCAAATATGTGGGCTGCGCTACTTATCCTAAGAATCCAAGGCAGGATAACATCCTTTAGTCTAAAAGCAAGACCTAATGAAAACACTGAGGATTGTACAAAAAAAAATAGTTCTCAGATGTCTAGTATTTAAATTCTAGAAGCTTAGATTCTAAATAGATACATCCAAAATATTTACAAGGTAAGTGAGCTACCACATGAGAGGCACAGTCATGAAGTAGAAACAAAACCTTTCATGAACTCAGAAAGACCAAGCTTCAAGTCATACTCCCACAAATTCTGTGTAAGCGTAAAGCACAACTTAGTGTTCAAAGTGGCTATGTAAGATTGTAATTACAGATAAGTTGCTGGTATACATCTAAAAAAGGGAGTTTCTATTGGAGAAGTTTCAATGACACTAGCTTCCATTTTCTTTCTCACAAGATGCTCACTCTCATGACTGAATTTCCATTTGCTATCCACTATGGCTGAAATACTCTCTTTCCTTGTTTCTGCCTTCTGATTTTCTTTTACTTTCAAATTTCAGCTAGAATTATAAGAAGTCTTACCTGCCCTCTATATCACCTCTTTAATAGTATTATCTTCCCTCTGAGATTATCTCCAATTATCAAAGATATCATATTCATACATAGTTGTTTGCATGTAGGCTCCCCACATTCAAAGGTAAGTTCTTTGAGGACAGAGACTTTTTGCCTTTCTTTGTATGTCTGATGTTTAACATAGTGTGGAACTCAGTAGCTGTTAAACAAATCTGTGATGATTTTACTTGGACTGGACACAAATATCATGTTTTCTCCATAATGGGAAAATCTCATCCTTGGATTCTCAGATTCCTCTAAAGTGCAACTTCTCAAAGACAAAGTTACAAGGTAGTGCTTAGGATTCTGATAATCTTAAAAGTAAAAGGATAGAAAAAATAATTTAAAGAAAATGGTTGGGGGTAGTGAGGTTAGGATAGTTCATTATAATCAAGATACACACATATATACAAATGAGGAAGGTATCATTTGGAAAGACCCACCTGATCGCTACCAAATTCCCCTCCAAAAAAAGTATTAATATCTTAAACAGAATTCTGGAGTAGCATAGTATAATCCACAAAAGGACACAGTGAAATAAATTTCATCCCCAAACAATTTATGAGGACAGCACAAAATGTCTATTGCAGTGGGGTGTAAGTGAAGCTACAAAGCAACACACCAAGGCACACCCCATTACTACAACAAATCTTGGGGGCATCTGAATCAGCAGCAAAGGGTTCTAGAGTCTGAATCATAGATTGTAAGAGGGTCAGGCAAATTCTCAGATGGTTACAGGGGTCTCTTTGCTGATTGTCACATTGCCCATACATGGTTATAGTCCTGGATTTGAATTGAGTAGGATCCGGGGTCACAGTTCCAAGGCAGAAAAGAGTGCTTATGATTGCTCAAAGAAAGAGTTCAGGATGGGAGAATATTAAACACACCTCTCCTTTTATCACATCACCTTGGAAAAATTAAAAAGCAGATATATCTTGAGAATGAGCCATGACAAACAAAACAAAACAAAAAGACCTTGAATTTTGGAACAGTATTCCCTTCACAAAATTACAGAAAATTACTTTAACAATATTTAAAAGAAAAAAGCAAAAGACTAGAAATTGATCAAAAACAAAAAAAACAAAGCTCAACACAGAAAGCTATTTCAGTGACAGGGAAGATGAAAACACTAACTCAGAAGACAATGAAGTCAATGCTGCTGCCTCTAAAACCTCCAAAAATATATGATTTTCTTTCAAGCCCTCCAAAATTAATGAAGAACTTCAAAAAGGGTTTTAAAAAGCTAATAAGACAGGTAGAAGAAAATTTGGACAAAAAATGAGAGTATAAATGAAAATCATGAAGAATTAGTCAATCCTCTGGTAAAGGATAAGAAAACTATACCTAAAAAAGTAATGCCTTAAAAAACAGAATAAACCAACTGGTAAAAGAGTCACTGGAAAAAATCCACTGAAGAAAGGATCTTCTTAAAAAGCAGAATTGGCCACATAGGAAAAGATATACTAAAATGCACTGAAGAGAAGAACTTCTTAAATAGCAAAATTTACTATATGAACTATGTGGGGAAAAGGGTACAGAAATTCACTAAGGAAAAGAAATCTTTACAAAGTAGAATTGGCCAAATGGGAAAGGAAGTACAAAAACTCACTCAAGAAAATTATATTTTAAAAATTAGAATTGGGCAAATGGAAGGTAATGACTCTATGAGACATCAAGAAACAAAGTGATAAAAATGAAAAAAAATAGAAGAAAATGTGAAATATTTCATTGGAAAAACCATTGATCTGGAAAATAAATCCAGGAGAGAATAATATAAGAATTATTGGACTACTTGAAAGCCATGATCAAAAAAGGATGTTGGACATCATCTTTCAAGAAATCATCAAGCAAAACTTCCTTAATATTCTAGGTATACAGGGCAAAATCAAATTTGAAAAAATCCAAGATAACTCCCAGGAATATTATAGCCAAATTTCAGAATTTTCAGGTCAAGGAGAAAATATTGCAAGCAGTAAAAAGAAGCAATTCAAATATTATGGAGCTACAGTCAGGATAACAAGAAGATTTACCACTTTCTACATTAAAGGAATCTATTGGGTAAAGGAGCTAGTATTTCAACCAACAATCGCTTGCCCAGCAAAACTAAGTATATCCTTCAGGGAAAAATGGGTATTTTATGAAACAGAGTACTTTCAAATATTCCTAGAGGAAAGACCAGATCTGAATTAAAAATTTGATTCTCAAATATAAGACTCAAGGAAAGCATAAAAAGGTACATAAGAAAGAGAAACTAAAAGTCATTTAATAAGATCAAAATCTTTACATACCTCCATAGGAAGATTTTTCTTATAACTCCTAAAAACTTCACCATTATTAAGATAGCTAAAAGGAGTATAGACAAAGGGCAAGGGACATATCACATAATCAATTGGTTATAGAATTCTATAGAATTCTAACACCCTACAGGTAAAAAAAGGGAAAGAGAATAAAAGAAGGGAGGTAGGCTAATAGAAAAGAGGGCAAACTAGGAGATGATGTGTTCAGATACTAAAAAAGGAGAAATAGGATGGAGGGAAATATGCAATAATCATAATAGTACAAAAGTTTTTAAAACAAAGTTCTAATAAAGGCTTTATTTCTCAGATAGATGGAGAAATGTCAGATGGTCTGTTCAAAGAAATTCCTGAATCCTCTGGTGGGAAAGCTCCACACTGAGGAAAAGCTCCCTCTCGACTAGCCAGGGCAAAAAACCTCAACGTTGCAGGAGTATTGTGGCTCTTCATGAGATTCAGTGTTACCAGAAATCAACAGAGTGTTTAGTCAGGAAACTCCTTTTTCAGTGATTGAGGCAGGAGATTGCTCAGAACTTCAAAACAGTCTTAAGGTTCCAGATTGCAGCTATTGGTACCCTCCAGGAGGCTAGTGAAGCATATTTGGTGTGTCTTTTTAAAGGTTCCAATGTGTGTCAACAATGCCAAGAGAATCACTATAATGCCCAAAGATATCCTAAGAGGAGAAAAAGCTTAAGTGAAGACAGTTTTATGGTGTTTTGTAAATTATGTAAAATACTTCAGTTTTAATTTATGTCCTTTTTTGTTAGAAATTGTTTATAACATGTGTTTGTACTCGTATCATTACACCTTTCACTCAGGATGAATACAAAAAGGTAACTGTTTACAGAATGCAGTGATATAATAATGAGCATTGTTGTGCAGGAATGACAATTTGCTTAGGGATGGGTGTTATTTCTTGCTTCTGGTGGTGCATGTGTGTGCATGCCAGTGACTTGTTAGGTAGCTAAAATCATAAGGTAATAGAATTGGTAATACATGTATATAGGTTCCTCTGGCAATAAAACTGGTTATGACTTTTAAAAAACCTAATAGTGGAGTATTTCAATGTAAAACTTTCAGAGCTAGTCAAATCAAAACAAAAATAAAGAAGAAGAAAGTTAAAGATTTGAATAAAATTTTAGAAAAGTTAGATTACTGAACAGAAACAGAAAGAAATATTCATATGTCTCAGTTATATATGAAAAGTTTTCAGAAATGGGCTATGTATTTGCAAATAAAATCCTCACAAATAAATGAAGAAAAGCACTAATATGAAATATGTCCTTCAGATAATACAATGCAATAAATTATATTTTATAAATTTCTTTTGATAAAAGGATTAATATTAATATCACCTGTATATTAAGTAAATTACTCCTAAATTATTGGTGGGCTGTGGAACCTATCATGGAAAAATATTTCCATTGAAGATAATGACAACAATGAAACATATCAAAATTATTGAAATGAAGCCAAAATACTTCTTATGATTATACTTTTTTCTCTAAACACTTTATTCAAAAAAGTGATCAATAAATTTCAAGCAAGAAATATGTATACATGCAACCAAACAAGTAAAACTTGAACCAACAAATTAAGAAAAAATCAAAATGGTAATCTAGAACATCAAAGAAGGGATAAACAAAATCCAAATTTAAAACTGAATTGATAAATAAAACTCAAAGGTTGGTTTTTGAAAAAAAACAATAAAAGTGATTATCTAATATTTTGTCAAACAGAAATAAAACAGCAATACCAATATAAGAAAATTGAAATGGAGAATTCACTATGAACGAATAAAGGATATTAAAAAACTATTTTACTCAACTATATGTCAATAAACTGACAAATTAAAGAAAATGCTACATATTTACAAAAGTTTAAAATGTCCTTCTTGTCAGAAGCAGAAATAGTGAATTTAAAAATAAAACTAAACTCATGAAAAGTAATTGAAAAAGGACTAAAGAAACTCTCAAACAAAAAAGTTTAGACCAGATAGTTTTATAAATGAATTCTATCAATCATTAAAAAAATAAATATTATATTAAACTATTTCATAAATAATAAAAGAAGTCCTTTCAGATTATTTCTATGGTACTCATCTGATCTGAATATCTTACCCAAGAGTCAAACTAGAAAAATAACTGTTATAGACTAACTTCTGTTACTATCATTATATATTGATATAATTAATTTATACTTAAATAACTATAGGATGTATAAAATACATGGGAATCTATCTATCAAGAAACTTAAAGAAACTATATTAACACAACCATAAAACCAGACAGAAACTTAGAGAAATATCAGTTACTCATGACTAACTATTATAATAATATGACAATATTACTTAAATTAATTTACTTATCCAAAGCCATACCAATCAAATTGTGAGAAGATTGCTATATGGGAACTAGAAAATAAAAATGAAATATAGAGACAAAAAGATTTAAAATTTCAAGGAGGGAAATAAAAAAATGGGAACAAAGAGGGTCTAGCAGGACTATAAGCCAAATCATACTTCAAAGAATAACCTTAGTATCTTGGTTTTCCATAAATTTAAAAATTCACGTGGCTGTGGTCAAGAATTTTATAACTAACAAAAACTTCTGGGAAAATGAAGCTTCCATACTGAGAAAATTAGGCTTAGACAAAAGCCTTACATCATATACACTAAAATATGCTCTAAATCAGTGAAATACCTAAGTATATAAAGGTTACTAACAACTAGAAAAGCCAACAAATATATGAGACTTAGAGTGGACACACACACACACACACACACACACACACACACACACAGAGAAATATCTACTTAAAAATGAGCAGTACTATGGGGTCCATTTTTCAAAGACCTCCATTGCCCTCTTTCCCATTGTCAGCTTATCTGTCTTCCTATTACATGGACTACTTTAAGGAAGGGAGAACCACTGGTGTATAGAAAATACACTTTTTGCAGACACAAATGTCCAATAAAATCAAGTCACAAATTCATTTAAAAAAGAAAAGTGCTATATCTAATTGCTTTGATAACTGATGCTTGACATCTTTGAGTATAAAGTTCTTTTGGCTTATGGGATATTCTACAAAGCTGACTGTGAACTTGTCCATTAAAAGCCAGTATCTGCTATTCACCTTAATCTCCCTGAAGTTCATTAGAAAGAGAAGGGCGCTACACTTCTGGAAAAAAAAAAACAACTATAGAAGAAGTTTGACTCTGATTTGGGGACTTGATTTAACTTTAACTGTAAATTTTTGTTTTCTTTCATTTCTTTTTCCCCCATCATTTGGAAAATTGGACTTAATAAAAGGGCAGAAAAATATAGATGCCATTTGGAAATCTGATTTATTTCTGAAGTTTGTCGTGTATTATATTGTACCCAAAATGATCAATTTAAGAAAATTCTATTATGCTACCAAAATACCATAATCTTTTCAAATTTCCCAATTTAAAGCCTCATTAACTTGTGTAATAACTGTAATGTTACATTTGCAATGCTATATTGTAGTTAAGGGTCAGCTTAAATTCACATACAAAAAATAATTTAAAGCATATTTTTCCGTTGTTTGGGGGAGAAATTTGGCAAATTGTTTCTTGAACTAGAATGTGACATTTTCCTTCTAAGAAGTATAATTTATTTGTATCAATCTTAACATTAAAATGATTTTAGTTATTGTATAATCTCCTAATAAGTTCATTAAATAGATAAACATAATACTTTAAAACTCATAGGTGAGGTAGACTGGAATTTTGGCACACTTCTATAGTATTACATTTATTATAATTTGTACAAATAAAAGTTGAGAATTATTTTTGTCAAAACTTTACAGATTTATGAAATAATACCAAAGGGATTTGGGGCACTTATCTCATTCATCGTCTCATCTCCAAAGGGATCAATAACAAAATAATTTCAGGTGGAAGAAAGTTTTTAAAAATATACTGAAGATGATATTGTTATATAATCTTTGATTATTATATGTTACAATATTTAGCAACTCTTACTCTCAAGCAAGACTGCCTCCTCTTATGCTTAAACATTAGACTAATATTCCTTATTGTCCTTCTTTAATCTCAAAAAAAGTTAGTCCTATCCCATGTTTGATAGGCTTTTACATTCAATACTTAATACACAATATGTGTTGAGTGACTGTCTCACTGACTCTCATTGTTATTAAGTTAGTCTGTAGCTCTTCTACTCATTAAATGACTCCAGTTTCTTTGTGTTATTTGCCATTGTACACATGTACAAACATTTGTATATTCCATCTGTTCCTTTTCTTTAAAATCTTCATTAAAAATTAATTCAACTGGCAATTTTGAAAGATGCCTTACCAAAGAGTTTGAAATGCTACTTAATGATATATACATACATATATAAAAAAAAACTATCTATGGATAAAGGCATAAAGTAGAATGTGCTAAATTATATACTCTCTTCCATTGTGACATAATATATATTATAGTTAAGTTTAACTGTTCAGTTTGTAGGCTTTTACTTGTGTAAAACTGAAGAGTACAGATGTAATATATTGAAATATTTATATTTCATTGCCCGTAGTTGTGATATATTGATAATACACTTTTCTATGAAGCTGTTAACATAAACAGAATTAAATAAATTTGAAAAGATGTGCAAAAATACATGCATTCAACTTTTCTGTACTTTTCCATAGGGATGGGGAGCATTGGTGTGGAAAATATAAACTAGTAGATTATTTTAAAAATAGCTCATATTTTTGCATTTACATATTGAATTGTACTATTGCCTAAATGCTAACATTATTATTTTTAGTAACCCAAACCACTGG
Organism: Gracilinanus agilis; assembly: GCF_016433145.1. NCBI lineage: Eukaryota > Metazoa > Chordata > Mammalia > Didelphimorphia > Didelphidae > Gracilinanus > Gracilinanus agilis. The sequence goes on from NC_058130.1 coordinate 584,734,821, forward strand.
AATCTATACCTATCTTCCACTGATGATGACCTGTCATAATAAGCACCCTTAGTTTTCAAAGGCTATGGCATTGGAGTGAAAGCTTTTATTTAACAAGATGGAAAGATTTCCAAAAATGTCTACTAATAGATTATGTATTTGTTGCTTAAGGATCAAAGTAGCAAATCAAGAGGCTACAGGAATATGAGGATTTGGGCCATAGAAACTCTTAAAGTCTATACAGTAAGGTCACAAAATCACAGATTATAGATGGAAAACACATTATAGGTCATTTTCTCCATCATTTTATAGAAGAAGAGACTGAGATCCAAAGAGGATGGCATCCCATCCCTTTTCTTTTAAGTTGGTTTCTGGATGGGTATTATTAAACCCTGAAAAGTAGAGAGAAAAGATTTATAAAGAATAACTTAAAAGAAACCATGTGCAGTGATAATGCCAGCTGAAAATCCACACCGTGTTTTACACAGCTCCTCTCAAAAGAGTGACCCAATAAATGACTGAAAAATTTCCCTGATAATAACCCATCAAAGATGAATGATAGCACTTCTTTATGGAAGATGGGACTCAAAAGAAAAACAAATAAAAGAAAAATAATGTTTGTAGTACCTTTTTTCATCTGTGCTTTTTTTTCAGTTACATTTATATTTCCTCAAAAAGCTCATAGATGTAAAAGTTCAGATGCTATGGTAATACTCTATCTAATAATGAAAATTTTTTTAGAAAAAAAAATCTTTGCTTTCTTTTGTCTATTTGTTGTCTTATTTCCAGTTTGATATTTAATTGTCGTCCTTAGGATGGCTTTCCTTAAGATGGGTCTCTCATCAAGATTTTTTTAAGTGACTTTTCTTTCTACTATTTTTTTCTATTTTTTAATGGGATAATACTCACTATGTTTGATCATTTTCCTCCCTAAGATTTACAACTGAGTTCATCTTCTAAACTGGTAATGCCCATGGCTACCATTTCCTTTCACTTGTCAATTAAGTCAAATGTTTGCTAAGGCAATTTTTTTGGCTCTTTTAGTCTCCTGGTAATTGCAATCAACTTATATCAGTTAACTTACATGTGAAATTGTTCCAACTATTGTATATATATTTTCCTGTACCCATTTTCCAACTTGAAGAATAAAAACATACTTTGAATAAATCAGGACTGATTTGTTTTAATTTTGCACTAAACATTTTTTCTCTTCATTCTTTCAGCTAAAAAATATGAAAAAATACGGTGTATAGTTGGGACAAACTAACTCTGAACTATTTAAGCAAGTCATTAAAAATGGAAATGGATAAATAAAATGACATTGACACCAACTATTATATGTTCTCCACAAAGTTAATAATTTTAAATTACTTGGAACAAGGAGACCAAAAGAACCCAGAGAGTTCCTTAGTCAGCAAATATCTGATTTCCTTACCAGAGAGGAATAGCTGCCAAAGACTTCACTTGCTCAATATACAAACTCATTTGCTAAAAATCTAATGAATAAGAATGATGAAAAAACTAGGAGCAATATTATCTCATAAAACAGAGAGGATCAGTAGAGAAAAAATTCATTTTTTAAAGCTTGGGGTGATATCCAGTTAAGCAAATTTGTTTCAAGAGCATTCAAGGTTAAAATAGAAAGAATGACAAATACAAGAAGAATGGAAAACATTTTCAAAAATCATTATGATAAACTCTTATCAGTCAAGGAGTGTGAAACCATCCAATTTGGTCTCTGACATAATATAAATTTTGTTTTGGAAGAGGTAGAGGTGGTATTAAAAAAACAAATAGGAAATGTAGTGAAATTATACCAAATGTTTGGAGGAAATTTGTGTTGGAGTTAACATAGCTGATACATCATTTAGGGACTGATAAAAATAATTGAAGGATACACAAATACTTAAAACCATGGAGTTTATCAATATTGAAAAAGATAACAGATAGAACATCAGTCAGTACCAGACTATAAAACTAAATATATATACAAAATCTTCATGGGACTCATCTATGTATGAATCAAGAACATTCTTATTGAGGCCATTAGTTGGCATCAAATAGACTTTCACAAGCAATATTTGATAATGGATCACATTTTTTTTTATTTCACAATTAAATATATAGAGAATTTAAAATTCCATTGTATATCTTGTTTATTGATTATGAAAAAGTGTAAAAAGGTCACCTCACAGGATTTTGAAACAATGTTTCCCATTCATACATCATTAAAGAATCCTTAAAAGTATAAAAGCAGAAATAACTCTTTATTGACCTTCTGATAATAACATTTATAAGGCCTAAAACAGTGATGTGTATGTACACCCAAAGAATTCACCAGTATGATCCAAAGAATCCAGGTTAAAGAGAGATTTCTTATGGATGATCAGGTGATCCAAAATACTTTTGTTTGTAAATTATATTGAGTTAATTATTCCAAGTTCCAGAACTTTGAAGAGCTTCCTAGAAGGAATCCATAATTATTCAAAGAATTTATTGTGACTGGCTACATGAGAAATACCAAGCAGATAAAAATGTTCATTGCTAAGAATTCAACATGAATTTGAATAGAAAATGTTCCAACTCTTTGTTGGAACATACACAACTCTATGTGTATGTATGTATATAAATAAATACATACATACGTATATCTGATAAGAACACTATAGATGGATAAGTTGGGTCTACAGGTGAACAAATGGAGGAAAAGTTGATTATATTGTTTCCAGAAACCAAAAGTTTCTTTTATAATCCCCAAGTTTCCTAAGAAGTTTTTCAAAGCTGATAGCCATTTTTTATGGCAGAAAGACATTGAATACAATTGCTTTTGAAAAATTAATGACACACAGAAGATTATGAAAGGTATATTATAAATATGATCAGGATGCATGTTTAACCACTAAAGAACTCTGAAAAACAGTAGCAAGATAATTTATAGAAGGTAAAATGGACTTGTCATAGCACAATAACAAGACATGAAAAGTGGACAGCGATAAAATTCAACTGGAACTCTCACAATGGCAGAAAAAATGAGAAATGTCTCTAGCACAGAGCGAAGGGTCCCTGTGGCCAAGTTATAGATGGATCTGGGAAAGAGTCATGAAGGCTGGAAAAGGATTCATAGTGTATAATCTACTTCATTGGAGAGAACTCATAAATTTATTAAATCATGCATCTATTTTAGAATTATTTCTTCTATCTTTTTATAAAATTTGATCTTTATTTTATTACTATTAGTAATGATTCAAAGAAACCAACCTCAATAACAAATTATCTCTTATTTATTATATAATCAATTTCTTCCTTTCTTCCTTCTTTCTTTTTTCTTCACTCTTTCCTTTTCCTTCCTTCTTTCCTCCCTCCTTTCAATCCTTCCTTCATTTTTTCTTTCTTTTTTTCAAAAAGAATCTGTCTTCCTTTCTTATTTTACTCCTTTCTCTCATATTACCTGGTTATTTCTACATAGAACCTTGCAATTCTTTACTTGAGGAAAGTATTAAAGATATGTAAGCAGTAGATTTCTTTGTAATCTCCAAGTCTATTATTTCTGTCATTTCTTTCCTCGAAATTATATTTTTCATTACCATCACCATGCCTAACTTTGTAATGAAATAATTACATATCAAATTATTAAATGGGTTAGTTTGGAAGTTTTCATCAAATTTTAATGGACTTTGTTCACCTCTTCATTCTCTGCAAAATATTCATGCTTAAATTTCAGGTATTTTCATGATAATCTTTTTGTAAGTACCTGCCACAAGAACTACAATATGATATGACTAAAGGTCTTATGAAATGTTTAAATCCTACTGTATTAATGCCTTTATTTTATTTTTATTTTTAAACCCTTACCTTCTCTCTTAGAATTAATACTAAGTATTAGTTCCAAGGCAGAAGAGCAGTAATGGGTTAACAATTAGGTTTAAGTGACTTGCCCAGTGTCACACAGCTGGGAGGTATCTGAGACCAAATTCAAATGTAGGACATGCCATCTTCTAGACATGGCTCTCATGAGCCACCTAATTGCCCCCATCAGTGTCTGTATTTGTTATTTCAAGGTAACCCTATGAGGTAAGCTTCCATTTTGCTGTAGCTTACATCTTTCTAATTTCATTTATAATCAGAATGTCAAGATGGGTACAATTTAGTTATTTTTTCCTTCACGCATTGGTTACTAGACAATGATCTTGTATTTTGGAGAACTAGCAGGTATTTTACAGTTCATAGATAAACTAAAACCTGTGTGATTTCTCCTAGGTCTTTTTTCACTCCAGAAGTGAAAGTGGGAAGAGGATTGCAGAAGATTGCAGGTAATTTTGTCTATTTCTGTTTCATGCATTGCCCTGATCAAATGATTAATCATAAAGTGACGAGCCTCTTAAACTTGGCTTAGATAATTCTCAGAAAGGAGACAGCCTGTGGTTTAGACTTACCATATCACTCTACCACCACACCACCTTCTACAGGAAACATTTCCTGATCTTCCTTAATCCTAGTTACTTCCCTCTGTTTATTATCTCCAATTTATCCTGTACAATCTTGGTTGTATATAGTTGTCTGCACGTTGTCTCTGCATTAGTTCATTGCAAGTGGGGACTTCATTATTATTTATTTTGTCTTTCTTTCTCACCCCATCTCTTAGTTTAGTATCTGGCACATAGTACGTGCCTAATATATACTTATTGACTATCAGACCATATTCATTCTGTGGAAATGTTTGACATGGTCTTATTCTAGCACCTTTTCTCACTATGCAATATCTTTTTAAAAAAGGAATTGGTTCAGAGAAAATGCTTCACAGACAGTATCTTCCTGAAGTTGTCCCCTCTCCTCCTTATCATGGATGTTGTGAAGTGACAAAAATAGTTTGAACAGAAGAAGTCCATGACAAATCAATACCTAGGGAGAAAAGTATGAAAATATCATAATATTTTTAACAAATGTGATTGAAAAGATGATTAATTACCAAGGTAATAAATGGCTTGCTTCTTTTAAAAGAAAGGTATGTTTTGTATGAATGAAGGTTAATGAGTGATCATGTTGTCAAAGCATTGGTTTCAGTCTATGCTAAATTTTCTAGGTATGCTTCAAAGAGAATATGAAATTTAAAAGTGTTTAGCATTAATAATCTTCCTTACTATTAAGCTTTAAATATTCTTCTTTAATTATTAATCTTATGAGTTTGATTACTTCTTTGTTCTGAGTCATTATAAAATCTCATCACTTATTAAGATGCTATGCCTTACTACTATGGTTTTACCAACAATGTCTCCAGAAAAAAACCAAACATGTTTTGTTGTAAAACATGAACAAAACATCATAGTTGAGTTAGTGATTTAAGAATGCCAACTGCTTCTCTCTCCCTAGTAAAAGTATCTTATACTTTTTGTGTATTTTTTTCTCTGAGTCCCTGATATTTCTCTGTATATTATGAAGTCTCTTACACAGGGACTTTTCTATTTTTTTTCCTTTCCAACCCTAGAACCCAAGAAAGTGGTGCATTTATTTATGATTATTGTTATTACATTCACTTTCCACATTAGTGAAAAACTGGAGAGTTTAAAGCTTACTTAATAAAAATGAGGTAAAGTCTCAGTGGATAGTTTTTCTTTAAAATAAATTAATGCTTTTATAAATATGCAAGTTAAAAACATTCAATACTTTAGATTGCATACTTTTGGGATCCTCAGCTTATTCATAACTTTATGGACAAGAGGAGCTAGCTGGGTGGCTCAGTGGATTGAGAGCAAGGCCTAGAGACTGGTCCTGGGTTAAAATCTAGCCTCAGACACTTCCTAGCAGTGTGATCCTGGATAAGACACTTAACCCCCATTGCCTAGCCCTTATTGCTCTTCTGCCTTAGAACCAATATATAGTATTGATTAAAAGAGAGAAGGTAAGGATTAAAAAAATATGGACAGGAAAAGTAAATCAAACATTTATAGTAGGTCTACTTAGATAACCATTCATTTGATCCCCACAATTAGTTTATGGCTGATGAGCATATTGGCACCCAAGATCTTCAGGCACTGTTTTCCAATTGTTCTTAACCAGATAATTTCGGGGGGGGGGAACATTAAAGAAATAAAGGGAGAAAAACTTCACCATTTGCTTTCATATTCAGAAAAAAAATAGTCCTAAAAAGCAAAGTAAGCAGGATAGCAAGTTAAGCAGAAGTGAAATGCATAGCAAGTTGAAGATAGCAAATGGTTGATTTTACCAGAGTTTAAATCTTGAGTGAAGACTTCACTGTAGCTCTGAAAGCAATATTTTCTGCTGCCAAAGCATGAATGAACTAATTGTGGTTTAAGTAGTTTGACTTACAAAGAATTTGCTTTCTTTATTTAAAAAGAACTGTGATTTATTAATTTTCTTGTCTTTTATTTGTGGTAGACTTACTCTGGCATCATCCTCATAAGTCACCATCTCTATTGATACCAACGTTGAAATCACAATGTAATTAGTGTAGATTGTAGGACTTATGTGAAATAAAACAAGGACATTTAAAATATCCAGGCAGGCTTCTATTCAGACATAAATGTAAGGGACCCTTCAACTAGAAGAAGTCCACAGAATAGGATTTCTCACCTTGCCAGACAATTCAACAAAAAAGGTGACACACTAGATGCTAGGTCTTTTCCCCCCCTCTCTCTTTTTAAATGGATTGCTAGGAAATTCTACAAAGTGCTAAATTGGGAAAGGAGACTTAATTATCTTGCCTCAAGCCCTTTGCTGGACAGTATCCCAATTGACCAGAGACAAAACTCAGCATTTTTATCAATGCAATTCACCTTAGTCCTTGGAATCCTTGCCTTCTTAACCATATACCTAGAAAGGTACCTGACATTTTTCGCCAGCTATTTCTGTTATTGAGATTTAGAAATGTTAAACATCATACTTCACTTGTGAAATATCTATATCAATATGGAGAAAGATGTAAGAGACTTTAGCTTCATTTTCAAATTTGAAAAAGGATCACCCTTGACATTTAAAAGGACTTTATGTAACATAATATCTTACTTTCCTGAAGTCACTTAGAGCCACTGGTAGACATTCATAATCTACTTTTGCTTTAAATTCCCATTAAAAAAATTCCCATTAAAAAATTTTAAACAATCAAACATATCCATGTCTTAATGAGGTATAATGTTCATATCCTTTGGCCATTTGTCAATTAGTATTCTTTTAAATTTGACTCAGTTCTCATTTGAAAAATGAGGCCTTTGTCAGAGACACTTGTGATAATTTTTTCCTCTGATTTTTTTGTTCCCTTTCTAATTTTTCATGCTTTGGTTCACATTGTTGTACTTTCAAGGAGGTGGAAATATTATTGTTGGAAAAATCCTTCATAAAGCTATTTAAACCATTCTGAGCTATTTATCCTCTTTCCTACCTTCCCTTGCTTTCTTCTACAATTTTGCTATCATTTTAAAAAATTCCTTCTTTGCCTTATTTAATACACCACATATTAATTGTTTTTAGATGGTTTTGAAATTTAAAGATGGTAGAAACTTATATTTGTTCCTGTTGTTTATAACCCCAAAATAAACAAGACACTGTGTTTACTTAAACTCTGCTTATTTATGTTTCCCTTTGATCATATTTTCCCTGTTTTGTGTTTTGTGAGTAAACTTTCACTGCAGCCCTGTGCTTGTAAAATGGAGAATAGTAGGATAAAACAACAACATGGAATCAGTATCGGGAAGGACTGGGAGACAATAATGGAACTTTGGAATGTATGTACATTATCAGAGTGTGTACACACACACACACACACACACACACACACACACAGAGCACAGCATTCAAGCTATTATTAATCATTCCAGGTAATGAGGATAACTTGAAAAACAAAGATACTGCTAGAAGTTTTTGAAGAGATGTTAGAGACCATCTGGTCCACCCTGCTTATCTTATTGGGGAATCTAGGTGTCTTAGTGCATACAGTGCTGGGCCTGAAGGGAGGAAGACTCATTTGTTCTGAGTTCAAATCTGACACTTACTAACTGTATGGCCTTGGGGAAGTAATTAATCCTATTTGCCTCACTTCTTTATCTACAAAATGAGCTGAGGAAGGAAATGGCAAGCAAGCAATGATTAAGTACCTACTATCTACCTAGTGCCATGCTTAATACAACAAAAATAGAGAACAAAGAACTTGAATATTCTACCTACTTCTTAATTAGCTCTCTTAGTAATTAAAAAGGGACCTTATGTTTTAATGAATAGATTACTTTCAAAACCTTTACCCTTAGCATTTTTTCTTTTTTTTTCAAATCTAATGATCAGCATAATTTTTTATTAATAATTTGCTTCTAAAAGACTAAGAATAGTCCACATGAGATAATAGTCACTAGTTTTCTAATATTATAAAATTCTTGAAAACCTGCATTTTTCCAGGAACATAATTTTTAGTGGATTTGAAATATGTTATTCAGTGTCAGAGACTTCCCATAGATAAAAGCTATCAAAGTACTTTTCTTTCAAATATCTATATCTATATCTATATCTATATCTATATCTATATCTATATACTTTTATAAGCTATATAATTCATCAAGGAATACATAAATCTTTCTATCTATCTATCTATCTATCTGTCTGTCTGTCTGTCTGTCTGTCTGTCTGTCTGTCTTTCTGTCTGTCTGCCTACCTATTTATTTATCTAACTTAATAATTTTCAAATACTGCTTCTTGGTACCCTTCAAATGGAGTATTTATCAGTCTGTAGACCAAAACTATGTGCTTGCCATATCATTACTAGCTCAGGGGGAATCATTCAAACCAATGTAATTTACTCAATATTGGTCAGTTTGACTCCTGACCCTGGTCCCTTGACAGTGTATCCTTGGCAACCCTTGATGTGTGTTAAGTCAGGATGTGCTTATTGGTCTCATCTGTGACAGCTTGCTAAAGGCTGCTTAACATAGCTTGGTCTTTTCAAAGAAAATTGGAAATCCAATGACATACTGTATTCTGATCAGATTGGTATTTACACGAGGAGAGCCACAATAAAAAGAAAGCCTTCCGCACATGGTATGATATTGTACTCTCGGGGTTAGTTCCTCACACATGTAGAAAATGTATATTGTTTTTATTTTTATTTTGTTGAAGGTGGGGGTAGGGTAGGAGAGGAGTTCAAGCACCTGAGTTTGTGTCTGCTCTATATCTAAAAGAAATGATCATAAGTAAATCAATCAAGATAATTTGGAGGAAGATGCATTCTCAGAAAATTTCTTAGAATGTTTCTGTTTTCACATACAAAATTATATTTCCTTTTGCTTTTTAACTGGATCAGAGGCCTAAATGCCTGTGTGAAAAAACACAAATTCATTTTCTAAACCAAAAACTTAATTAATATAGAATATCTAACCGGGATTATAGAAGACATTCTTTTAGGAAATCACCACTTGAAAAGAGACTAGGTTGTTAGTGTCTGAACATGCAATAGTCTAACTGTTTGTAATATAGTTGAGGTTGTTAAGAAATAAAAAATCCCCTCATTAATATAGTTGAGTTAAAAGATGGAATAATGGGTCTGAATGAACAGAAAACGACTAATTGTCTCATGTATAAAATTTAGAACTGAAGTGAAAAACCTTCCTCAACTAGACTTTTAAAGATTTAATTTTGCTTTTCATGCTCTACTTTCCTTTCTATGATCCATATAGGAATGCAGATGTATGTGTGCATATTGTATATGCCTTTAAGTATGTGTATATATATATATTCATAGAGAGATAGAGATTATTTCCACAATAAGAATAAATTATTGTATCTAAAGATATCATTAAAACTTAATATTAAAAATATGTATTTTCTCATTCAGAAACAGTGTGATACAATAAATATATTGGCATTCAAATGTTCAAGAGTCAAACCAAAATGATGATTAAGATTAGTTTTTCATTCAGAACTAATTTTATTAGTAATACTAAATACTAATTTGAATGTATTTAAAAGATAAAAGTTATCTTCATTTTAATTTAGCTCATTTCAACTATTTTTGATTAAGTACTTTCTATGTGCTAGGCATTAGGGGTACAGAGACAAAACGAAACATTGTCTCCTCAAACAGCTTACAACTTACTAAAGATCAGTAACTAAATATATAGAGAAAAAATTTTAAACTATATTTGACCTGATGGGGAAGTGGGGCAGGGGAGGAATCAAAACTAACAATTGGGGTTAAGAAAGGACTCGTGTAGCCCCTTCAACTTATTCTTGATATTGGCTGAGTCATAAAGAATTCAGCCACTTCTCACCAATAAAGAAAAATCTTATTAATCCTATAATCAATGGCTTGAAATCTGCAGTTTTTCCATGAGAGCATTATTGTAGGGAAGACAATTAGAACAACATTTAAGACAAGTAGATTATTTAATCTAATCTGGTTCTTCTGGTATCACTCTTCAATATTCTGTCCAACTTGCAAGGAATTACTTTCTATGTTGGATGGAGAATGATAAAATCTTCATGTATTGAATCATTTTTTGTTTGCTTGTTTGCATGGAGAGGTCCTTACTTTTGTACATTTTCCAAAAATGGGATTAAAATCTCTATATACTGAGCAAACAGAGGTTAGACTACACTCAAGCAGTCTCCACTTTCAATTGCTTCACATTTCTTTTCTATTTTCCATTACCTAATAAAATTCAATCATTAGTTTTTTTTCCGCATCTACTTAATTAAGATAGTTAAATGCAATAAAGTTGCATAATCAAGTTAGATATTATATATATAGACTTTCCTATATGTCAAAACACATTTTATATGTGATATTCAGGAATACATTGAGTGTATACACACACACACACACACACACACACACACACGCACACCAAACACAGAGATAATTCTAAAGTTAAGATTTAAACTTAATGATGAATGCATTGTTTATAGTATAATAACTCATTACTCTTTTTGTTAGGAACTTCCTATAGGACAAGGAAAGGCCAAAAAGAAAAGGTAGTTTTAATAATAGTACATTTTGCTATCACTGATCAGAGAGAACAGATATATTCTTGGGCACATGCCAAAATTGCAAAGTTAATTGACTGCTGCCATTTGTGATATGCACCTTTCTTTCAAAAGGGCTACTTTCTTAGGTACACAGTTTCAAGACCAAATTTTATGGTGGGTATTCTTTCTTCCGTCCCACAACTTTGCATGTCCCTTTGATACATATTGTACACTTAAAATGCTATTTCCATGAAGTGTTTCACAAATTGATCATGAATTTCTCTTTTTTTTAAATTTGAAAATGCCAACTTTATTTTATTATTTCAATGATCTTACAAGTGTTGCACATTCTACAGTATTTTCTTTTCTTTTTTCCATTTTAAAAATTATTTATTCATCCACATTATGTTTTTTTTAGTGTTATCATAATCACAAATCATTTACATGATTAATATTTCCTTAACTCTCAACCATGGAGATAGAAAAAAGGAAGTATAATCCCTGGAACCCACAGAAAAATCTTCCTTGGATTCCATATACAAATTTCAAACTTATCACATATCTGTCCTTCAACATATCATTTTCTCCAAAGCCTTTTGACCTTACCTCAGAACACTACTGAAAACTTTTGCCCAAAATGTCTTTTTTTCCAAAGTGTATTTAATTAATTAAATTATAATATTTTGCCATGGTTACAGGGTTCTTTCCCTTCGGTCCTCCCATGTCCCTCCAATAGCCAATGTGCAATTCCACTGGATTTTACATGTGCCATTTGATCATGAATTTCTGAAACTGAAATATTTTGGCTTTCTTAAAAAATCAAGTGATAGCATCAACTTCATTTGGAACCAGGCATCTAGGACAAGAACCAGATTTAATAGAGCTGAAGGGAAGGGAGAATGAAATAAATGTATGCAGCTACTACTTTGGGAGTAAAAAAGAGAATGATGGTGATATAGTTTGATAGAAACTCAACCTTGTGTTCCTCAACTGACAATTGATTGAACAAGTCATTCTCACATGAAAAATTAAAATAATCTCTAGTCATACAAAAAAGTGTTCCAAATCACTATTAATTAGAGAAATGAAGATTAAAACAATACCAAGCTACCACCTCATACCTATCAGGCTGGCTAACATGTCAAAAAGGGGAAATGATGTATATTGGAGAAGATGTGGAAAAATTGAGACACTAATACACTGATGGTGGAGCTGTGAACTGATAGAACCATTCTGGAGAGCAACTTGGAAAGACCAAAAGACAATCAAACTGTGCATACCCTTTGACACTTCAATAAGACTTTGAATCCCAAAGATATAAAAAAATGGGGGGAGGAAGTACCTATTTGGACAACATTATTTACAGCAGCTTTTTTTGTGTTGGTAAAGAACTGGAAACGTAATGGGCATCCCTCAATTGGGGACAGACTGAAAAAGTTGTCATATATGATTGTAATAGAATATTATTATGCCAAAAAAATGACAAGATGATCACAAAAAAACCTGGGAAGACTTACATGAAGTGATGCAAAGTAAAGCAAGCAGAAGCAGGAGAATATTGTACACAGTAACAACAATAGTTATGATTATCAACTGTGAATGACAACTATTATCAGTAAGACAAGGATCCAGGACAACTCACAGGCACTCATGAATGAAAAAGAGTATTTGCTATTATAGAAAAAGCAGATAGTCTGAATGTGGACTGAAGCATGCCATTCTTCACTTTATTTCCTCTATGATTTTTCTCTAGTGTAAGCAATATGTGCCTTGTTTCACAATGTGAAAAATAGAAAAACAGGAAATATATATTATATGTTAATATATATATATATATATAATATATCAAATTATCTGCCTTTTGGGGGAGGGAAGAAAAGAATATGAATTACAAAATGTCAGAAAACAATTATTAAAAATTCTATTGATTGCAATTTTAAAAAATAATAAAATGAAACCCAACCTTGGTTTCAGGTATGTAACCCTTCTTATGCAAGCCTTTTAACCCTCAGTTCCTTAAACAACACAAGATTCTCAAGACTAAATTACTGAAAAATTATTAGTCATTTGTTTTGTCGGGGACAGTTTCCTCACCTGAAGTTTTTAACACTACTGAAACATTAAGTCCACACCAAATAATTCTAATGATGAAGGAAGATGATACTTTCGAATCCTTATATCATTAAAAATAAAGCTGATCAGTGTGCATAAAAATGTTTAGCTTGCATACCCAATAAGAAATAGCATACAACAAAAAAAAAATAGCATAATGGTAAGAGAGACTTGGATTAGAATCTCACCTCTTACACAAAATTCACTTCTCTGATATTGTCTCTTTACCTTTAAAATCAGGTTAATAATACCTATCATGCCTACCAATAAAGTTATTATGAGAAGTCAAATTATATGATAACATACTTTGTGAACTATATATCACAATATGATATTCTACTATTAATTTGTTAACCAAATAATTTTAAACTAAGAGTTTTTATGTTGCACTCAAAAAATAAATAAGTAAATAATCTTAAATTCTTAATTTTGATAACTAATACTCATAGAATCTTGAACTCAAAGGAATTAATTTCTCCTTTAAAATTTAGAGGCTTATTCTATATGGTACATATATGTTTATGATATTACTTCATTGTTTATAGTACTTTTTGGTAAGATGTAACTTCCTTATCTCTTTTAATTGTATTTATTTTTGCTTTAGCTTTGTCTGAGATCATGATTACTAAGCCTGCTTGTTTTACTTTAGATGATGCACAATAAATTCTGCTCCAGCCCCTTACCTTTACTCTGTGTGTGTGTCACCCTGCCTCAAATGAATTTCTTGTAAACAACATATAGTAGGACTCTGGTTTTAATCCACTCTGCTATTCACTACCATTTTATGTGTGTTCATTCTATTCACATTAACAGTTATGATCACCAACTATGTATCCTCCTGCATCTTATTTTCCCTTTTTCATCCTGCTCTTTCTCTTTTCTCTCTGTCTCTCTTCACCAATGTTTTGCTTTTTATTACTCCCCCTGCTTCCCTCCTCTTATTGCCCCCATTCCTTTGTCTTTTTTCTCTTCTACTTCTCTATAGGGTAAGAAAGGATTCTATACCCCAATGAGTATGATTGTTATTCCCTCTCTGAGCCAGTTACAATGAAGTTTAAGCATTGTTTATCACTACCTTCATCCTCCCTACTACTGTGATAGTTTTTCATGCCTCTTTAAGTAAGATAATTTACCCCATTCTATCTCTCCCTTCCCTTTTCTCTCAGTGCAGTCCTTTTTTTCTCCCCTTGATTTGTTTTTTTTTGTATATTGTATCATCCTAATTAGCTTACTTCCACACTCCCTAAGTATACTCCCCACTGCTCTACTCCTAATAATAATTTTAAAGAATTACAAATATCCTTTTTCCATGTAGAAATACATAGAGTTTGACCTTGTTGAGTTCCTTAAATTTTCTCTTAAACAAGAATTTACCTTTTTAGGCTTCTCTTCGGTCTTTTGTTTGGAATTCAGATTTTCTGTTTAGCTCTGTTCTTTTCCTCAGCAATACTTGTAAATCTTCTATTTGATTGAATAAGCATTTTTGTCCCCTGAAAGAATATACTCGGTTTTGCTGAATAGGAGATCTTTCGCTTTCTGGAATTTCATATATCATGTCTTCAAATCCTTTAATGTGGAAGCTGTAAAGACCTGTGTGATCCTGTCTATAGCTCCATGGTATTTGAATTGTTTCTTTCTGGCTATTTGGAGTAGTATCTTCTTGCCTTTGGAACTCTTGAATTTAACTATTATATTCCCTGGAGTTTTCATTTAAAGATTTCCTTCTGGAGGTGACCTGTGAATTTTTTCAATTTCTGTTTGATAAATATTCTATTTTATAAAAAAAACTCTCTTGTTTAAGAATATTGGGCAGTTTTCTTTGATAATTTTTTGTATCATGGAGTCC
>NC_058130.1:584754719-584792544 GCF_016433145.1 Gracilinanus agilis
ATTTTCTTAGGGACAAGTAGATAGTGTGCCTCTTTTTTTTTAAATAAAAGCTAGCTTATAACAAGGCAGTTATGTGTATCAGTAAAAAGAGTTCTGGGTCTACAGTCTAGAAGATCTGAGTTAAAATCTAGGCTGGGACACTTCCCAGGTGTTCCTGGTCAAGTCATTTAACCTCTGCTTGCCTCAATTCACTGGAAAAGGAAATAGCAAACTACTACAGTATCTTTGCCAAGAAAATCCTATATACAATATAGTGCACACAGGGTCACAATCAATTAGATGTGATTGAATAACAACTAATAACAACAGGCTAATTAATATATGAGAAACTCACCAGATAGGTGCTCATGAATGATAGTATTAAAACTTCAAACCTTGCAGGTGAATTCTAGATCCCTAAGGGGAGGAGTAATGAGCCACCCTCGGGTGACTCCACTTGCTTTCCAATACAGGTGTTGGAATAATGAGCCCAGAAGGGATATTTCAAAGTAAAATAGAATATGTTTTTTTCCCCAGTAAATCAGGTTATAAACATGACTTTTTAGACACATTTGATAGAGAAGCTGAGTATGTATCCCCCTAACAAATGGAGTTTGTTGTATTATTTTAGCTAAAAAGAAATGCCAACAGGCTGCTATTTTAGTTGGCTTTTTGTGCAGGGTTGTCTAAATGAATTTACAATAAAATAAGATTGCTTTTAACAAGTCCAACTTGTCTAAGAAGATTGAACTAGAGAGATTACCTTTTCATCAACACACACACATTCTCTCTGTCTCCTACACAGACACACATACAAAAACAAACTTGTAATGAGTGGGTACTTTATCAAGGCCTCTCTCCATCCTTCATTAAATGACAGAAAATTGCTCTTTGCTGGGTTTGTCAATGCAGCTTTCCCTCCCAGAAGCCCATTTGTTTCACATGCTAGCACAGAATATTGCAGGAATTTGCAGATTTTAAATGACAAATGTGTCTAAGTTTACTTTGTTTTCAAGAGTTTTTTAAGCATGATTTTTTTGGTTTTGTTTTAACTAGCCTCACCCTTCCTTCTGCACCAGAAGAATTGGTCATTCTGCTGTCTTTCTTTATGGACAGCAAAGCCCATTACCTCATTCATGGAGGAGCATTGTAGTGTGTGATCTTTTCTCACTTGATAAATGTTTCCAAAGGATTCTTTAGCCAACAACAACAGAAGGCTCAGTACAAGGTGTAATATATGTGAGCAGTTTACACTAAAAGCAGGAACCAAACAGGAAACTGTTCTTTCACAACATTCTCTTTATAAAATCGTATTGAATTTGTCATCTTTTCTTAATTGCACTTATGTCTAATGGTGGTGAAAAGGTTTTTTTTTTTTTTATGAGTTAAAAAAAAACACAAAAACACAGTTTTGACACCCTGGGAGGAAACCAGCTCTAAACAGCATTTTTTCAGTTCAGGATGATTTTAGTGATAGCAGCCAGAGTATTGTGGCTTTGGAAGGGTCACACTTTGATGTGTAGGATTATAATCAATGTGAATTATTGAGCTTTGCTGCTGCGGAATGTGAAGCCAGAATGTGTTGCTCTGTGGTTTGTTTGTGCGGTCATTATTTATTCATGCCAAAGGATTAGCCACTGTAAAATATCTGTAAAAATTCTATGATCAAGGTGAACGAACAGGTGTGGCGTTAAGTGTCCTTGAATGCTACCAGCGTCCAGCATTCCAGATTTCAATAACCAGAACATCACTGCTCCTTGCAACATTTACTTAGACTATGAATTTCAATACAAACAAATGAAGAAGAGTTTAGGACAGAGCCTGCAGCATGCCATGTCCTTTAATTGCCATTTACATAGCAGAGGAATCATTAATTTCTAATTCACCTATTATTCATTCTCTTTAGTATGCTGTGTCGATGGCGGTTTGGGGCCAGTGAAATAAATGTGGTTTCAACATGACTTTAGAAACCTAACATTTCGTGATTGTTTTTTTTTCTTTGAGTGCTATTTTGACCAGAACACAGCCCTCCTTACCCATAGGAAGCTTAGGGCTCTTGTTTAGATATGATTTATGATGCTACATTAACCCTTCATTGACCTAGAAATGCCCTAATATTAAAACAGTTTGACACATAGAAAATCAAAAGCCCTTTTATTGGAAGTGCTATTGTCCGCATCATAAGTTTCTTCAATGTGATGCCACAGTTACACCATCAATTTCCTACTCTTATTGAACACTGTATTGAAAAACTAATGGACAGAATCCTTTGTCATTTCTGTCCCAGTGACCAGCAAATAGCTCAGGGAAAGGCTTTCCCTTCATATCACTGCAGGCATTTCTAAATGACATATCTAAGATACTAAGGGAGCATTCTGGAGAGTTGGGGAGGGGGGAAGCATATAGGGGTGGGAGGAAGAGGAATCACAATGGAATCCTTTGACTTAATTATGCACTTGTAAAATTATTATGCTCCTGTTCTTCCTGATTTATTGCCATGGAGTTCATTTAAATGGAAAATGTAGAAAGAAATCTTTGATCTTTGGTATATCGAATTGTTAAAATTTAGTTTTATCACCATATCTTATAAATTGAGGCTCCACAGGAATTTTCCTACTAATAGAAGAAATTTTTCTATTTTATCATTTTTAAATTCAAGGATAAATCCATATGTAAAACATAGAAATATTCTATTTAATTCAATAAAGGTTTATTTATTAAATAACAATGATTGCTTTTTAAAAAGGAACTCTACTACGTAGGTAATGTGTATAAAAAGACAAAAATAGAATAATCCCTACAGTTAAGGAGATTAATAATGAGGGAAAATAACATACACACAGATAAATAAATATTAACTGTATACAAGGAAAATGCATGTTATTGAGAAGAGAGAGTAGCATTACCAAAAAATTAGGTACTGCTTGACCTAAGCTTTGAAAGAATCTGGCTCAAAATGGTAACTGAAGTTTGTTGCAAATTATTTTTGATAAGCCTATTAGAAATTAATTATAAACACATCCATATGTGCACACACACACATTTTCATTCTACCATACACAACTGAAAACAAAACAAAACACAACACTTTTTTTAAAGCTGCTTTGGAAACTTCCCCTCATGATGTAATTGTTTCCTCATCTGTGAAATAAAAGCTATAACCTGGATTATCTCTAGTGTTCCTTTGAGTTCTAAGTCATGTCTGTGATATGTTTAATGGCATTTATTTTCTCATACCTTAAATAAATTATGTTCCTAAAACATTTAATTTCCATTGATGATGTATACAATTATAGAACCTAATATATAGCTATAAATATATATATATATTTTTAACTTATTCAATTGATACATTATTTCAAATGGAAATATATGATTCTTTAGAGGGTAAGAAAAAAAAGAGAAATAATTTCACTCAACCTAGCCAGCATTATGTTCCTATTATGTACAAGATATTATGATAGGTGCTGGATATATAAAGATGAAGAATGAAACAGTACCTTATAATCTAAGAGGGAGGGATAAGACATATCTTTGTATGATTGAAAATGGAATATGATAAAGGCAAAGGAGAGATTACCACAGAGTCACTAATGAAATTTCAAAAAAGGAGAAAACACTTTCTTTTCACATTGGTGAATCAAAGAAGGCTTCATGGGGAAAAAAATGTTAACTGGCTTCACCCTTAAAGGAAGGAGTAGATTTCAAAAGGTACAAATGTGAAGGGGGTGGGGAGAAAAAATTCCAGGCATATTGGATGAAAGAAGATAGAAGAAGAAATGAGCAAATAGGTATGGGTAGGAAAATGTACAGTGAGATAGAAAAGGATTTAAGAGTCGACTTTGACCAGATTATACAACAAATATGTGCATGTACAGTAAATTGAGGAAAGTTGCAGCTAAATTGTGCTACGTCCTAAATGCAGACCTAAGGAATTTGTATATAATTCTATAAGGCAATAGGGAACCAAAGAAAATCTTTGCTTAGACTCCAAATTTATGTTTTAGCAAGGTTAATTGGGCAGATACATGAAGGATAGATTATAGAGGAGACTGTCGGCATACAAGAACAATAGAAAAATGGATACTTTCAAGGACATCATGTAAGTTTGAATTATTTCATGTTTCAAAAGTCAAAGTAAATTCTCCTCACTCTCTGCTGACCCAGGACCAATGGAATTTATAGAAAAGAAATCAGGAAGCCAAACAAATACTGCTATAATGATTTGGTTTTTATGTCTGTAATGATTTATTTGCCATATCTTCTTGTAAAAAGTTTGCCAGGCTTTCTCTTCTTTTATTCCTCTCTCTCCTGCCCCTAATGCTATTAAATTTAAGAATTTTCTATACACTTCTGTGGAAAGAAGTGAAAATTTTTTCTGTCTCAACTTCTGTTCTCAAGCATCTGACCTTCAAACACATGTATTATACACATAGCCACAATAATAGCTCAAAAGTGTAATGCACTTTGAAATCCACAATCCCTCCCTACCACCACCCAATCCCAGCAAGCCTGGGAGGAGGGTCTTTTTTCAAATATTGTTATGCTTTTTTCAAAGAAGTGGAAAGGAGATTCTGAAAAGTCCCTAAAACCATTCTAAGCTCTGTGAAGACTTTTCTTCTTACTGAAGAATTTTCATGATCTTAAACAGTTGTCTGTACTCTACTTGTTCCAACCCAGAAATTACTTTATATTTACTTTGTAGATATGTTGTATTTACTCACTCACTTAAATATTGCTCCCTCCTGTTTAGTAGAAAGTGAGATATTTGAGGGCTTCTGCTGTTTTGTTTTGTCTTTTTATCCAATTCCAGTGCCTAGCATAGTACCTTTACTGTCCTATAGTGCTTGGCATAAGACAGAACAGGCACAGTGAAAAATCACTCCATATATTTGCCAAGAAAAACCCAAATGGGGTCATAAAGACTTAGACATGCCTGAAATGCCTGGACAACAACTGCATTTTTTTACAAGCTGAATTTTTTAGTCTGTATGATTAATAACTGAACCGAGTCATACACTTGGACTTAATTATGTTTACCTATGCAAGTGCCTCCCATGTCCATCCTTAAACCCCTTGACAATGCCAGAACTCCAAGTGGCAAACCTGTGGAAGGCATGTTCATGAGTCATGTAAGATTGGCAAGCCTAGAGAAACTGCAATCCACATCAGGAAGATCACAGATCCAGTGATCTGAGTCAATCATACTGACATCCATTTTATAATTTGATAGGTCTCCATCACTCAGTTCCTTCAAAGTTAAAAGGAAAACATCAGAATCTCTGTGCAGTAAAAAAAAGGATATTAATAGAGTTGGTACAAAGAACTAGGATCATCACAGACTCAATTTCTTTGATATCAGTGAGAGATGATGGAGTGGGGGAAAACGTTAGCCCTCTAGAAAGGAAAGGGAAGGACCACACAATGATATAAATTGGTGCCTAGGGGTATTCTTGACAGTAGACTACATTTTGGCTCATCACGGAACATATAGAAGAAAGAAGAAA
Organism: Gracilinanus agilis; assembly: GCF_016433145.1. Lineage (NCBI taxonomy): Eukaryota > Metazoa > Chordata > Mammalia > Didelphimorphia > Didelphidae > Gracilinanus > Gracilinanus agilis. Next base: position 584,760,206 of record NC_058130.1, read on the forward strand.
AGAAACTGAATGACTGGTTTAATGAGAAATAAATCAAGTGGGCTGAAAGTATTCTTTAGAAAGATCATAGTATTTTAGAACAGCAAGATGTCAGATAGCATTGATTTCGAGTCAGTAATTTCTAGCTAAGGAAACTGAGCCCAAGAGAGGTAGTGACTTGTCCAAGATCATAGATGTATTAAGTAAAGGAGAAGAGCTTGAATTTCAATTTAGATTTTCTTTTTATAGTCTAAAATGCAGAAAATTCTTCAAGACAAAACAAAACAAAATGCATCTATCCTGGCTCTAATAGGGAGTTTCATAAAGTATTTTGCATTTTGAAAGTCAAACTAGATTTTATCCATCCTGTTATAAATATTGCACCTCCCCCTTTTTTTAAATAAATGAAATTGTTTATGGTTTTTTCCTTCAGTAGTCTATACAAACACAGAGACCTGTTTATTTTTTCCTGGTCCTGTATATTATGTAAATGTAAAGGGTGAGAGAGCACTCTAAGACCTCGGGCATGAAATTTAAAATTGAGCCATGTCAAATCATAGGAACTCAAGTGTAATTCTTATTGTGGAGATGACAGCAGGCTAATTAGTAATACTAGAGACTGTCACCCATGACCTCTAAGGTCACAAGCCAATGTACTTCCCCTTGTTTATTAGCTTAACCCAAAGGATCATTATTGTAATCCTCCACCCCCACTTTGGTGCTGCTGGTGGTAGCTATTTCAGGTTGATTCTGACTTAATAGAGGAAATGTGAATAGAATTGTCTCATGCTACAAAACAGCCTCTGTTTTCTGTTTACTAATAATTATCAGAATGCATTATTAATTTTCTGCCTAAGACCTGGGAAAGAACTTGTTCATAAAACTGAACACGGTGATACAGTATATAAATCTGTGTCTATTCCTGCTAATGTGATTTCATATCAGGCTCTCTTTCCTTGTCTCCAATCTATTGAGAGAGAGAACTTAATTTACCAGCTACTGCTTTTTTGGTTCAAAAATTAGAGTTTCCAAGTTTAATTACTACTCCATATATCTTGTGACTAAACTTTTTTTTTCCCTTTCTATACTGTACTAAACTGCCCTGGCTGTTTTGTAAGGGCTAAGTATTTCACTAAGCTCTTGCAATATTGAAAGAATCTATATTCTGAGAATTTGAAAACATGTCAGCCCACCTAAATTACATATTGATCAGGTTTAATTGCATGCCACCCATCAGTATTAGGTTTGAAAATTCATAAAAGAGAAATAATGTACTCTTTGTGGATGATTACTTCTGGGGCATTTAAATGAATTCCATCACTTAACCTGAGCCGAGACAGATTATTGAGCCTTGCAATCTAGCCATTCAAAGTCCAATGCAGTAGAACAGCTGTTTTCCAACTATCAAAGAACAAGAGAGAACAAACAATATAAATTTATATAGATTTTCTTTTAAGGAAAATAGCAAAGTAAAACATTAAAAGTAAACATACATTATTCAATTGTTTCACAACTTATGATCCTCATTGTTCTACTATATCAACATTCATTTTTAATTATTTTGTGTGTTCCAATCATCATTTCTTGGGGGGTGCTGCATCTTAATTATTACACTGTAATCAAAGAGAAAAAACCAGAAAAATGATTCACAGTATGGTTTCATTAGTTTTTTATGTTCTATGTTTACACCAGTTATTCAGTCAAAACTATTTTTTTTAACAGAGAGAGCTCAGAAGTTTTTTGTTTTTGTTTTGTTTTTTAAAGTATGGGCTGTGTGTGTGTGTGTGTGTGTGTGTGTGTGTGTGTGTGTATGTGGGGCATTGTTCTTTATAATCTATCTTCTCACGAAGGTCACATTGGCTAAGAAAATGAGTTTATCATTAGTTTGCAGGATGTTCTTTACATTTAGAAATTATGTTTGCTAGTATTGGTTGTGTTTTGAGAAATTGTGCTTATGTATGTTTTTCTTTACAGATTATCAATACCAAGTGAAAAGGACCAGTTAAAATCATTGGGCTTACTTGGATAATAGTTTAAGAGCTACATTTTATTTGGACACTTTGAGGTAATAAATATCTGTGAGCATAATTAACTGTCTTTATCTAGGTCTAGTCCTTAGAGATGCCTTTTTTAGGACCTTTAGTATTGTCTTTCCTTAACATTAGTGCTCAGTTGGGCCTTGGAAATTATTTCATGCCATGAGGCATGGAAACAGCACTTGCTTTTAAGTAGGTGGTTATTATATGGACCTACAGAGCAGATGTCTCATTTAGTCCCCTCTTTGGCACGCACTCTATGCCATCTTTTATTTCTCAGGGAGCAAAAAAGAAAGCTCTGCAAGGGACCTCTCCTGACATGTCTGACTTCATTGTTTATTGGACTGAAATTACCATTGTGGGACGTGGCAAAGTCAAGTTCAGGAGGTTCAGGGGCCAGAATTATATCTTATGTTTTTTATCTCTGTTAACAGTTGCATCAAGATCCTTCAATGGAACAAGTGTTAAAAGCCTGACAACTCAGAATGCAGATCCTAGAAAATGTAGAGACCTACGGGCTCTTGGTGATTATGGGGATAATCTCAAAAAATGTATGCTGGGGGAAAAACAGGGGAAGAGAGATGAAGATGGGGAGTAAGTGCTGCTGATGTAGCGAGCCTCTGACTTTCTGTATATCAAATATGGAGTCCTAAAAATCCCCTTGAAGGCATCTCATAGAAGGGTCACTGGCATTGTGAGAAAATAGAATGCTTTCCCTTAGACAAAGGTAAGATCTTAACCATGTAGCTGGGTTCTGAGGGAGGAGATATCTCATCAAATCACCTATTCTAGGCCACCGAGAATTGTTCTAGATTTTGGCCAATAATCAGAAAACAGCTGGCAGTTAGAGAAGAATCTGAAACTTTTTCCTTTAAAATCCTTATAATTCTTTCCTGATTGATTAACATTGTACGTCAGGGATGAATTGATCCTACTTTGGGATGTTTGAGGAAAATTCTCAGTATAAAACAATCTCCAAAGGAAGCAATCTCCATATGTTCTTATACTCAAAAACAATTAAATAGGGAACGGAATTATGTCCAGGGCCACACAAACTAGCAGAGAATCATTGCCTGAACAAATGAACATTTCTGGGCAGAATGATTTTAGAAAACATATTGAGAATAATAATATTCAATAATAACCATTAAAATTATATGATGCTTTAAGATTTACAGAGCCCTTTATACATACTATCTCATTTTATCCTCGTAACAACCTGTACAGTAAGTGATTTTATTATCCTCATATTACAGATAAGGAAACTGAGGAAGACAGTTCTTATGTTAAGTGACTTGAACAGGTTTGAACAGCTAGAGAAGTGTTTGAGGCCAGATTTGAGCTGAAATCTTCTCACCTCCAGGTTTAACGCTTTATCTATTATGACACCTAGCTGCATCAAAACTAAGCCATTGGAATGAAAGGATATATTTTTTTAGATTTGTAAAGTGCAAACCTTCTCTAAAGACTCTTATATCCTTTAGGATGAAACATGTTCACACAGAAATTCATACTCATATTGGAAACACACACTCACACTCATAATATTGGGGAAGAGCCCTACCAATTAAGGAAATGAGGAGAGACTTCTTGAAGGAAATGACACATGATCTGAGGCTTGAAGGGGTTATAAGGGATAGAAGTCAGGAGAGAAAACCTTTTCCTCTTCTCTACACTTTCTTGGTTATCTCATGACAGGGAAGGAGTTGAAGGGAGCTCTGGGATGATCAGAGCCTATTTCAAGAAAGACTAACATGGAAATGAGGCATGGCATGAACAAGAGGATGGTCAAGGAGATAAGGAGTTAAAGATAATTGAAATATTGCAAACAATAGAAAATGAGAGGCTCAGCTTGATGGGGAGCTGTCTAAAGTAATCTAGTAAATATATAGAAATGAAAAAATGAAATGAGATATTTAATGACCATTGCAATATTATAACTTATTTGAACTACTTGCACAAAGACCTGTAATCTCTATCTATTAATTATAGAATCACTTAGATTACAGAATTTAGATCCCTAAGCAAGAAATTCAGACCCTTTCACAATTTGATCCCATTCTTTCAGGATATGAGCTCTATATGCTCTTTAATTTCCCTGAAATCTTTTTTCCCCTAGATTTGTCTCATGTATTTTTAGCTATGAGTCCCTATAAAGCAAAAACACACAATATGATGGTGGAATATGTCAGAAAGTCAATAAAGAAGGTAAATTTTAATTTCTCAGAGACTTGATTTACCTATAATGACTATATCACTCAGTCTTTTCACTATTATTTCTGAATACGTGGCACTGAAAATTTCTGGAAGTATAAAGATTACAATATCTTTGTTCATGATTCTAAAAAAGAATTAAAATATATGCTTAATTTTGTCTTAGTTTTTGGCCTTCCTTCATCGTTTTTGCAATTTAAAAAAAAGTTGTTATAGAATACAATTCATAATAACTTTGTCCCCATTAAACAATATTGTAATTGCTATTTATTTTTACCCAACTATTGCTAAACACTAAAAGTTAATATTCAGAATACCTAAGCATCTTGCTACTGTATTATTATTTTATATAAAGCTCCATTTCCATAAAAAAAGTTTGTTTTCCAAAATGACTTTTCAGTCTCTAGTTGAATAGCTATAAATAAGGAGGATATTGAAGTAAGTCAAAATGGTGATTCATCTTTTGTACTTGGCATTTTCACTTTTGTATGCTGAATTCTTGAAGTTCCTAGTTCAGTGCTGGTGGGAATGTGGAGTCGGGGAGGGGTGCAGTACCAAACCATTTTAACCTGTGAACAGATCAATAGCCAATCACCTATTACTTAAGATCTAAGGAACAAATCTACAGAAATCCAGCTGTGAGTTTGGTGTCCCAAATTTAAGCTTATCTACAATAAATCATCCCTACTAGTGCTCTGATGGATTCTGAAATGACTAATGTCTAGGCTACAGTGTAAATATTTCATTCACATGCTTGATTTTCTTTGGCAAATATCTCTATTCTATTTAGGGCAGGACTGTTGCATTTGACATGAACATCTTTCTCTATTTTTTTAAAATTCAACTCAATAAACATTAGTTGCCTACAATATGCAAGATGTTATGATAGGCACTAAAAAAGGTAGAGACAAAAACAGATGCTGGAGCAAGCCATATTCCAGATTGGTATGAAGGGCTAGCCCAACTCTGCTGATCTCCTAGTATCCCCAACTGGGCATGTGCTGGCATTGAATAATACAAAGATTACAGATGAAAGTAAGGGTGTTTGTTATTCCTCAAAGACATTAAATATCTCAACCAGTTCAATGCTGGATTTGGATTCTAAAAACTTGGACTCAAATTTCTAATCTGCCACTCACTATATATCTGACCTTGAGTAAGTAATTTTATTTCTATGGATCTCAGTATCCAACTAGGGAGGAAAAAATGAATTCTGAATTTTTATTTACATGGCATGGATCCCATTGGAAGTCTAGTGAACCATATAAGATTATTCTCAGAATAATGTTTTTAAATTTATAAAATAAAATATATGGGATTATAAGTAAAACCAATTCTATTGAAAAGTATCTCTCATAAAATTAAAACACACAGACACACACACACATGGTTTCATGAATTTAGTTTAAGAATCCCTAGGCCAGATGAGACCTAAGATCTCTTCCAGTTTTCAATCTACAATCTTATGATATTTTTAACTCACTCCTTTGTTATAATAGTTCTTTAAAGGTTATTTTAGAAAAAATATAATAATATCACCTTTATTTCTATAAATGGCCTGTATCAGGAAGTAAAACAAGCATAATGTACATGAGTTAAATTTTTATAGCAGTACATTACCAAATTAACACCAAATTAAAAATAGATTTTATTTAACTATTTTATACTAATCTAAGATCTTAATTGAGATAATTTTATGCATATCTTCAAGGGCAAACTAGTTTCAAAGTCCTGTGGCTCAGCAGGACACATATGGAAGAGTGGAAAGAACACTGAATCCTAAATCAGAGGTATTGTGTTCGAATTCTATCTCCAGCCACTGTAAATATTTATGTAGGCACCAAATCCACCAGTGCAATTGATGATCCATTTCCCATCTTTCTTCTTCTTCCCATTCTGGGAAGTTCTTCTTTTAATTATTAAAAAAATATTTTCATTCACTTTTTTCCAGTTTGCATGTTGATACAATTTTTAATAATAATTTTCTTACATTTTGTGAACCATATTGTCTCTCCCCGCTCCAAGAACCCAGGGAATATGATATAGGTGGTACATGTATTATTACATAATACATAGTTCCATGTTGATCATGTTGTAGAAAAAGAAACATGTCACACTACAGGAAAAATCATGGAGGAATTAAAATGAAAAATGGCATGCTTCAATCGTTGTTTAATTCTCCTGCACATCTTTTACATATGAATGGATGAATAATAAAAATAACTACCAAATGGATTAGTATTAACACTGAAAGCTACAGTTTTGAAATAAGTGGAATAAACTTTGAACTGAAATGATTAGAGAAACCTATATGGAGCAAGTGAATTTGTATAAGAGGTGCATGAGGCTCAAAGGAGATAAAAGATGTAAAACACTTTGCAAACCTTAAAGCTATCTACAAATGTCAGTTATTGTTTATTATTAGCCTGAAATCACCAAACCCCCAGTATGGCAATGATTCAGTGAATTTATTCCTGAATTTTCTCCTATCTTTCTGATCTCAAGCAATGCATAAATTGCAATACAAGGGTCTGCTGGTATATTAAATATTGAGCTATTTGGGGAAAAATGTATTCACACACACAAACACTTTTAAGTATATTTGCATTATCAGCATTTTTAAAGGCTCTAGAAAATTAAAAAAAAACTTCAATAAGTCAAGTCCTAATTTATGTCTTTTAGCTAATTTCTGAAGTATAAATGCTTACACTGAATATGTAACAAATTTAGAGTTCCAGTTGGCTTAAACACTGCCTTCCTTTTTATAATTCATTTTGGCTCAGTTTGTTTTATTTAGGCATGTATTTAATAGATTAGTCAAAACAGGATTTGACTGAAAATATCTAAGTTGATTTCTTAGAAATCTATTGTTCTCTAAATGATTTATAACTTTCTTACAGATTACTTTTCCCCTCCCACAGAGAAAAATCTACCAAGAGTGTGGTGAATTAGTCTCATTTGCTTAGGAAATTGCCAACTTCTTTTTAAAAAATCTTATTCATCTAACATGTTATTTAAACCATCTTACAACATCAAATTCACAGATACCAGGCCCCTACTTCCAAGGCTATGTCTACACTAGAGTAGCACAATGCAATTGTATTTTAGTGGAGTGTATTGAACAATGACATAAATAGATGAGTTGATTATTTATGGTGGGGGTGGGGAGAGGGAGAGAAGAATTGCATCCCCCAGAGTCCCTAGGATAGTTTCGTGCTTAATAGATACTTAATAAATGCTTGTTAAATTCAATTGAAAGGGAGAAATCAAAGGATTCCTGGAAGACAGAAGCATCTTAGGGCCTGTTAGAGCCTAGTCAGCATGAGGAGATGATAAAGACCTTGGTACTTAGATGTAATATAATAGAAATGCATTATGTTATTTCCCCCTTTTTCTCTTTCTTCTTTTTCCTCCCTCCCTCATTTCTTTCCTCCTTTCTTTCCCTCCTTCCTTCCTTCCATCCTTCCTTCCTTTCTTTCTCCTATTTTCCTCATGTCAATTTTAATTAAAACCAAGTGAAAACAAACCTGGAACTCTTCAGGACCTGGAGGCTCTTGTCTTACCATACCTATATAAGCCTCAGTTGTTACTCTATCCAGGTCAATTGGTGAGGACAAGAAAGGAGCTATTTCTTGAGTTCAATTTACATCGATTCCTCTGGGCACTGTGGGAGACACATAAGAATTTGAGAATTTTTATACCCTTGGATAATACTTCAAGGAATTATTAAGGGACTCTCACCTAAAGTTCTTTTACTGGAAGTAAAAGAATGGACCCTAAACCAGTTGTTCTTCAAATGAGGTTTGTGAACTTAAAAAAAGTCAATAACTATATTTTAATGCATCTGGTGTCCTTTCCATTTCTATGTATTTTATTTTATGTATTTACAAATATTGTTCTGGAGTGGCACCCATAAATTTCATCAAATACCATGATTAAAAGGTTAAAAACTCTTGTACCAAGACAAGCTAGTGCTAATGCATCTGTGAACTACCTGAGTGGACAGTAGAAGGAAGCCAGAAGGAATCTCAGGTTAGTGGGGGAAAGGGCTATTACTACAGAGATTGTCCAAGGAATCCTTTAGCAAGTTCCTGAAGTAACTTACACAGTGCTTCATTTTGTTGTTGTTTAGACATGTCCAATTCTTTGTGTTGCCTTTGGGGTTTTCTAGGCAAAGATACTGGTGTGGTTTGCCATATCCACTAACTCAGCCACCAGTGGTTCATAGGATTACATATTAGGTGCTAGATGGGATTTTGAAGGTCATTTGGTCCAATTTTCATCAACCATAAAGTTACTGACTTTTCTGAGATCAAAATGTGATTTGAACTCTCATCCTCTATCCCCAAAAGGAATATGTTTATTGTGCCGCTATAAAAATGTTTAATAAAGGTCATATTTCTGGAAGTACTTTTGTGGAGGCATTTGGAGAAAATGCCAGAAGGTACCTTATTTTTTCTGTAATAAAATATAAACTCCCCAACCTAAAATTTTAAAATCTCTCACCTATCTTTACAGATGTTCATATTTCTCCCCTTTACAAACTACTTTGCAGGCAAGTTCTAGAATTCCAGTCCTTATTTCTATACCTACATGTAATTTTGATTCAAAATTGATCTCAGGAGCCATTTCCTTGGGAAAGCCTTCCCTGATACCCCAGTTGTGAACAGTATTTGCAAACTTATACATGTACATGTTGCATATATATTGAATCCTCCACAATCCCAAGGGGATAATAGGCTCATTGAGGAAAAGGTTGTCTCATATTTCACTTTCTATCTTAAGGGCGTGGTATATAAATGCTCTCAAAGTTCAGGTACAAATCAAGAGCCTGAAGAAATTATTTACATGTAGGATATGAGGAATCTCCAGGTAAGCATTAAACTGAGGAAGTTCACTTTACCTGGAAGTAGGTAGCACTGATAACTTTGTTGAATGTCTTCTGAGGAGCTAGGGCAAAGTTTGCATAAGTAAAACACTCAACAAGACAAAGGAAGTTTTGATCAAGTAATCTCTTAGAGCTAGAATCCACAAAACACTATAGATGCCAGATTTGTACTTATATGAGGTCCTTTTTGGTGAGAGACTTTATGCCATTCTAGCTAATATCTATAAAATGAAGCTGCCTACTTCTAACCCTTGCATTAGAGAAGACTAGAGAGGCACAAACCAACATAGCAAGGTGTAAGATTGTGTGTAGGGGTAGGGCAGAAGAGGATAGTAATGGTGGTGGTGGTGATAGTGTTGTTATTGTTGTTGTTGTTGTTGGTGGTGGTGGTGGTGGTGGTGGTGGTGTGTGTGTGTGTGTGTGTGTGTGTGTGTGTGTTTAATTATTGAAAGAAATCCAAAGAGATATCAAGGACTAGCAATGTTATCCTTTTCCTCTTTTGTACTTACACTGAATACAACTAGCACACATTTCTAAGACTGAATTTTTAAACACTTAAAGATTGCACCTAACCGTTTAATCTTATTTCTCATAAATAACAATGTTTCATGCTATTTCCATTTTCTTGCACCTTTTTCTTGAGACATGTAGGTGAGGAGTATTTCTGGTAAAGAGCCAGGAAGTGAAAGAAAGAGAGATAGAGACAGAGACCAAGAAACTGAGACAGACAGAGACAGTGATCAAGAGGCAGGAACTGAGAGAGAGACAAAAACACTCAGACAGAGTCAGAAATATCTTTCCTAGTGATCTCAACCTCTCAGCTCACTATTGGAGATTTCTCTCTTTTTAATGGAAGGGTAATCAAAAGCCATGCATGTTTCCTAACTAGAAGTAGAAGAATAGAATTGCTATGAGATTTAACATTTAAATCTGCCTCCAAACATAAAAACTAACCAATTATAACTCCTTCTGGTAACAAAATACTAACAACAGTGAATTTGCCTCAGGGCAAAGACTGTTTTGGTACCTTGTTTCCTAAATATTTGCATTAAGACTTAGATTGCTTCTTTACTTTATTTCCCAATTATTCATTTTTATAAGGTCAAGAGGAGAACCTTAGAGTTAAAAAACTGGAAAACTTTCAACTCCTGAGCTATTTGGTTATTGTTGGGAAAATGGTCATAGACTAAAAAGACAAAGATTTTGGGAAATGTCCTGGCTGTCCCTGTAAGTTAGAGACAGGTTTCTCACTGAGATAAGTCAGACTTGTACCAGGAAGAGTGTTCCAGAAAAGAATTTTGCTTTGCTAGCTGATGGGGGTGGAGAGGGAGAAAAGTAAAGGCTATACACATTTTTGCACTACCACTTGTCGACAAGAAGGTGGAGCAAAATGCTGGTGGGTTATATATTTCCAAATTGTCACCTGCTTCCTAGGAGGAGAAGAAACAACTTAGATCCAGTTGAGGAAGCAGAATTAGAGAGGCTTCAGACCATTCTAAGCAAGGAATCCCTCCTCTATGAAATATCATAGCACTATCTTAGCTGGGGGTATCAGCTAAGACTGAAACACAAAGGGCCAGAGGCTTTAGCTCCTATTTAGCTGAATGGAAGAACAATCTGTTCTAGTAATGGAGTAATACATTTAGGAGCATAAATCAGTTTGAATTCTTCAACTGAGGCACTCTACCCACTTAAGAACTAGTCCAGCCTAATACTAGAGTGACTGGGCATATTTACAAAACTTCCCATTTAGCACAGATGCCATGCCCAGTACTATGTATGCCAAGTATTATGAATCCACTTTGAGGGAGAGAATATACATTGAGAATTGTATAGTATCAGAATTTTTAGTTGCTTTGACCACACATATTTGCTAAATGTGTGCTGTACTATCATTGTCTTTCAAGTATGTGTTCACTTTCCCCCAAATTTGAGAGAAAACGTGGTCTATTTTGGGGGAGGAATATTGCGTAACTTTTGTTTATTATTTCATTTTAGTAAAAAGCCTTTGTTAAGGGTTACTTTATAACTATCAGCTAGATCAATGTTGATGGGAAATACACTGGGAGAGACTCTGGATAAACTATATTAAAACTGGAACCACTCACAAAGATAATGTCGTGAGAATAGTAGAAGTCACCCCTCTGGGTGATGCTTCATCGTGTGAGTTCAAGGTAGAGGAGAGTGAATCTACTGAGAAGAATAGTACATTCATAAAGAGCACAGGTTAAGAACTGTATCCAAAGTCCTTCATTAAAGCAGTAGTTAAAAATTATTTGGGTAAGTTCTATTTTCCTTCCTCTACTCTGTCTTGAAAAGTTCAGTTCACTCAGAAGTTTATGGATCTCTCACACTGTCTAGCACAGGGGTCGGCAACCTATGGCTCTCAAGCCATATCTGGTTCTTTTGAGGGACAGACATGGCTCTTTCTGCAGGAGCCATGAAGTCAATTTTTTTTCAGGCACTGTTACAGGAGTGCACTGTGAGCACTGTACGGCTCTCACGAAATTACATTTTAAAAAATGTGGCGTTTATGGCTCTCACGGCCAAAAAGGTTGCCAACCCCTGATCTAGCACTTAGTGAAGTTCAAATAGCATGAGAGAATTGCCAAAACCACTAAAGGGGAAGTTTCTGACTAACCACACTCTTTCTTCTCAACACTTGCCTGCTTTGTCCTGTGCAATTTGCTGAATTTCTTGTTCCAACACCAATCCTCAATCATCTACTACTTTCTTCTCTCCTCTAAAAAATTACTTTTCCCACCCCCTTTCTGAGACCATCTCTCAGCATGATTCCACAGCAACTAGGATCACTCTGCATTATATGTATATAATATACATATGTATCATAGACATTCTATTATTAGAGAGAAATGGACAAAAGGACTGGGAAAGCACCCTGTTTTAGGTTGAGAGATCCTGAATTACAGGCTGAGGAATTTGTAAAATTAAAAGATAAAACACTAAGGAGGTAATAGGGAAAATGCCAACTTGGCTACTTTTTGATGAATAAAGAATTTGATCTCTAAATTACTATGCTTAAAAAAGAATTAATAAATACAAAAGTACTATAAATAATTTAGCATGTATATTTAGTACTTAAATAACAACATACAAAAAGAACATGTAAGTGCACCTTTACATTTTTTATTTCTCACTAAATTCTCCCCATTCTCAGTTCATCTTGGAACATCATTGAACATCCCAAATGGCTGATCACTCTTAACTGAGCTTATTAGACAGATAAAGACAAAAGAGTAATAGATGTATAGAATCACAGAGCTAGAAAAGACCTCAGGAGATCATTTATCGTAGCCCCCTGGCTATACCTAAAACATTTTGAAAAATCACTATCCTAGATCTGCAGATGTAAGATAATTAAATCTTTGGATAGCATAAGCTAACTGCATTATCTAATAGCCATAGGATATGATCATTTGAGAGCTCAAAAGAAATTGGAAGACCATTTAATTTAATTCCCTCTCTTCCTTTTAGAGATGAGAAAAATTGAGACCCAGAAAAGTAGAATTACTTTACCAAGGTCTTACTAAGTTGTTTTTATTGGCAAATCCAGACTAGAATTTATTACTGTAATCTGATTTTTAAATATTATTTTCTGACAATTCATTTCCAGCTGGGCTTCACATAAACCCTTTGGTCTTCAACATCTCTTTATGACACATTTCATATATTTGTGCACATTCTCATTTTTTGATTTCTTGTCTTATTTTCCTACTAGACTATAAGTTCTATGATGGCAGTATTCTAAGCTTTCTATCTTCTTAGTGCCTAGTATGGTGTTCTTCACATAGTAGAAGTTTAATAAATATTATTGTTAATTAATTGATAATTTTATTGACAATTAAATTAAAATAATTTAACAAATTGAAAAAACACAACTTTTTCATGATACTGCATAGTTAGATATTTCATTGTATTAATTATCAAAGAACCCTGCAAGTTTCACAGCTATGAAGTAATCTTTTATAAGGGTTTTGAGACAAACATTAGCCAGTGACATGCCTACAGCAAGCAGAGATACTTTGAATTGTCTCTCTAGGAATCCATATCATATGCAATCAGTCCCAGTTTTTATTTTTTTAATTTATTCAGAATATTTTTCCATGGTTACATGATTCATGATTTTCCTACCCCTTTTTCCTTCCCCCTCCCGGAGCTGACAAGCAATTCTACTGGGTCATACATGTTTCATTGTTCAAAACCTATTTCCGTGTTATTCATATTTGCAATAGAGTGAACTTTTAACATCAAAACCCTAATCACATCCCCACTGAACCAAGTGATCAATCATATGTTTTTCTTCTGCGCTTCTGCTCCTGCAGTTCTTTTTCTGGCTGTGGACAGCATTCTTTCTCATAAGTTCTTCAGGAAATCATAAGGGAAAAGACTTGTATAGAAATATTTATAGCCGCACTCTTTGTGGTGGCAAAAAATTGGAAAACGAGGGTATGCCATTCAATTGGGGAATGTCTGAACAAGTTGTGGTATCTGTTGATGATGGATTACTATTGTGCTCAAAGGAATAATGAACTGGAGGAATTCCATGTGAACTGGAACAACCTCAGGAAATGATGCAGAGTAAAAGGAGAAGAACCAGGAGAACATTATACACAGACTGGTATACTGTGACACAATCGAATATAATGGACTTCTCAACTAGCAGCAATGCAATGATCCAGAACAATTCTGAGAGACTTATGAGAAAAAACACTACTCACATCCAGAGAAAGAACTGTGGGAGTAGAAACACAGAAGAAAAACACCTGCTTTATCACATGGGTTGATGGGGATATGACTAGGTATATAAACTCTAAAAGATCATCCTACTGTAAATATCAATAATATGGAAATAGGTCTTGATCAACAAAACATGTAAAACCCAGTGGAATTGTGTTGACTATGGGAGGGGGCTGGAAGGGAGGGAGGAAAAGAATGTGAATCCTGTGACCATGGAAAAATGCTCTAAATTAATTAAATAAAAATTAAAAAAAAAAGTTTCTCCAGATTGTCTAGGATCATTGCATTGCTGCTAGTTGAAAAATATATTACAATAGATTGTGCCAAAACATATCTGTGTACAATGTTCTCCTAGTTCTGCTCTTTTCAGTCAGCATCAATTCCTGGAGGTCTTTCCAGTTCACATGGAATTCCTCCAGTTCATTATTCCTTTCAGCACAATAGTATTCCATCATCATCAGATACCACAATTTGTTCAGCCATTCCCCTATCCATTGACACCCTCCTCATTTTCCAATTTTTTTCCACCACAAAGAGTATGGCTACAAATATTTTTGTACAAGCCTTTTTCCTTATTATCTCTTCAGGATACAAAACCAGCAGTGGGATGATTGGATCAAAGGGCAAGCATTCTTTTAAAGCTCTTTGCTCATAATTTCAAATTGCCCTCCAGAACGGTTGGTCCAATTCACACCTGCACCAGCAGTGTATTAATGTTCCAAATTTGCCACATCCCCTCCAACATTCACCACTTTTCTTCAGTCTCACTGTTGATCAATGTATCATCACTATATGATGAGTTTTGTGCAGACAGAGTTACAAATGAAATGAGACTCTCTACTAAAACTCCATTCACACTTTAGAATAATAATCGATGTTATGTACAAATCTAATGTAAAAAAATCAATGAAGAAATTATATCAATTATCTTTCTTTATAATTCACATCCCATTGGCTACATATCCTATAGTCAGACATCTTTAAAAAGTTGTCTCTACTACCTGTATATTCCTCAGAACAAAATATTTCTAGGGATATTGCAAGTCCAAAAAACATTGGAAGATTGTTTAATATAACTCGGGCATATCCCTACAGTTCTGATCATCTGCATTTCCTTCATTCATTCAGCCATTCAACTTATTTTTATTAAATATGTAGTTTGTGGTTAACTGGGTTGGGATGGAGAAAGTAGACATATCAACACAATATCCAATATGACTTCAAAAAGTATGTACATTTATTAGAATGATAATAGAGATAGAAGCTCAAATATGGAAATTCGAGTAATTTTCAATTTGGTTAAACCATCCCATTCAATATGACAGATTTGAATAATCTCCTTTGGAAATAATTACAAGAATGTTTGTGTGTGTTTTATCTTTAGACTTATGGTTAACAATTATATTCCTCTATTTATATGTCATTTTGATGGATCTCCATATCTGACAATGAGCTGAAAATTTTCTCTGTAAAAGATTCTGAGTATCAGAGTAGTAGAAGTAGTAGAAGGTCTTATCTGAAGAAGATTCATGACTTTTAAAGATTCTAAGGATTAGCACATAAAAAATATTAGATAATAGGTTCCTTCAGAGTTTAGGAAATGAAGTACTTGTTCCACTTAAGGAGTGTCATTTGGGCTTGACACATTACATGCCATTTTTAAATAAGAGTAGGGAACAAGAACCAAGAATGAATTATCTGGTATGGGAAACAGAAAAACCTGCTATTTATTAAATCAGATACCTGAATGTTACTTTAGTCCCATCATCCCCCTCTATTTCCTATGAGTAAAAGGACCACCTGATGTCAACTGTTCCTGAACAGACCCCATTCCCATATTTTTCCCCTCCAGAGATATTTATACTTTCAAACTGAGTGATCATAAAGATATTGAGCTTTGTGATTAAATCAATAGAAATCAATACCTTGTAATCAAATACATATTATCATTGGTTTTAGAAAGGAAAACTGTCAATTGACTGCCTTATTTCTCCAACAACCATTCTTATGACTTCCCAGGGCAAAACTCCCTACTCTGCTTATCTCTTTCCTCCATGTGTTGAGTCCTTCTATTAGACAGTTAAGTTCCTTGAGAGAAGGGAATGTTTCAATTTTATATTGAAACCCCTAATACTTAGCACAGAGCTGGGTACGTAGTAAGTGCTTAATAAATGTCTTTTCAATAATTTATGAATTCATTCATTCACTCTGATTTCTAGGAAATATAAATCCTTCGTAAACATATCATAATCTGTTTCTGGGTATGTTTCCTTATATTAATTGCAGTAGATATTCATCTCACCTTCAGGACCAAAAAGATGTCACAAAGTGAATAAATCACAGACTTTGAAATTAGAAAAGCCTGGTTTCTTATTTGATCTCTGATTGTAGTGTGACCCTGGGCAAGTCATTATCCTCTGTCTCTTCATCTAGAAAGGGGAATAAAAATAGTTTCTCCCTCACAGGGTTGTTATGGAGATCAAATAAGTTAACATATATAAAACTCTTTGCAAAACAAATTGCTACAAAAATGCCAGCTATATAGCACTTATCAAAGCAGAAAGTTCCTCTTCATTAGATTCCCCCATCCCCAAAACAAATACTGAATTTAATTAAGAAACACAAATCTTTGCTGGTTTTAGATATTGCTTTGCAATTATGCTCTCATTGGTGAAAATACTTAAGTATCAAAGGTTGACTTAGCTGGCTTACAGTGTTCTTGAATGTATATAAAGGAAGCTGCAACCAAGTTCTTAGTTGTATACAACCAAGAACAGCTGTATGAACTTTTGAAAGGAGAATACTTATGCAGTTCAAGATTAAGGTCACAATTCATTTAGATTTCATGCTGTAACCAGTAACCTAATTAATAGAAAAACAAAAATTTAAGTATTTTTATATAGCAAATTCAGATTCGTGTTTTTGATAAAAATTAAAATGAAATAAATTTTGAAAATGCTCCCCGAAGTTATTGTCAGCACAGTAAAGTAGAATTATCCCATCTTTGTCAATAATTAGCTCTATGAGGCTAATGTAATAATAATAGCTTATATTTATATAGTATTTACTATGTACCATGCACTGTGTACCAAGTGCTTTACAATCATTATCTCATTTAATTTTTAGAATAACCTTTCAAGGTAGGTACTTTTATTATCTCCATTTACAGAAGAAGAAACTGAGGCAAATAAAGGTTGTTAAATTAGCGAATTTGCTTAAGTTCTCTGGGTCTCAGTTTCCTCATATGTAAAATGAAGGAATTAGACTAAATGACCTCTGAGTTCTACTCTGACCTCATGATTCCTCTATAATTTCCCTAACAAGTGGCCATTCTGTTACTGCTAAAATATTTACAATGCTGGGAAATCCTTTACCTCTAAAATGAAGCTCATTGTAATTTTGTCCATTTCTAATTTTTAGGCAGAATTTATTTGAAATCTTCCTTTCTGTAGATATCATTATACATGTAAGTATATAAAGAATATGTAAAAATGAAATCAAGACAGTTTTGGAAGGGAGTATGCTAGTATGTATGGGATCAAATGACTATATAAAGAAGGTAACACTTGAGCTGAGTCTTGAAAGAAACTAGATTACAAGAGACAAAAATAAGAATGGGCTGTTTTCAGGGTGGGCATTATGGGGGGAGTGGGAAAATAGCCTCAAAGAAAGGCTTAAAAATGGTGAAAATGAATTTTGTCTGTGTGAATAAACAGTTAGATCAGCAAAGCTAGATTGCAAAGTGTGTGGAGGAAAGTAATGTGTAAGACGAAAAATCTAGAAAGGAGTCAGATTGTGAAGATCTTTAAAAGCTAATTAAAGATGTTTATATTTGATTCTTGCGATAATTGGGAGCCACTCAGCCTAGTGAGTAGGAGAGTGACAGGATCAGAACTACAATTTAGGAAAAAAAAGTTTTGTGGTGGCTGTATAGAGGGACAGCTAGGTAGAACAGTGAATTGAATGCCAGACCTGAAGTTGGGAGGACCTTAGTTCAAAACTGATTTCAGATATTTCCTAGCTCTGTGACCCTGGGCAAATTCTTTAATCTAGAATTCTTAGAATTGATACCAAGACAGAAGGGAAGGGTTTAAAAAATGAATTAATTCATTAAAAAAAAAGTTTAGTGATTTGATTTACTCAACTCACTCTGTCTTTAAAAAAACCTCAAGACTTCTTTTGGGGGTAGCCAGGTGATTCAGGGGATTAATAGCAAGGTTTATAGTCTAGAGGTCCTGATTTTACATCTAGCCTTAGACAAATTTTTAGTTGTGAGCCCCTGGGCAAGTCACTTAACTCCCATTGCCTACGCCTTATTGCTTGTCTGCCTTGGAACCAATATATAGTATTTATTCTAAGACAGAAGGGAAGGGTTTAAAAAAAGAGAGAAAGCAAAATAGATTGAATTGGAAAGAATCTTGATAATAGATCATTGATTCCCAAAGTAGGCTCCACCGCCCCCTGGTGGGGGCTACAGCAATCCAGGGAGGCTGTGATGGCCACAGGTGCATTTATCTTTCCTATTAATTGCTATTAAAATTTTTAAAAAATTAATTTCTAGGAGGCTAAGTAATATTTTTTTTTCTGGAAAGGCGGCGGTAGGCCAAAAAAGTTTGGGAACCACTGAGTAGATGAATAAATCATTATTGTACAGATTAGAGGTGATGAGGTCATGAAGTAGAATGTGTCATTGCTATGGTTGTGTCATTGATGTAGAAGGGACATATTGTTCCTCTGTGATAATAAGATTAAATCTACCCTGCCCATCTTTAGATTTAGATGTGAAAACATCTCCATTTAACTCACAAGTTGGGTGGTCTGTAACCTACATGTCCTAGAGTGAGTGACAAATCAGAATTTACTGACTGCCTCCTGGACAGTCCTAAGAAAAGTTTCTGTTGCTATTGGACACATAAACTAAGAGGAAGGCACAGGAAGTGATGCAAAAGAGGCCCTTTAAAAAGAGAGTTCAGAGAGCTCAGGTTCAGGAATGGGACCTGAAGGAGCGCTTCTGGTTAGTGACCTGGACCTGGGACCTTAAGATCCTAGTGAGACTGCTCTTAAATCTTTTCTTTGGAATTCCACGTGGTGAGTGTAAAGACTGAATCTTGGTGAACTTCTCTTAAGGAATTTCCCTTTCAAAAGAGACTCTATGACTAAAGCTTTTGCTTCATACGCCTCAGGGGCCTTTGGGCCTTGGACCTCAGCTCAAGGTTTGTCCCTTTTCCAATTAAGGTCTACTTAGATCTGCTTGGGTTAAACCAGGGACCTAAGTGAATTATTTAGTTTGTCAAGTTAATTATTTTATCTTATCCTCTCTCTAAATTTCTTAATTTTTCTCTCTTTTCTCATTTGTAAATAAACTTTCATAAAAGTCATTTTGACTTGAGGTTATTCATTAAATAGGGATTGATAATTATTCAATTCCATGGTGACCAAACCTTTTAATATAAATATATGCAAACAAAAATCCCTTTTCCCCTTTACACTTAAAATATTTCTCAAGCACTTTAACTGGATCATTTTCATTTACCTTAGTCTACCTTTTATTGTACATATTTTGTTAACTAGCTTATTCTACCAATTAGAGAATAATCTCCTCGAAGGCAGGAAATGCAATATTGTCCACTTTTGCATCTTTACCACCTATTAGAGTACATTTCACAAAGTAGAACCTTAAGAGTTTATTGAATTATGCCATTTAATTGAATTTATGGTTAAGTTCAGATTAGGAAAGAGCTTTTATTATTTATGTTTAAAGAGAATCTCCATGTAGCAAATACAACTTCAACTTCTGTTAAATACCTTGGATGAAATTTATTTAAATATATGAGGATAGAACGAATATTTTTTTTGTTAAATAACAGATTCCATATTCTTTGTGCTTCTGATTTAACCCACCCTACACTCCTCCAATAGAAAAATATTTGTCAGAAGACATTTCTATTTTCTGCCAATAAACTGTATTTTCTGCAACAAAGAGAAACTAAGTAGGAAATACCAACAAAGCTTCATCTTAACATTTAAATTCTCTGTAATTGCAGCAAGCCTACTTTTACTCATACTATCTGGAAAATAAAAACAAAATGTATCTTTTGTTTTGTTTTGTTTTTAGTGCCTGAATTTCCCAAATAGTACTGTGAAGACTTGGCTTAAGGGAATCATTAGTTCAGTAAAGGCTGGTATTGATAGTGTTTGTGATTAATATGGTGATTAAGCAAGTTTAGCTATATTCTCATGCCAGGTTTCCTGGCTGACTTTTTGTTTAACTTTCTTCCTTTTTCCAAAGTTGAAAATATCATTATATATATATATATACATATATATATGTGTGTGTGTGTGTGTTTATTACATATATAATATATGTATATACATATATATATAAAATGCTATGAGCACATAATTGTCTACATGTGGTGGCATAGGATTGTTTAGGAGAAAGAGAGTTTTAGAGTTAGAAGAAAGTATAGAGGCCCTCTTATCCAACCTCTTCCTTACAAATGAAGAAACTGGCCCAGTGTGATCAACTAATTTGCCCAAATATATCCTGCTAATAAATGGCAAATCAAGGATTTGAATATAAGTCCTAAAATTCTATTTCTAGCCCCCTTTCAACTGTAGTTAATTTGTCAAGTACCTACTATATATCATATGTATATATGATATATAGTATATGATGTTGACTTTCTTTGTATCCTCTGCCTCATATGAGGCAGAGGATACAAAGAAAGTCAAAGGACAATCCTTGCACTCAGGGAGCTCATAGTCAACTGGGGGAGAGAAAATAAGGACAAACTTGTACAAATAAAATAATAGAATAACTGAAGAGAATCTTAACATTATTTACTAGCATTAAGATGGAGAAGGAAAAACTTTCTATAGAAGGTAGAATTTTAGCTGGCATTTGAAGGAACACAGGTAAGCCAGAAGGTAGAACATAGGGAAGAATAACATTCTGAGCATGAAGAGGGGTCAATGAAAATGGTCTGAGTCAGGAAATGGAATTTTTGTGTGATTAAAGCTAGAAGATCAGTGTTGCTGAATTGAACAGTACATGGAAGGATGTAAGGTTGAAGAAGACTAAAAAGATATGTATGTATATGTTCACGGAATAGGGAAGGTCAGGTTGTACAGGATTTTGAAAACCAGATTACAGATTTTATATTTCATTCTGTAGATGGCTGGGCCAACTGGAGTTTTTTGAATATATATGTGATGGGGTCAGACTTGAATATTTATGAAGATTGCTTTGACATCTGTCCAGAGGATTGACTGGAGTGCTCTCTCAAGTACTAACCTTATTACTAACTTGTTTTACAACCTTGTATTACATCTCCAAGTCTCAGTTTCCTAATGTACAAAAAGAGGAGGTTGAAATTGTCTCTAAACTTCCACCTCTCAACTGAAATGATATGATTCAGTGTTATTAGTCCGTATTAACTTGGTCTTTAAAATGGGACATTATTTGGTTCTCATGTAACCCACACCCTGAATACCCAGAGTATAAGGTCCAAAATGTATGTTTGGAGGCTTTAGGTTATTTTTTCCATAGCAAAATTATAATGATGAGTTTCATTGCAAAGCAGCCATCAGATGAAATTGCCTCACATTCAATGATGAAAATGAACTTAAACATTTAGACAGTGTAATCCTTGCTCAGCTAACAGTTTCAGTTTGTCTTTTCTTCTGCTAGATCTATAGTCCCTAAAATGAATATGACTTCTGCAGCTGGCTACAGACTGTTCATCAAATGCAGCCAGGTTAAGCACATTCTATCTAGAATGATATCTCTTCACAATTGGAATTGTCTGTCCACTCTGGACCATCAGGACCGAGGCCTGCTATCATTCTTTGATCTTCCTCCACAAGCAAGATAATAATTGGAAGTTGACAAAATTCAGACTCAAGTTGGAGGATATTGATTTCTGTTTGTCTTGCATCTTAACATTGAGAATGCGATTGTCATGTATACTAAAACAGGAAATTTACTGTCTTCATAAAAGTTTTACTAAATCAGCCACAGAGGAAGGCACTATTGGCAGTTTTTTTCATTACTGCCTGTGATAGAGCTAGAGCAGCTGATTATTTTTGTCTTTAGAGATTTTGCACTGACTTGAGAGATACATTTAAGGTCATTTAGAAATTCTTAGAAAAATCTTGAATCCCTCTTATTCTTGGGAAGTACATTTCAAACTTATATTGTGATATATTCTTGGTATCCAGTGTTGTTATCTTCATATGGAAATGTAATTCTCCCACTTCCTTCTTTTTGTCCCTTGAATGTAACTGGGTTAATATCATTAAATTAGCTTTGTCTTGAAAAGGGTTGCCAATAGATAACAAGGTTCCTTGGAAACAGTTCATTGAGTATATGCACGTCAGTAAAATATCCTGGCATAAGATCAGCATTACATTCACACATTCAAAAAATGCACATTTCTTTCTCCAGATGAATCCTGTTGGGACTAATAGAACCAAAGATTCATCCCAGGCAAAATAAAATGATGAAAAATATTGGCCATGTTTTGGAAAATAGTAAATTTTTAATTTGCCTTTGGAATTTTGGAGGGAAATACATAACTTTCCCATTCTGTACCTCTGGCCATCTTCCAGGCTTATCATAAAACATTATTAGGCAAACTTCCCAAAAGTTATAGGGAGTTATCCAGAAGTATTTTTAGAGAGAGGAAGGTACATGATATTCTAACCACATATTTTGTTTATATCTAGGATTAATGGCTCAAGGAAAAGTATTAGATTCCTCTTCATGTTAGCTAAAGGAATATTCTTTAGTATATTATCATATCAGTTACCTAAATTAGGAAAACATATCTAAAAGTTGATATCATTATTGGATTTCTTACGTGATATTATATATGAATCTGTATGGTTCTTGGTGGATAGTAATTGCTATTTTTTGTTTAATGACACAATAAAGTCAAAATAAGGTTGCCGGTAATGCAGTGAATAGAGTACCAGAGCTGGTATCAGGAAAACTCATCTCCTTGAGTTGAAATACAGCCTCAGATTCTTACTAGCCATATGATCCTATGCAAGTATCTTAACTCACTGTCTCAGTTTACTCATTTGTCAAATGAGCTAGAGAAGAAAAAGGCAAACCACTTCTTTGCCAAGAAAACCCAAAATGGAGTCACAGAGAGTTGGTCATGACTAAAAAAAATGACTGAACATCTGAACTCAAAAGAAAAAAAAAGACTAGTTCATCTTTCTGTTCTATGTTGATTGAAGCAAATTACTGACTCAATCAATCAATAAACATATACTAAGTACCTACTATGTGTCAGGTATTATGTGAAGTGCTGGGGACACAGAGGCAAAAAATATAGAGTTCCTACCCTCAAAGAGCTTACAGTCTAACAGAGGAGAAAACATATAAACAAATACATACAAGGCATTCTGTTATATCTAAGGAAAGGCAGGAGCAATGTGGACCAACAGATAGTATAATTCAATGGATCTGGATTAGGTTGAATGGCTAGGCTCTCAAAATAGTGATCACTAGTTTTATGCCAACTTAGATCAAGGTGTCCCTTGGAATGCCCCATGAATCTCAGCTTAGCTTTCTGAAACAGAATGTGTCTAATGTTTTTAATCAGTGACTAGAATAAAAGCAGAAATGTCATATTCATCAAGCATACATAGATAGCATGAATTGAGAAAGAATGGTTAAGGTGTTTCAAAAGATTTGGGACTCTCACATATCTCAAACAACCAGGATTTGAGGATAAATTGAATAAGATGTCATTTACTAGGCATTTAAGAGCGTAAAGGTTAAAATTAATGGTTGGACAACGATTATATAAAATTATATGGTCACCAGTATTTATTATATCTTGAGTCAAAAATTTGTTTACAAATATTTAAAAAACAGAGAGGAAATAATAAAGTAGAGAAATGTGAAGAGGTTAGAGAGGTTATCTATTCTATCAATCTAAATGTTTATTTTGGGTCTGCTTAAGCCAGACAGAGATTAATTAGTTCTCAACCAGGAAGGCTGATAGTGAGTAACCATGAGGCCTCCTCCAAGTTGGAAGCTAGTCTCTTAGGAAATTAGGAAAGGATTTTAAACTACAATAGCTAGAGATAAGAGGGAAATGAGAGAAAAAGAGAGAGAGAGAGAGAGAGAGAGAGAGAGAGAGAGAGAGAGAGAGATAGAGAGAGATAAAACCAATGTTTTCTAGGAGAATTGACAATAAGCCAATTAGGGGGTAATCCCCTTTGGCATATAATTTTACAATAAAAATACTTGTGTTCAATCCCCCAAAGTTCAATCAGTTATACTCCAAAATTCATACTGTATCTTCTGATGCTGTGGAGGTTTCTTCAAGCATCTTCATGGTGTCCTCTTCAAACAATTCATTTATTAATGCAAAGAGTTATCAAAGCTCCTTTTCCTAAAATTTTTTTTCTCAGACAATTTTTAAATTTCATATTTTATGGGGGCAGCTAGGTGGCTTGGTGGATTGAGAACCAGGCCTAGAGAGGGGAGGTCCTAGCTTCAAATCTGGCCACTCTGTAGCTGTGTGACCCTGGGCAAGTCACTTAACCCCCATTGCCTAACCCTTACCACTCGTCCACCAAGGAGCCAATACACAGTATTGACTCCAAAATGGAAGGTAAGGGCTTTTAAA
The DNA here is from genome assembly GCF_016433145.1 of Gracilinanus agilis. NCBI lineage: Eukaryota > Metazoa > Chordata > Mammalia > Didelphimorphia > Didelphidae > Gracilinanus > Gracilinanus agilis. The sequence continues at coordinate 584,784,733 of NC_058130.1, forward strand.
TAAATGAATAAATAAAAATAAAGAATAACTAATCCAAATATTATAAAAATTATATTTTATGGCAATTATACAATAGCAATAATATACAGCATATATAAACTATATAATAATATAACATATATAATTAATAGGAACAAATATATATGTGTGCATGTATATATATATATGTATATATAAATATATATCTCAACCTTGCAAACACACACAGAAGTAGCTATAGACAGGTTTGCAAAAGATCTTGGTATTTTTGTAAATTTTAAGATCATTACATCAGTGAGGTCCCATGACAATCCAAAGCTTCTTAAAATGCAGGCTATATTAGGACAGATACAATTTTCAGGAGTTGAAGGTGATAATTCTGCTAGATTCTTCCATGATCAATCCCTATCTGAGGTATGTGTTCAGTTCTGGCCACCACAATTTAGTAAGGACATTTATAATTAAGATCAGAGATGTATAATCATTTTTTTTTTATGTCACGGATGAGTCACTGTGACAATCTAGTGAAACCTATGACTCTTTTCTAGAGGTAATGATTTTAAATACATAAAGGACATGATTACAAAGGAATCTAATTATATTAAAATGCAATTATAAAATATATATTAAGAAATAACAAGTTTATAGATCTCCAGTTAAAACTCTTTCATCTTGAGAGTGGGCAAAAAAGACAACCAGGGTGGTGAAGGGCTTTGCAATTATGTCATATAAGAATTATTTTAAAAGAACCAGAGTTGTATAATGTTGAGAAAAAATAACTCAAAGCTGAGGAAAACATAATTGTAATTCAAGTAGTGGACAGATTGTTATATGAAATTTAATCCAGTCTGATAACCCAACGAGGACTTGTTAAGGGCCTATTATGTTCAAGACATTGTACTGGAAGTACTTAAAATATAATGAAGGATTAGATTTTACCTCTGAAGACAGAAATAAGAGTAATGGGTAGACCTTGAAAATGGCCCAATAATAGCTTGAGATAAGGCAAAACTTCCTAACAGTTAAAGGTGGTCAGAGGTCATTGAAAAATTCTTATATAACATAATGTCCTCCTTCTTTTTTTCTACCTTATAAGCTGCAACATTTTCTGCCTAAGGCCTTTCTGTTCCCTTCCACTACCCATGGCCTAAATTGACTTGTATTTTACTATTTTTATGTATATATTCATGTCTAGGTATATGCGTAGACGGACATATTTAGATATATACATACATATGTACTTTGTATATAAAGTAGCTGAATGCATATATTTCTGTGGACACATTTTGTCTCTTCTATTAGAATGTAAGCTTGTGATTATGGTTAGTTTTATTCTTTATAGTTTTATCCCCTGTACCAAGCACAATGCCTGGCATGTGATTAATAAAGATAGGTTTAATGTTGATTGTTTGAGAGAGATATTAGGGGTATGTCACATCATAGATCTAAATTAAAGGGAAGCTAAAAATGAGAGTTTCCTCCTGGACACAGCATAGCGAATTTCTTTTTTTCATAGACTAAAATAAAGAATTCTAAAAACTAAACTAAATATATTAACTAAAAAAGAGATCACATCTAATGAGCAAGAGTGGGCTAAGCACAAACTTTCCTGATTTCCATAATATGATTGTTAGCAAATTACATCAAATTGGGCTCATTCTAATAAAGAATTCATTTTTCTACAAGGAGGTGAGATTGTTTTAAAATAAATTTTAAGATTAGAAAGGTAGAAGCTGGAACTTATATAAAACAGTCAGGCTGGACAGTCTGACTCTTTGTGCTGTTTGAAGCTACACTTTTTTATTTTATTTCATTTATTTAGCAATTTTAACTTTTAAGTGGAAGAGAGAAGCTTGAAATAATGCTTACCTTTCTCTAATTCTTATGCAAACTCATAACTGGCACATAGGGGGAAAATGATTTGAGCTGATAATTACTTTAGATGCCTCATAGCTCAACCCTTTCACTTTAGGGAAGTAAGTACTCCCAAAGAAGTTAGACAACTTGGCCAAAGCCACACAAGCAGTAGATGACAGAGCTGAGTTCCCAATCCCTGCCTCCTTTAAAATGACCAAACTCCTTTTAATCCAGAAGGTTAAATGATTCATTTTCAAGAATGGCTTGCCTATACAAAACAAAACAAAACAAAACAAGCAAAAAAACCACTGTTCTAGAACTTGTTCTTGTTGTAAAGACTTAGAAGTGATGCTGGGAAAATATATTAAAAAAACACTTTATAAATTTATGAGGCTCTTGCCTTTGTGGGGAGCTCCAGTGTGGTGCACACTATACTTCTTTGGATGCATACATATGGAATCCATTGCTTCCATTCCATCCATGCTCAGCATAGCAGACAATCATTATGGAGATTAGGAAAAAAATGTTCAGATTAGAATTTGTAGGGCAGTTCACTTCATGATAAATGCTAGCTCTAAGTGGAACTCATGTAGATTTCATGGAAAGATTAATAATGCTTATGTAATGCTGTTAAGAATAGCCACCATCCCACAGTTTATTTTTATGCCTTTATTTTTAAACCTTTTTTTAATTGTTTGGCACTGATTTCTAATTACCACAGATCTGTTCAGTTGAGGATAATCTCGCACACAAAAAAGGATACTTGTACATAAGAGAAGAAAAAGAACCAAGCATACACAAAAATCTCCTCTACTTCCTGTACACTGCACTGACAATGCCAGTTATCCCTATTCATATCCGGCTATGAGAGGATTAACTTAGGAAGATCCTTTCCAAGTGTGGAGAAATATCTCAATTTTATGACACGTGGAATCCTTGGCATCAAACATAGCTTCCCCTCTGACTATATTTATGTGAATTGCAGGTTGCTAATGTAAGAATTCTTCTTTTCTTTAAACCATCCTTTTGTCACCTCATTTTTATTTGGCTTTATGGCTCCAAAAATTACAAAGCCCATTTCCTTCCGTTGTTGGGGAAAAATGTTTGTTTAAAAAATAAAATCCACAAAACATATATAAAAAATTAACATTGGCCAAGAAAATGAGAAGTGTCTTGGTGGAAATGAAAAATTAGCTGACAGAACAAATATGATTACATTTCCAAGCACAACTAATCTTTGATCAAGAGAAGAATACAAAATTAGCACTCATGAAATATTTTAGTCAAACAATAAACATTTATTAAGTGCCTACTACATGCCAAACACTGTGGCAAACACTGGGGATACAAAAAGAAGCAAAAGACCGTCCCTGCCCTCAAGGAGCTCACTGTCCAACAGAAGATGCAACAAGTAAACAGATGTGTAAAAACAAAATTAAATAGGAAATAATTAAAAGAGGGATAATTAAGAAAAGAGATGGAAAACAATTTCTGTAGAAGATAAAAATTTGGTGAATAAAAATCCTGATAATATGGAAGTGAAAATGGATTTATTTACCCACTGGACATACCACTCTACCTTGTTCCCTATTCTCAGTAGAAATTCATTAAATATTAATTGAATTCAGGGAAGAAATTGATGACTTTTAAAATTGAAAGGAAGTCTGTTATCCCTCGCTATCTTAGAAAATCCAGTAAAGTCACAAAAACACACTTCCTAAGTATGTTAGCAAAGACACTATGTATAATAGTCATGGCCCTCCAATCACATTGATGCCCTTCTTGTAGATTATATGTCTTTCCACCCCCTCTGAAACAAATTGCATGGTATCATACATAAACCAGGCATTAAAATAAATGTTTGCTGAGTATACAGATGAATAATGAAGAATTCACTACAGTACTGTCATTTTGTTTTCAGCAGCTCCTTTAATCAGTGTGGTGCAATCTAACAAACACTAGATTTGGACTCAAGAAGACAAATTTGATACCCACTTTCAATACTTATTGGCTTTGTGACCAAGAACAAGTCACTTAACTGCTCTCAACATTAAAATTCAAATTCAATCAACTCTTTTTAAGTGCCTATAACAGATTGGGCTTTTCAGATACGAAAGTGAATAAGAAACAGTTTCTAGCCACAATCCGCTAGTAGGGGTGATAGGAGGACATGAATGATTAGAATATGAAAAGTGCAAGGTTGAGTGACAAACAGCAATAATTATTTATGGTTCGAAGGGAGCCACAGAGTAGGTGTCGCCGTAGTATGGTTTGAAGGAAGGGAAAGAGAACTTTAAACAGGCAGTGTGATCTGAAAGGGTGATTGTTCCTCATACGTGGGGAAAAAATAAGAGACTGGAAATGCCAAGACTAATTCAGGGAAGAGAGAGCAATCTAATTTGGCTAGAATAAAGGGATGAGTAACCTTTTTGGGGTCATAATGATATATTCAAAGGAGTAAGATTAATTCTCAATTTGAATTGCTTAGAGAATGGCATGCTTCATCCACAGATTATACTCTAAAACCATATAGAAGTCTTAAAGAAGCGCGTTCTCGAAACTGAATGAAAATGGGAATGATTTACCACAAACCTACCCTTACTATTATGAAAATACACATATGCCTCACCCTCTCCTAATTGCTGGCTTTCAGTCTCTATCTAAAGATCTGGGAAATTTTTTTATAATCAAATAATGAAGGCATTAAAAAGTATCTCACACTAAGCTATCCTCTACCATTCCTCAGCTCTTCGCTTTTCCCACATGACCATGGTCAAACTATATGAGAGCTTTCCTTATTCCCTATCCCTCATTTTGTATATACTTTTCAAAAAATTGTGTATATTTTATTTATACCTGTTACGCCAATAAAATGTAAGCTCCAGGAGATCAAGGACTATTCTTTGTATTGTTAGTAATTAAATTCATGCCTGATACTTTGTTGGAGATTAAATTGAATAAATGCTTGTTTAATTTAACTTAATTGATCTAGTTATACCCTAGAAATGATCCTGCTCACTACTCTGAATGGATCAAACAGTCAGTGAGCCTTATCTGTTCTGACCCAAGACTTTCCTGCAAATAGCTCTTTCTTTGACACAGAAAAATGGTAGCATTGTGATGATTTGGAGAATGGAAGTTCAGAGTAACTATTAGGTTAAAACATGTTCTATTGTGTTTACAATACATTTCTTTAACTGTCAGTGTAGGGTATCATTTAAAGAGGGGATAAGGAAGGGAGGATACCAACTATGTTCTACACCAAATGATCTTTGGAATTCCCTATTTATTCAACCAAAATGTTGAGGGTTTGTGAGTGCCAAGACAAAAAAAAGAGAAGATCTGGTAATATCAGACATTTTGGAGCCCGAACAGAATATTGCTTTTTCAACATTGAATATACTGTACTGTCTTTAGCACCTTTGCCTTCAACCCCCTACACAAACATACAGAGAGAGGCACACATTGACATTTGTATGACCCACTTTGGCATTCAATAATCCATCTTATCATTATCTAAGTATGCACCTTTCAAGTGCATTTTCCAGAGTCAGTAGTCAATCAACAAACATTTAATAAGTACCTACTATGTAAGACACTGTGCTAAGTGCTGGGGATGCAAAAAAAATTACAAGACAGCTCCAACTCTCAAGCTCAGTCTAATGGGAGAGCCTCAAGTTAATAATTTCATACAAACAGACTATAAGCAAGATAAATCGAGATAATCAAAAGAGGGAAGGTACTAGCACTAAAGGGGATTAGGAAAAGCTTCTTGCATAAGGTAGGATTTGAGGTGAGATTTGATGGAAGCAAGAGATATTAAAAGGTAGAGATGGGGAGAAAGAAAATTCCAAGGATGGTAGTAGGAGTAGGAGCAAGTGAAAATTCCTACAGTCTGGCAATTACGTGAATTATTCCAGGAAGAGCAAAAAGTCTAGTCACTATATTGCAGATGTGGGAGAGGTATCAGGTATGGAAAGGAACAGTTTATGAAAGGTTTAAAAATTTTAAAAAAAGACTTTTATATTTGATAGTGGAGGTAATAAGGGGCCACTGGAGGTGATTAAATAGGGGAATGGCATAGTCAGTTTTACCCCTTAATAGAGGACAGACTGTAGTAGGCAAATACTTCAAGCAGGATGACCAATGAGCAGCCTATTCAGAGCTTTTCACTGTCCATTTCTTTAGTTGCTTAGATGTGGAGTCTATACGGGATTGTGGGGAAGTAGATATCTATCGGAGACTGGAAGAGAGACCAACTTTTGACTTTTGACATGTCGTTCCTTTGTCCATAAGACATTGTCCAAAAAAGAGCATGTGTACATTTTTCTTTTGTCATTACCTAAATTTCCATAGCTTTCTTAATGACTGCCACATTTCATCATTGACTATCAAGGTTTGGAATGATGTGTTTGCCTGTAAAATTATTCAATGTACTCTGCTTGGTTCATCAAGGAAATTGACTGAAATAATCCTGTACTCAACTTTACTTAAATAAGTAGATGTATGACATATGACATGGATTTCAGACAATGTGATAACCAATGTACTATCACACCTCCAGCAGAGGTCCTAATATTGTAGCATAAAAAATATTCCCTGGTATATGGCACAGATATTTTTAAGGATCATATTATTTAAAGGTATTGAGTACCCTTCTGAAGGGCAAAGGAACTAGGTTAGGCATTTAATTTAGTAATCATGCCTTTAAATGATGTGGATAGACTTTCAAAGAAGTAACCCAATAAGCTCAAAAATTGTTTAATTTGAACTTATACTTTTCTAGTTCTATTATGGGGTTCAAAGATTTGACTGTCAAAGCACTTAGGTCAAAAGTGCCTAGGTTTTAGGGATTCTGAAAGCTAAGCCAGGGATGAAGTTTCTTTTTGTTGGTTTGTTCTTTTAATGACCTTCATTTTTCTTTTTGTCAATTCTCCCTTTTAGTGATCTTTATCTATTTTTTACTATCTACCTCTTTTTTCATACTTCATCCTTCCACAGTGGGAAAATGATCTTCTAAAAGCAAATTCATATATTTGTTCTTGTTGTTTCTCTAATTGGAAGGCATTCTCCTTGAGTGCCATGATGTTCTTTCATCCAAACTTTATATGCCCTCAACACCTATCATAATGCTATGTGTACAGTTCAATTCAAATCTACAGGCATGCTGGGTGTTGTAACTATAAAGGCAAAGACAAAATAATCCCTATCCTCAATGTACTAACATTCTACTAGGGCAATAAATGTTGAGTGAACGAATGAATGAATGAAGAAGATAAAGGAAATTCCAGAGAATTACGAGACTAAAGAGAAACAAAAACAAAATAAAATATAAATAAAGAGATGGATGTTAGAAAAGGTATAAGGCAGTCCATTGCTACTATAATGTATTGGTCATTCTTTTTCCTGGAAGCCATTACTTTATAAATGTTTCTTGATCTTTGCTTTAACAAATGTATTCAGTCTGCACAACTGTCTAACTATTTAATTATTTATGTCTGCTCATCAAGAAGAGAAAAAACAAACTGTAGAGTATACCCTGCGTCATCTCACCTTAATGGCAGTCTCTTAGCAAAGAAGGTGGTAGCCTCTGTCTCGATGAAAATGACATCAGGAAGCTTAATTGAAGTGAATCATGTAATGTCACTGCCACAATCAGGAAAGCATCTTGAATCCTTTCCAGTTTTCTACTAGCACCATAGTGGTAGTTCACCGGTGACTAATGAGAAAGTGTAGATCACTGAGAGCTGTCTACAGTTACATTAAAACAGCCAAACAGGTGCTGCTTCCCCCCCATCCTCTGTCCCTCCTTCCTTCCTTCTTCCTTCATTCATTCGTTCCTTCGTTCCTTCGTTCCTTCCTTCCTTCCTTCCTTCCTTTGTTCCTCCCTCCTTTCCTTCCTCCCTCCTTTCCTTCCTCCCTCCCTTCCTCCCTCCCTTCCTTCCTCCCTTCCTTCCTTCCTGCAATCCTTCCTTC
>NC_058130.1:584797195-584804695 GCF_016433145.1 Gracilinanus agilis
TCTCTAGGCCTGACTCTCACTCCACTGAGCTACCCAGCTGCCCCTTAAGTTCTATCTTAAACATTAATTTGTTAAAAAAAATTTTAGGGTTTTATATATATACATATGTATATATATATATATGTGTGTATATATATATATAATTTTGTTTAAAAAAGGAATAACAAAAAATTCCTCTTAAATCTGATAAGCAAAAACCTCATGTTTACAAAGAAGATATGTTAGGAGATAGTTCTGTGCATTGCAAAAAAAAAATAATCTTTAAAAAAATTGGAGTAGCATAGAACCAGCCACCCTGGTGTCTATAATTCAAATTCAAAAAAGTCATTTTTGGAACATCATGTCAACAAGTTAAGTCAAGAAGCATTTACTAAGCACTTACAATGTGTCAGGCACTATGCTAAGCCCTAAGGATATTTTGTTATTATTCAATTGTTTCAATCATGTATGACTCTTTGAGAATTCATTGGGGCTGTGGTTCTTGGCAAAGATATTGGAATTTTTGCTCTTTCCTTCTCCATCTCATTTTACAGATCAGGAAAGTGAGGCAAACAGGATTAAGTGACTTGCCTAGGGTCAAGTGGCTAGTAAGTGTGCAAGGCCAGACTTAGAAAGGTAAGTCTTTCTGACTCCAGGTCTGGTGCTCTACCCACTTAGTGGCAAGAAATGCAAAAGATAATTTCGTACTCTGCCAGATCTTATAACCTAATGGCAGAGACAACGCACAAACAACTATGAAGAAACGAGGTGTAAACAAGGCACATATCTCTATGGTGAAATAAGTGTGGGAAAGAATATTAAGATGTTTGGCAGGTGTTTAGGAAACTGCAACTCAATAATAACTGAAATTCTGCCAAAAATGAAATAGCTGATTCTGATCAAAATTAAAGTATTTTAATCAAATTTCTGCTTCCCTTTAGGAATTAGACTAAAAATAACTAAATACTGCTAATATTATACAATCCAAAATCTTTTAAGAATTTTTCTACTTGCAGAGGTACAGATTTTGCTTAAGCTCATACACACACACACAAACACACACACCACACACAAAAGTAAGATTCAATTCAATTCACTGAAATAAAAAGATGTAGTCTGGTTATATATGCATGACATTCCACTAAGTGGTATTACAAACATATACTTTACATTATATCTTATATTTCCAAATTACATCCTTTAGATTGATAGGACAAGGGGAGACAATGAAGCCAAACATAATTTTGGTTATACCAAATACATTTCTGGGTAAAAATCTTTTTCAAGATGAGTTTAATGTTAAATTTTCTAAAATCATAAGATAGGCAAACTACAAAGATAATAAGTAAGGGAGCCTGGTGGACCAAAGTCCTTTGAATAAAATAAAAAACAAACTATTTTCTCTTTGCCATGTTGCTTCATAACCACATATATTTGACTTCCTGAATACCCAGGTAAGAACTCCAGATAAGTTAGCTAATCTCATCTCAGCTTTCTCACCTATAAAATGAGTTTAAAAATCTGTAATACTTTTCCTTGTAGGATTTTGGTGAGGAAGGGAGTCTATAAACTTTGATGTGATTTATAAATGTGAGTTATTAATATTAATATTGAAAAAATATAGAATGAAGAATATGTGGATTTGAAAAAAGTGTTAAACATTTTTGTAGGATCTCATAGCCTACTTAGCAGAAGCCAAAGGTTGTAGTTTATCTTAATATAGCAGATTTGTACAGTATCCTTGATTTGAGGGTCAGAAGGGGTAGAAAATTCAACAAAACAAATTGAACCTAGAGTTTAGATTAAAATATTAGAGAATGTGAAAATTTGTTTTCCATTACTATTCCTGTTTATTTTCACATTGATGCAATTAAACTATTAATTTAAAATATTTTATGCTAAAACTGAAGATCTCTAGATTTCATTTTCTCTTACATTAAATGTGTAATTGTTATATTTTTGAATGTACTTCACATTATTTTAAGGGACACTTTATTTATTTGTTTATTTATTTGTTTGTTTGAGCATTTACTTATTTATTAAAAACCCTTGCCTTCTGTCTTAGAATCAATACTTTTTATTGGTTCTAAGGCAGAAAAGTGGTAAGGGCTAGGCAATGGGGGTTAAGTGACTTGCCCAGGGTTGCACAGTTAAGAAATATCTGAGGTCAGGTTTGAACCCAGGACCTCCTGTCTATAGGCCTGGCTCTCAATCCACTGAGCCACCCAACTGCCCCCTTAAAGGACACTTTTGACTTACATTGGTGTTGGCATCAAATTTAGTATTCATGCATATTATCAGAGACTTACTAAGGTTGCATAGAAATTAGAAATAGAATCATCTTAAGTATCTAAAAAAAAAAAAGGAAAAGTTATGTAATTCTAATAATGTATTTTAAGCTAGCCATGCTCCATTCCATTAGGAATCTATGATTTTTATGGCTTCCAGAAGAACATTTCTGATCTTCAATTTGTTTATCATTTCATTTGATTTCTAGGCTTCTTTTTTCCAAATGGGACATTCTGCCTTTTTAACTGTTATTTTCTTTTTGAATTATTTACCACTTTTCTTGCCAAATTTCTCCTAACTTTTTAATTTTTTTTATTTATTTTTATTTTTATTTTTTATTTTTTTTAACGCTTAACTTCTGTGTATTGACTTATAGGTGGAAGAGTGGTAAGGGTAGGCAATGGGGGTCAAGTGACTTGCCCAGGGTCACACAGCTGGGAAGTGTTTGAGGTCAGATTTGAACCTAGGACCTCCCATCTCTAGGCCTGGCTCTCAATCCACTGAGCTACCCAGCTGCCCCCCTTCTCCTAACTTTTTAACTTGGTTCTCAAATTCCAGCCTGATTTCTTAGAGAGCTTGTGACCAATTTCCCTGTTTTTTTTGGAAAGTTTGGATGTGTTTGCTTCTTTGTCCTCCTCTGCTGGCTCCTCTGTAGTCTGTTGTTTCTCAAAGTAGAAATTATCCAGAGTCAAAGGCTTTTTCTTATTTTTTTTTTTGGGGGGGAGTTATAGATTGTAGTTCTAAGGTGTCAGTGGCCATCACTTTGTTGGTTTTTGCTTCCCTTCCCAATCAGAAGTTTGAGTGAAGAGGTCAGGTTCTCTGTCTATTGAGCTATGGATTGGTTTTTGCCCTGAGGCTATTTTTCAAGTCTCCACAGTATCTGCTGTGTGCTGCCCCTCTCTGCTCTATCTCTGTGGCCAAGGTCCAAGTCTTGCTTCTCTTAGGGGTAAGTCTATGGTGTCCTCAGTCAGCCCCTCTGAGAATTTACAGATTGCCATGTGCTTACTCTGATTCTGGCACTAAAGGTAGAGTGATGAGCTCGTGCTTCGGTAGGAGTAATTTTGCCACCTTTTAGCTTGGAAATGCCCAAACTCTGCCAACTTTCAATAGTGCCCCCTATAGTGGAATCCCTTCACTTATCTGATTTTGGTTTTGTACTTTTGAGGCACTTTATATTGGTCAGTGGAGAGGAGAGGAAGAGCCTTGCTTCTATTCTGGGGCCATCTTAACCCAGAAGTCCTGGGGAATCTATGGTTTTTAAAGAGATATTTTTAGGAAGGCCTTAGAACCATTTGGGGCACACACATGTATCTTCAGATAACTCAGTCATTTTTACTATCGTGACCTTAAGCAAACTTTCATATTGGTTTCTGCCTGAAGTTTCCCATGATATATTCATTAAGAAGACTTTCTCTAATATGCATGTAAAATGAAATGTGTTCTTTCTAATTTGCATATGTGATTAGAATACATTTAACAGGACCTGGCCAGAGTGGTGTGGTGGAAGGAATGTTGATTCTAGAATCAGAAGTTTTGGAGTTGATTTTCAGATCTGAAATTTATGATATGTGTATCTATGGTCAATTCCCTTAATGTCTCTGGGCTTCTCTTTCTTCATCTGAAAAAATAAAAGGTTGGGCTAGTTGACTTCTGGGTTGTATTCCAGCTCTAAATCTATGCTTCTTTTAACACTATGTTCATTTAAGTAGAACCACTGTAAAAGGTTTTTTGGAGTACATGAACAAGAGTCTCACAGGGTGAGAAGGTATTGAAGGTTTTGATCTACATCACTGAATGTAGACTCCATAGTTTGATGAGGCTACATGTACATGTATGTGTTGAAGTAAATATGTATATTTATATCTATCTAACTAGCAATCTTTCTTTTGTCTCTATTATGTTTGTATAGCAGGAAAAATGGTTCTGGGGTTTTCTCTAAAATTTGTTTCGCAAAATATGAAGTGTAATCTACATAATACTACCTACCTTCTTGGAGAGGGGGTGAGAAGTGGGACAGAAGGAAAAAATAAGTCATAGATTTTTTTGACATAACTAGTGAGAGAATATGTTTCTCATGGATAAGCATATTTGTTTTAATTTATTATATATCCATAACAAAGTTTGTTTATTATAGTATTGCTATGTTTTATATATTATGTTACCTATAAAAATAAAATTAATGTCTACATATCCAAAAAATGTCAAGTGCTTAAATGAATATAACATGATTAGTGCCCTCTCTCTGCCAATAAAAGGGCAGGTATATATATCTGCAGTTATTTGATCTGCTTTTATTTGCAAATTTCTTTAAGTATGTGACCTGCCTCAGAGAGTTGTAGTGATCAAATATGGCAATATAGGTAAAGCAGACTATAAACCATCAGGCAGTACATAAATGTCACCTATTTGTATTAAAAGTCATTGAGATATCAAACTATATAAAATATTTGTTGCCATCACAGGACCACTGATTTTAAAAGCTTGAATAGATTTTCTGGTTCAACTAATTCATTTTAAAATGATTTTTTTAAATGATTTTAAAAGTGATTTTAAGAATTTTAAAAATAAGGAAACTGAGATTGCTGCAGAGAGGTTAAATGATCTTCCCAGAGATATATGATTTGTAAATAGCAGATTTGGGATACAAATAGAAAATTTCTGATTCTAAATTTGGGGCATTTTCTGTTACAATACACTTAGCATTCATGCTTTAGTATTTTCTAATCCAAATGAGTAAATGCACATTTTGTTTCACTTAGGAATTAGGGAAAATATTCTTAATTTGATTATCAAGAGATATCTCAAAAGGAGAGGATATCTTATAAGGATATTTTATATGTACATATATGTACTACACATATATAAGTATCTATGTACATTTGTGTGTATGAGTATTGATGTATGTATATATACCTTTCTCCACAAAAAAACTTCTTATATTCATGTCTAAAGATTGTCTGAGTTATGTTCTAAAAGACTTTTAATAATCTTTTTTATTTTTATAGCACTCATTCAGAATATAACACTATCATCTCTCTAGCAATTTTAAAAAGGAACAAAAGAAATAAAAAAAAAGAAATGGGCAACAAAATCATTCCAACTGTCTAGTTCTCTGTTACGGTTGTTTATCCTTCATTACTGAAGAAGACCAATGACATCATGAATAATGGGTGATGTTATGTTTTGACCTGAGTGTGAATTGGTTTAAGTGGTGTGCCACTCACTCAAGCTCTTTAGTGAAGGCAAGATGACCACTTGAGATGCGATTCTCAGTCAAGTATGGTTTAGACTGTTGCTCATCCTTCATTTTTTGAAAAGGATCAATGACATCATGAGGTGATGTCTTGACTTTCACATGAATTGGATTTAAGTGAGGCAGAGTTGCACAAATCATCAGCTTCACTCTTCCAGAGTCATCAGTGTCTTATGGCAAGATATGCTCGGTCCCAGAGGTTCCTACTTCTATAAAAGAGGGAAAGAAGTTCATTTTCTTATCTCTTTTTCAGATACAAACTTGGTCATTTCAAAAATATTCTTTTTTATTTTGATGTTCTTATTATAGTGTTCCCTCTTTACAGTGTTAAAACTATCATGTATATTATTTCCTTAGATCTGTTCACTTTTTATCTATTCATTAAATTTTTCCCATGCTTCTCTGAACTTATTAATTATTTCTCAAAGAACAGTAATATTTTATTATATACACATACCCTAATTTCCTTAGCCATTCACTAATCCATAAATTATTAAAAACTATTACCAGTAAGCCAAAATCTTGGGACTCTCTTTTCCACTCTGAAGAAGATTCAAGTTATGGATTCAAGGACTAGATAGTTTTTCCAAGGACAGACTTAACTAACTTTGGAGAAGTTCAGCACCAGTTTAGTTGCAGTGATGAATTTTCATGAGAAATTTTAATGCCTCAGAACTAGAATTCCCTCCACTAACTTATATCAGGGCATAATCTATGTTAGCAGGGGAAGTACATATGCCATCATAAGTGCAAATCTTTGAAATAGTATTTAGTTTGTACATACATATATGTTCATATTTACGTATATACATATATTCATGTATATATTTATAAATCAGTTATTTGATTGTATGCCCAGAGAGAGACAAAAGCTTCCATTTGGGCATCTGTAAATCAAGTTGTAGCTAGAAGCAAGAGAAGTTGAAGCTGCACTTGATATAGGTATGGCCAGGTAGTCTGGAAAGGAAAGAATGACACTGAAAAGGACATGGCTAATGCTGGGGGAATCTGAAATCAGGAATGTGTAGTTCTGCTACATGAAAGAAGAAAGTCAGAGAGAACCTGGACTCTGGTTTCCTTCATCAGTGAGAACTTAAGGTAAAGTCAGTTCAGAATATTGAAAAGCTACTAGCAGTCTGATGTGGAAGGAATAAGAATTTTCCTAATATCCTTCCATTTCACTTGTGCCTTTGTGTTCCTAGCACCTAGTAGAGGGCATGAGATATGGCAAATACTAAATAAATGCTTGTTAATTAATGATTGGTTGCTAACTGAAGTCCACAGCCCCACTAAAGTATTTTGTACTCATACTTCCAAAGTTACCCTATTGGTCCATCTTCCCTGGCAGATGCTCTGATTGTGCCATGTAACCATGACAACCAATCCCATCTTCCCCCAAACCTGTGGTATTGAATAGGAGGTCTATATTATTTGGCCTGTAAAATGGATAAGTATATCCCCCAAGAAGTACTATAGACCAATTGGAGAAGGTTAGAATTTGTCTTCAAAATTTGACAATTGATTATTCATTGGCTCTATGTTTTTGAGACTAGGAGCTGAGGCTTGGCCCTAGTAATCTCTAAGTTTGAATGTATATAAGTAATTTTAAAATGAATATAGTAATACCTAACATCATAGTATCTTAGACTTGGAAAGAGTGTTAGGGATATTTTAGTGCTCTAAATTTATAGATATATAAACAGAAACACATAATCTGAATGCCTTTCCTGATGTCATGTAATGAAAAGCAGAGTCAATTCTAATATCTCAGCTGGGGCAAAGTTTTGAGGGAAAATTCCTTCTTCTCAACCTTTCCTTTACATCTAGTAAATCCTGATGAATGCATTCTTTCCCTTTCATTTCCCCATCTCTGTTCCACATTCTTATCCCTACCCTAAAGATCTAAGGTATCTCAGTACTTGCTTTGTCTCCAAAACACCCCACTGAGCACTCAGATATTCCTTCTGAGTAAGTGGGGT
>NC_058130.1:584809695-584949466 GCF_016433145.1 Gracilinanus agilis
CCAGAAACAAGTCTGTCTCCTCGACCTTTAAAAGCATGCATGACATATTAATTGCAGTAATTAATAGTTTTAACCTTCCATCACCACTCACAGTTGAATTTTTTGTAGAAGTACTTGAGACAAAAATCTGCTCCTTTCAGTACAAGCAGCCATTCATTACACAATAAAGAAATTTATCCTATTAAGTTTCATGGTCATGGTATGATTCATCATAGTTCAGCATTCATGAATGGATTCAAATTTTTAAAATGTGTTTTTAAGCATTTGCTATTTGTAAGACATTAGGCAAGATACTAGCAATACATGTATGAATACAGCATAGAATTTGCTTTAACTCAACTATGATACCAGTATAAATAATAGCTGAAATTTTCTGGTAGGTTTGCAGGTTTAAGGCAGAGTGTAGAAGTTAAAGGAACTTCCGTCCTCCTCTAGTGCAGACCTATATAATTAAAAAAATCCATCAGAATTTATTTTATTTTTTCAATTGCAGAAATATATCCAAGTAAGTAAATATTCATGGTTCAAATCAGAGGAGGTAGTGAAAATATTTAGGTAAATTAAATGCAGCAAAAGAATATCAAACCCCACAGTAAATGATCTCAAACTTTAGAATAAACTGACAAGATTATAAAGTTTTCTTGTTAGACAAACTTGTGTGTATTCGAATCAATATCTATACCCTTAAGCACCTTTAAGTTAGACAAGTCACCTCATCTCTCACTGCCTCAGGTTAACTCGCTAAGACTGGAAGGTACAGAGCTGGCACCCGTCTACACTGGTAGAAAAAAGATAAAAGAAAGCTTGAATACTTGTAGCACCTACCACTTGCTTGGCACTGTACTAAACACTTTACATATAATTCATTGAAACATTTATTTATTTGTTATAATAAAATATCCAAGCAACTTCCTCCTTCCCTCCCCTTCTATTATATTTTTGTTAAACGATGCTTCCCATTAGAGAAGGAATCATCTGACAAAAAGATATATATGTATGTATAAAACTACGTTTTGCTTATTTCTATATATTAGTTCTTTCTCTGGAGATGGACACATGTAATTTAAGAGTGATTGATCACTCTTCTCAAACCACACCTTTCTCTTCCCACTAGGTAGAACCACTCCCTAATCACCACCCTTATTCCATTCCCAAGATGAAAAAGATAAACAAAAAAGATAGCTCTTACCACCATCACTTCCTCCCCTCAGCTAGACTGCCAGTGAATGGCTTACTAGCTCATTTAAGCCCAAGGGGAAAAGGAAAAGCCTGTGTCCAGTTTTAAATTCTGTTCTGGAGAATTTAAATTCTGTTTTGTTGAAGGAGAAATGAATCAATTAAAGCATCAAATTCTGTAATGATTTCCACTCAAAAGACCTGAGTTTGGGGAAAAGGAAGAAGAAAGAAATCTTTCTCCTACCATTCCTGCTGTGAGACAACAACAATAACAAAAAAAGCCTCTCCTCAATGTCTTTTTTATCTTTCACATTTGGCAAAAAGAATTTGGCATGGCTTCATTGAAAACTGAGATCTTCGATTTTGACTTTGGTCATTCTATCTTCCTGTAAAGAATAAGCCCAGATGTAATTCCAAGTCTGCAACTGAACTGCTGTGCTATGCTAGTATTGTCATTCAGTCAATTTATAACTTTTCTATATATTCACAAGCTCTGCCATGTATTGCCTCCACCTAAACTGTATCATCCATATTTCAGTAGTCAAATGAATGTCATCACTCACAAAGTACATTCTTAATAAATTATCTTAATGTCAATCTAATAGAAACTATATGATATTCCTCCAAACCCTTTTACTTGTCCTTTAAAACTTTCATAATATTCTCATTCCCCGCCTCTCCACTTCCCCTTGCACTGGTCTAATCCAAATATCAGCAATTTCTTATGAATATCACCATCCAGAAAGTGACCTTTTTTTCAAGTACTAACACTTTCATAATGTTCATTCATCATATCTGACCTCTCACCAAAGGATAATTCATTGTGTTCCAAAAGTAAGCAATGGAAGACAGTAACAATAATGTATCAAATAGCACAGACTATCAGTAATACATAATAATAGCTTTCCATTTCTACATGGTCTGTAATAATTTCCTCTATTTATGCTTGTTTTCCTGGAAGAGATTTTTATTTGTCTCTGTTGAAATTTCTCCTGTCTGTTGTGACCCAACTTAGTTGTCCACTCCTCCACCAATCTTTCCGTTAACCCTTCTCTCAGGGGAGTTTTTTTTTTCCTTCTTCATATTTTTCACCTCATACAAACCTCTTTTATGCACGATACTGTCTCTTTTAAAGTTCAAGTAGGGACTTGAGATAGGAGAAGTTGTATGAGTCAGAATAGAACCTCTTATACTATGAAAGGGACCATGAAAATGAGCATTAGGCAAAGAGTAGGGATGGGGGGTTGGTGAGTCTCTGAATTGATGCCCCTGGGCAGATGAGTTACACAACAGCACCTCTAACTAATAGGCATTTATATAAAAATGTAACATAGGAGTTCAAAAGGTCTAACCCAGTTATGATAACTATATAGGAAAAAGAAAAAAAATCAATAATAGAAGAGACTCCCAAATGGGAACATTTGAACAAAATCCACTTGATAACTTCATTGAGAAAAGAAGTCAGTGAAACAGAAAAACAAATATGGACTTCAAAGAAACATGTACATTAAAAATTAAAAGTCCAGAACCTCCAAAATATTAAAAATAAATTTTAATTTTTCTTAAAAATTGCTGATGTTGAACTAAATTTATTGCTGAACTCAAGTTGTAAAGGCCAAAAAATAAGGTAATATAAAACATAAATTTGAAATTTCAGAAAAATAACCAAAATATACACTTTTTAGTTATTTTCAATTCATGCAGCTATAATGCTAGACATGCTATTTAAAAGGAATCAAATAGAACTAAAATGTAATCTAACTCTCCAAATAGAGGAAAACTAAAGAAAAAGGAAAAAATTACAAAACACAATATCCAATGGACAAGTTTCCCATTGATTTTCAGTAGGCTGTGCTGTTTAACAGGTTGTGGATTTTTAAGATAGAAAGCAAAAGTTAAATTAAGAGGTTCTTATTCTGTCTCCTACTCTCAATCTTTGGAATTTGGCAGTCATTGCATTTTTTCCAGATGACATCTTTTTCCTTCCACTGGGTGGAAGTACTTCTCAGTCATCACCTTCACTCTACTGTGTCTACCACAACTCCTCCTACAAATCTGCCCAGAGAATCTGTTCAATGACTCTCCACAAATCCCATTCCTCCTCCTGCCCCAATGTCCATTTTCATGATCATTTTCACAGTATGAAGTTCTATGTCTCACGCATACAATTTCTACTCCTATCTCCATGTCCAAGAGGCACTTGAGTTTAAAAGTATATAGTACAAGGTGTGAAGTATGAAGAAGAAAAAAATAACTTTTCCCTAAGAAAAGTGTTAACAGGGAAAGATTGATGGAGGAGTTGACAACTGAGTTGGGTCACAACAGAAGGGATCAGCTTCAACAGAGATGGATACATCTCTCCTAGAAAAACAAGCATAAATACAGGAAAACTATTACAGACCTAGGGTACTACAGTATGAATGATAGAAAGATGACCTGATGAGAAGAGATATGGAAAGTGATTTGTCTGCAACTTTGAAAATATAAAAATTAATAATATAGAACAACAATGCTATTACTTATCAGTTTAAAAGGTAAATTTCAAGGCCATGAGTACAAGGAACGAGAGTTCATACATCATTCAGTAAGTGGTGGGGTGTCATTGAAAGTTTTTGTATAGAGGAGTGTTTTGATCTCACAGTTATCTTATGAAGATAATTCAAGTGGTGGTACAAAGAATAAATTGGAAATAGAATACATCAGGTTGTTGCAACTAAGGTGGTTTCAACCTTTATTATTGCAAAGTAATGCCCTATGATAATGTTATAATTAGAGTGAAGCTGTCATGGGATAAGATGCTCTATTGTTAATAGCTTTTCTATTAACATAAAAATTTTGAAATAAGAGTAGAAAAATATTGCCTTAAAATTAAGAGAGAAGGTGATTTTGTTGAAATAAAATTCTGTGAGTTTATGATGTTCCTTTCCTTCAGTCATCTGTGAATTTCATTTTTAATATTTTTTAAAAAATATGAGAACTTCTCTTATGAGACAAAAATAGTTTTTTTAAATCAATAAAAGAAATCTGAAAATAAGCATAAGATTTAAAGTTTTTTTTAGGGCAGCTGGGTACCTCAGTGGATTGAGAGCCAGACCTAAGGAGGTCCTAGGTTCAAATTTGGCCTCAGAAACTTCCTAGATGTGTGACTCTGAGCAAGTCATATAACCTCCATTGTCTAGTCCAAGGGTCGCCAACCTTTTTGGCCGTGAGAGCCATAAACACCACATTTTTTAAAATGTAATTTTGTGAGAGCCGTACAGTGCTCACAGTGCGCGCTCCTGTAACAGCACCTGAAAAAAAATGACTTTATGGCTCCTGAAGGAAGATCCATATCTGGCCCTCAAAAGAGCCAAATATGGCTCGAGAGCCATACATTGCCGATCCCTGGTCTAACCCTTACCACTCTTCTGCCTTAGAACCATTCATAGTACTAATTCTAAGACAGAAGGCAAGGGTTTAAAAGAGAAAAAGATTTCAAGTCTTTATAGTTTGAAATCAGTACTCTTTTCTATATATTTAATACAAAAAATTTGAGCAGAGTCATTACTTACCAAGCTTAAAAGAAAGATGTGATTCAGTGACTTCTACATATCATACTACTTCTGCTTGGTTTGGAAGTAATGCCAGTCGGATTTTTCTTTAATGTATAAAAGACTGTGATTTAAAGAAGAGATAATCCCAATCATTGCCTTGTGTATAAATATATATTTTGAGCTTTGATTCCCTGAGCATTTGTATTCCAGAGAGATGTCTTTAATATTAAAAAGCAAATATTGTATGTATATATATAATACATATATACATGAATATACAAATACATACACATATACATATCCATGTATGATTTTCTCAATGTGATTTGCACAGAGGTAAGAATAGACCTTTTTTGTGATTTCTACCAAGAAAGCCAGGAGGGGAAATAGGAGTTTGTGGTCAGAACCTAAATATTCTGCTCTGATTTTAGAATATTATTAATCTAGGAGATGAATTTTTCAGTTCAAGCAAAACTTCTGATTGCTATTCTTTAATGGGGAAAGGAGGATTCTAAGTCTTATGTCCAATGTATGGCTTCCTTACCATGGAAAATAGGGGAAAATTCATTTATCCAAATCAATAGCAAAACAGAAATAAGAGAAAAATATATATGTAAGGATATATGCCTACAAAAATCTAACATTCTAATAGGGTGACTGCAACAACATATATAAAAATAAATAAACATAACTAAACACAGAATCGTTAAATATAAGGTAATATAATTGAGAGAGAACTAGAAGCAGAGAGTAGGCAGGGATCAGGAGCAAGATCTTGCAGAAGATGGGTCTTTAAGATATATCTTAGTTCCTATTGAAAACATTAGAAAGTAGAGGAAGAAAAGGTACTTTGCTCAAAATAATAAGCAGTGTTTATTTAAAAACATCAGCAAGTATCATCTGCAATGGGGATAAGTTAGAAGCATTCCTAATAAGATCAAGAGTGAAGCAAGGATGCCCATTATCACCACTGCAATTTAAAACTGCACTAGAAATGCTAGCAGGAACAGTTAGAGAAGAAAAAGAAATTGAAGGGATCAAAGGATGCAATGATGTTACTAAGCTATCACTCTTTGCAAATGATATGATGGTATACTTAGAGAACTCAAGAAAATCAACTAAAAAGCTAGTGGAATTAAGTAATAATTTTATCAAATTACATTAGTACAAAGTAAACCCATGTAAATCATCAGTATTTCTATGTATTTCCAACAAAACTCAGCAGCAAGAGTTAGAAAGAGAAACTCCATTTTAAATCACTCTAGACAACAGAAAATATCTGGGAATCTATTTGTCAAGACAAACTCAGGAATTATATGAATTCAACTACAAAACACTTTTTACCCAAATAAACCTAGATCTAAACAATTGGAAAAACATTAATTGCTCATGGATGGGATTAGCTGATATGATAAAAATGACAATCCTCCCTAAATTAATTTACTTATTCAGTTCCATACCTATCAAACTATTAGAAAACTTTTTTTAAAGAATTAGAAAAAAATATAACAAAATTCACCTGGAAGAACAAAAAATCAAGAATATCAAGGAAACTAATAAAAAAATGTGAAGCATGTGGGTCTAGCAGAACCAGATCTTAAATTATATTATAAAGCAGTGGTCATCAAAACAGTATAGTACTGGCTAAGAGACAGGAGGTTGGATCAATGGAATAGACTAGGGTAAATGACCTCAGCAAGCTAATGTTCAATAAAACCAAAGATCTCAGCTTTGGGGACAAGAACCCACTATTTGACAAAAACTGCTGAGAAAATTGGAAAACAGTATGGAAGAGATTAGATTTGGATCAACATTTCACACCCTATACCAAGATAAATGCAAAATGGGTAAATTACTTAAATACAAAGAGGGAAATTTCAAGTAAATTAGGGAAACAAGGAATAGTATACCTGACATATATATGGGAAAGGAAAGACTTTAAGACCAAGCAAGAGTTAGAACATTACAAAATGTAAAATGAATTATTTTCATTATATTAAATTAAAAAGATTTTGTATGAAGAAAACCAATGGAACCAAAAAAGAGAAGCAACAAACTGGGGAAAATTTTTATAGCAAAAACCTCTGACAAACATCTAATTTCTCAAATTTATAAGGAACTAAATCAAATGTACAAGAAATCAAGCCATTCCCCAATTGACAAATGGTCTAGGACCATGAATAGGCATTTTTTAGATGAAGAATCAAAACTATCAATAATCACATGAAAATGTGTCTAAATCCCTCTAGATTCAAGAAATACAAATCAAAACAACTCTGAAGGTACCACCTTACACCTAGTAGATTGATCAATATGACAGTAATGAAAAATAATCAGTGTTGGGAGGATGTGGCAAAATTGGGACACTAATGCATTGCTGGTGGAGTTGTAAATTGATCCAACTATTCTGGTATACAAATTGGAATTATGTCCAAAGGGCTTTAATAAAATGCATGCCCTTTGATCCAGCAATACCACTACTAGGTTTGTACCCCAAAGATATAATAAAAAAAGGTTGTACAAAAATATTCATAGTCTCACTCTTTGTGGTAGCAAAAAATTGGAAAATGTGGAGGGCTATTCCTCAATTGGGGAATAACTGAACAAATGCTAGAATATGATGTTGATGGAATACTATTGTACTATAAGGAATGATGAACTGCTTGCTTTCTGTATAAACTTGAAAAATCTCCATGAACTAATGTGGAGTAAAATAATCAAGAGAACATTGTATACAGAAACTGAAACATTGTGGAATGATCAAATGTTATCAAATTTGCTGCTAGTAGCAATTTGATGATCCAGGACAGTCCTGAGAGACATATGAGAAAGAATGCTATACACCTCTAGAGAAAGAACTGGAAGTAGAAACCCTGAAGAAAAATATGATTTATCACATCTTTATATGGATATGTGATTTGGGGTTTTGTTTTTAAAAGATTGCTCTTTTACAAAAATGAATAATATAGAAACAGGTATCAAGTGATAACACATGTATAACCTAGTAGAATTGCTTGTCACATTCTGGAAACATCCAATCAGCAATTAGTGATGCAAGTTTAAAGCTAAGGAGAGATACCTGCCCAGAATATATAGATTTGGGAGCACTGGCATAGAAATGATAATTAATCCCATGGGAACTGATGACCTTACCAAGAGAGGAAGAGTAGAGAGAGAAGGGATCTAGAATAGAACCTTGGGGGAATATCCCCATAACCCACTCAAACAATATAACAGATTCACAAAACTAAATATAGGATATATCCAGTTAGCAATCAGCACACTTGAATTTAACATGTTCAAAACAGAACACATTATCTTCTCCCCTTAACCTGGTACAACAAACAACATTCCCAGAATCCTAAACTCACTTTACAGCTCATATCAAGTGTCACTGCCAACCTGAAGCCTTTTTTGATCTCCCCAGCTTCAGTTGCCTCCTTATATAAATTATGCATCCCTATTAACTGTTACCCTATATCACTTCTGCCCTTCATTGGTAAACTCCTGGAGAAGAAAATCTACAATAGATGCTTCCATTTTCTCTCTTCTCATTCTCTTAGTAAATGCTAATCTTCTATCCTGCCGTTTAACTAAGTTATTTTCCTAAAGCACAGGCCTGACCATATCACCTACCCTACTCAATTAACTCCAATGCTTCCTACTGCCCCCAAGATCAAATACAAAATACTGTTTGTCATTTAAATTGCTTCCTAATATAGTCCTCCTACTTTCAGGTTTCTGACATTTACTCCCTGACATGGACATGTACTTTTTGATCCAGTCACACTGACCTGCTGGCTGTTCCACAAAAAAGGCATTCCATTTCTTGACAGTCCATTTTTTTTTAGGTTGTCCCTCATGTAAGTTCTTCCTCTTCCACTTTACCTATTGACCTCCCTGGCTTTCTTTAAGTTACAAATAAAATTTGATCTTTACAGGAAGCCTTCCCCAATCGCTCTAAGTTTTAGTGTCTTCATTTTCTTAATTATTTCCCATTTATCTTGTATATTGCTTGCTTTTACATATTTTTTTCATGTTGTCTCTCACATTAGACTATTAACTCCTTGAGTATAGGGTCTCTTTCTTGCCTCTTTTTGTATCCTCAGTGCTTAGCATAATGTCTTGAAACATAGTAGGTGCTAATTAAATGTCTATTTATTGATATTCATATATATTTGATTTATGTCTCTATATATATATAAGTTTATTCTATTATAAATTAAACAGCTTAAGGGGAAGGATTGTTTTGTTTTTGTCTTTTTAGCCCTAATGAGTAGCATGATAATTGGCACATGGTTATACAATTAAACCATAATTTATTATTATACATTAATCAATTAATTAATGTTTATTGATTGATTTTGGTCTCAACTAAGTTATATTTATTCATTTTTTTCCCAAAAGTAGTTATTGATGATGGCAGAGAAATAAACTTGCTACCTGACAACCTCTCTCCAAATGACCATAGAAGAACAAAAACATCCTAAAATAAATCCTTGAGAAACAGAACCAAGGGTAAAGTAGTCCTCCCCAGCCCACAACAATGCAAGGAGATCACAATGAAAACTTATCTTACTGGGGTATGAAGAAAGAACAATGAACAAGCCTTAGCAGATTTCAGACATGATACAGTGCAAATGGAAGGGTAAAGATGAGAACTGGCTCAGTCCAACCTCAGCAGGGGAAGAGCAAAAACCAATGCAATACAAGACAGGCAGCAGTGGGAAGAAATTAGACCTTCATAGCCCAACTGAATCAGTGGAGGGGAGTGATACAGAGCAGGCAATAATATGAGGAACTCAGCCCAATGAGGTCTAGTCCCTGTGGGACTGGGCAGAAGCACATTTGAGTCAGCTGAACTGAACAGTTACAAAACTCAACAAATCAGGCCAATCAGGCCTCCTCTGCAAAGTGCTTAATTTGGGACTGAGACAACTTTAAACAGCCAATCTCTGGTACAGCACCAGCATGGGACAGTACTCTCTCCACCCAAGAAACAAAACTAAACATCAGATAGTCAAAAACCAAAGGAAAACCTTCAAATTAGGAAAAGACAGAAAAAAAAGCTCAACTGTAGAAAAATATTTCAACAAGATGACCAAAATGTGAGCTGAGAAAAGGACAACAATGCAAAAATGAAAATGGGTAAAACATGAAAATGTAAAAGAATGTCAAATTCAAAATGAACTCCTGGAAGAATTCCAAAAAAAAAAAACGATAAAAAACAACAAATAATACGAGGGTTAGAAGAAAAATTAGAAAAAAATGATAACAAAAACAACAGTTTATAATAAAAACTTACTGAAGAAAACAATTTCCTAAAAAGAAAGACCCTAATAACTCAAACAGGAAAATATCTCCCTGGGAAGTACAAAACCTCAAAGAAGAAAATGTCTTTTAAAAATTAAAATTGGACAAATAGAAGCTAATGACTTCATAAGAAAGAAGGAAACAATAAAACAAAGCAAAAATAATGAAAAAAAAAGAAGAAAATCTAAATTCTCTCAATGGAAAAACAAATAGCCTGGAAAACACATCCAGGAGAGATTCACAAAGAATCATTGGCCTGAAAGCCACGACCAAAAAAAAAAAAATGGACACCACGTTACAATAAATTATCAAGAAAAACTGTCCTGATTTTCTTGAAGAAGAGAAAATAGAAATTGAAAGAATATATTGATCATCTCCTGAAAGGAGTCTCAAATTTAAATATCTCAGGATTATTATAGCTAAATTCCAGAACTCCAAAAGCAAGAAGAAAATATTCTAAGTAATGAAGAAAATAACATTCAAATATTATGGAACCGCAGTAGATATAACTCAGGATCCAGTAGCTTCTCCATTAAAGGATCAGAATATAATCCAATACTCTAAAAAGCAAAGGATTCCTAAGTCTACATCTACAAATAACCTAACTAATAAAATAGCATAATACTCTTGGGAAAGAAAAGGATATTTTATAAAACTGAGGAA
The DNA here is from genome assembly GCF_016433145.1 of Gracilinanus agilis. Lineage (NCBI taxonomy): Eukaryota > Metazoa > Chordata > Mammalia > Didelphimorphia > Didelphidae > Gracilinanus > Gracilinanus agilis. Next base: position 584,820,381 of record NC_058130.1, read on the forward strand.
TTTCAGTCATTCCTGATGAAATGACTAAAGCTAAAAAGAAACTATGATGATAAAATTGACACTACAGAAAAGCATAAAAAGGTAAACAGAAAAATCTCAAGGAAATCAGTGCATGGGGAAATGATAATACATAATACATAAGATTTCTATGTTATAAGAAATATCTGAAGCACTTAATATATTTAAGAGAAACTATGGAGATAAACTGGTTATATTCCTTGAATGGAAAATGACAACTAGAATACTTAAGATACTTATAATACAATAGATATTTAAGATACTTAAGCTACTTTAAGGCAATCAAGACAAACAATGACATTAAACTGATTATGTTACTAGTAAGAAGGTGATAACTAAGATGTGTAAGATATCTTGCTACTTGAAGTTCCTAAGATACCTTAAGTAGTCTGGAAACTTAAGAAATTTAAGAACTTTATCATTATTAGGGCAACGAACAGGAACATATACATTCAAAGATCTTGGAGTAAGCTGAATGTGATGGGATGAAATCCAACCAAAACAAAAAAGTGATTAAAAAGCAGAAAACACTGGGAAAAGAGACAAGAGAAAGTTGGAGGTAGCTTGTCTCATACAAGGAGGCATGTAAGAATCAATAGATTAGAGAGGAAGATGAGGGGTGGAATGGAAGTGGAATGGAAGAATTGTCACAAAGTGGGAATAACATCTAGGCTCATTTAGCTATAGAAAACCAACTTATGCAACAGGGAAATAAGAAAGGGAGGAGAAACCAAACTTGGGGGAGGCAGACAAAAGAGAAGGGGAACTCAAGGTTTCAGTTAAAAAGAAGTAAAAATATCTGTGAACAAGGAAAGGCTGAAAGAGGAGAAAGAAATGGAAAAATGTGATATACATGAGATGGAGGGAAACTCATAGTTATTAATCACAACTGAGAATGTGAATGAGATTAATTCACTCTTAAAAATGAAGAGAATGGGAGAAAGTATTAAAAGCAAGAATCTCACAAAAAATATGCTGTCCACAAGAAACTCATTAAAAATAGGGAGACACACACAAAGTAAAAGTAAAGGATTGTAACAAAATCTACTATGCTTGAGCTAAAGTTAAAAAATCAGGGGAAACAATTATGATCTTAGATAAAGCAAATGTGAAAATTGGCCTATTAAAAGAAATAAGAAAGGAAGTCATATATTCATAAAAGAAGCATAGGTGATAAAGTAATATCATAATTAAATATATATGTACCAAAATGGCATAGCATTCAAATTGCTAAAGGAGAAATTACATGTTACAAGAGAAAGTAAATGATAAAACTATAATAATAGTGTCCATTAACCTTCCATTCTGAGAATTAGATAAATCAAAAAAAAGAAATAATAAAGAAATTAAGGTGCTGAATAGAATGCCTAATTATACATTTTAAGAACATTCTTTGGTGAAGAAAACATGATAAGTGATAAGAGAATTTGGGCTTGTATTTCAATGCTCTTGAGTTGTAGACTTTTAAAATGGATATTAATGACTTATCCTATTTCAAGGTAGCAAGAATTACCATTGCCAAAATTATTGACCTCATCATAAAGAGTTATAGAGCCATTGAAAAGAAAGGACTCTGATAATGAAGAGGTCAGTTTCTTTTTCTTAGGACAAACAAAATCAACTCATGAATCCAGTTCAAGGAAATAATGGGAACTAAACCCTATGATTTAAGTACAAATCTTTCTGGATTTGGTTTTATCTTTAAAAAGGTAAAGGAGGGACAATATGCCAAATTTTGTGAAATGCAGTCAAAGTGAATTGGGAAAATTTATATCACTAAAATAATTTAACTGATATTTAAATTTATATAATTTTGTATCTAAAAATAAAGAGAATTAATAAATCAATGAATCAAGAATATAACTAAGAAAAAACTTAGAAAATAACTTAATAATCTCTAATCACCAAAAGAGAAATCCTAAAAAATCAAAAGATAAATTAATAAAATTAGAAGAAAAAAATCAAACTATTTAATAAAATGGGGTCTATTTTTGGGTGGGGGGGGCCACAGTAAAGCAAATAAAGCATCAGTTCATTTAATTTTTTTAAAAGAAGAAAAGCAAATAGTATAAAATTGAAAAATGTTAACATACTATCAATAAAGATGGAATTAAAGCAATTATTAGGAGTTATTTTACCCAGCAATATGCTCATAAATCTGGTAATCTAAGTAAAATGGATGAATGTTTAAAAAAATATAAAATGCCCACACTAACAAAGAGAGCAAAGAATACTAAAATAACTATAAATTAAAAAATGAAATTAAGCAAATTGCCAATGATCTCCATAAGAAAATGTCATGGGATACCTGATATAGAATTAAATTCTATTATACATTTTAGAAAGGATTAATCTTAAAATTGTGGTATATAAATTATCTAAAAAAAAAAAAAGGTTTAAAAGGACTCCTCCCGAATTCCTTTTATGAACCATATATAGTTTTGATGTCTAAACTAAGAAGTACAAAAGCAAAATATAGAATAATTATTAAATGAATATTAATGCAAAAATTTTAAATAAAACATTAGAAAGGAGATTTCAGTAATATATCTTAAAGATTATATACAATGACCTAGTGGGACTTATGCCAGGAACATGGGGCTGATTGAATTAAAGGAAAATCATCAGCATAATTGACCAAACAGTAATAAAAAGAACTGAAATCATATGATTATATCAGTATGTTTAGAAAAAGCCTTTGAAAAATAAAATACCTATTCATATTGAAAATGCTAGAAAAAATATGAATAGTCTTTCTGAAAATGAGAAATAGTATCTATCTAAAACTAAAACAAAGCATTATCTATAATGTGGAAGCCTTTCCAGTAAGATCAAGAGTGAAGAAAGGCTGTTCATCATCACAATTGTTATTCAGTATAATACTAAAAATTCTAGCTATAGAAATAAGACAAGAAAAAGAAATTGAAGAAATAAAGATAGACTATGAGGAAACAAAATTATTTCTTTCCACATAATATGATAGTATACTTAGCGATTCCTAGAAAATCAACTTAAAAATTAGTTAAAAATATTTACATATTTAGCAAAATTGTGGGACATAAGATAAATCTACACAAATCATTAGCATTTCTATATAATATCAACAAAATCTAGCAGGCAAGATACAAAAATATGAATTTCATTTAAAATAACTGCATGCAACATGAAGTACTTGGGAGTCTATCTACTAAAGCAAAGCTAGGGACCATAAGAACATAACTGCAAAGCACTTTTCACACAAATACATATCAAAACAATTGAAGATATATTATTTGTTCAATGTTAAGTAAACCAAAAATAACAAAATGACAAATTTACCTACATCAATTTTGTTATGCAGTTCCATAGCAATCAAACTACCAAAGGATTATTTTATAGAGCCAAAAAAATTAATAACAAAATCCATCGTAAAGAACAAAAGGTCAAGAATATGATTGGAATTTTAAAAATTGACATTTTAAATGTTAGATGGTCTAACAATGCTAGATTTTATTTTATATTTTACAAAGTGTAATCATCAAAACAATCAGGTACTAGGCAACATAAACTGATACAAAGTGAAGTGAACAGAACCAGGAGAACAAGGTATACAGTAAAAAAAATATATATATATATGTATATATATATTTATTTATTTATATATATATATAAACACACATAATGATAAACTATTAAGGACTAAACCATTATCAGCACAGCAAAGCAAGTTTCCAAGATAAACCCAATGGATTTATGATGAAAATGTTATACACAGCCAAAGATAGAACTATTAGAATCTAAGTGCAGATTAAAGCATGCCATCTTCCTCTTTATTTCTTTCATGATATTTTTATTGTATTTGTAATGTGTCTCTTCTCATGACATAAGCAATATGGAAATAAATATTGCATGAAAGTACAAGTACAGTCTATATCAAACTATTTACCACTTAGGGAAACATGGAAGAAGGGAGAAAACCTAAATCCTAAAATGTCAAAAAATTGTCAAAATTTGTTACATGTAACTGAAAAAATAGATTTAAAAAATGATGACTAGAATAGTTTCAGAAAAACCTGGGAAGATTCATATAAAATAAAAGGATCAGAAACATGAGGACATTTTACATAGCAATAGCAATTTTGTAAGAATGATCAACTGTGAAAGACTTAGCTACTGTGATCAAGAGAATGATCCAGAACATGATAAAGATTAATATTCACTTTTAGAAATAGAACTGATAAAACTTGAATGAAGATTGAAGCATATCTTCTTTACTTGCATTTTTGTTAATTATTTTTAAACATTTATTAATATTCGTCTTTAACATGGTTACAATTCATGCTCCTACTTTCTCCTTCACCCCCCCGCACGCCCCCCACCCATGGCCGACACACATTTCCACTGGTTTTATCATGTGTCATTGATCGAGACCTATTTCCAAATTGTTGATAGTTGCATTGGTGTGGTAGTTTCGAGTCTACATCCCCAATCATGTCCGCCCCAACCCATGCGTTCAAGCAGTTGTTTTTCTTATATGTTTCCTCTCCTGCAGATCTTCCTCTGAATGTGGGTAGCATCTTTACCATAAATCCCTCAGAGCTGTCCTGTGTCATTGCATTGCTGCTGGTACAGAAGTCCATTACATTCAATTTTACCACAGTATATCAGTCTCTGTGTACAGTGTTCTTCTGGCTCTGCTCCTTTCGCTCTGCATCACTTCCTGGAGGTCTCTCCAGTTCACCTGGAACTCCTCCAGTTTATTATTCCTTTTAGCACAATAGTATTCCATCACCAGCATATACCACAATTTGTTCAGCCATCCCCCAATTGAAGGACATACCCAACTTTTCCAGTTTGTTGCCACCACAAAAAGCACAGCTATAAATATTTTCCTACAAGTCTGTTTATTTATGATCTCTTTGGGGTACAAACCCAGCAATGGTATGGCTGGATCAAAGGGCAGGCATTTTTTTATAGCCCTTTGAGCATAGTTCCAAATTGCCAGCCAGAATGGTTGGATTAGTTCACAGCTCCACCAGCAATGCATTAATGTCCCAATTTTGCCACATCCCCTCCAACATTCATTACTCTACCCTTCTTTCATTTTAGCCAATCTGCTAGGTGTGAGGTGATACCTCAGAGTTGTTTTGATTTGCATTTCTCTAATTATTAGAGATTTAGAGCACTTTCTCATGTGCTTATTGATACTTTTGATTTCTTTACCTGAAAATTTCCTATTCATGTCTCTTGCCCATTTATCAATTGGGGAATAGCTTGATTTTTTTATACAATTGATTTAACTCCTTGTATATTTGAGTAATTAGACCCCTGTCAGAGATTTTTGTTATAAAGATTTTTTCCCAATTTGTTGTTTCCCTTCTGATTTTGACTATATTGTTTTTGTTTGTACAAAAGCTTTTTAGCTTAATATAATCAAAACCATTTATCTTACATTTTGTAATTTTCTCTAACTCTTGCTTGGTTTTAAAATCTTTCCTTTCCCAGAGATCTGACAGGTATACTATTTTGTGTTCACTTAACTTATTTATAGTTTCCCTCTTTATATTCAAGTCATTCACCCATTCCGAATTTATCTTGGTGTAGGGTGTGAGATGTTGATCTAAACCTAATCTCTCCCATATTGTTTTCCAAATTTCCCAGCAGTTTTTGTCAAATAGTGGATTCATGTCCCAAAAGTTGGGCTCTTTGGGTTTATCATAGACTGTCTTGCTGATGTCATTAACCCCAAGTCTATTCCATTGATCCTCCCTCCTGTCTCTTAGCCAGTACCATATTGTTTTGATGACCGCTGCTTTATAGTATAGTTTAATATCTGGTACTGCTAGGCCCCCTTCCTTCACATTTTTTTTCATTATTTCCCTTGATATTCTTGATCTTTTGTTATTCCAAATGAAATTTGTTATAGTTTTTTCTAATTCAGTAAAGAAGTTTTTTGGTAGTTTGATAGGTATGGTGCTAAATAGGTAAATTAATTTGGGTAGAATGGTCATTTTTATTATGTTAGCTTGTCCTACCCATGAGCAATTAATGGCTTTCCAATTGTTGAGATCCAGTTTTATTTGTTTGGAAAGTGTTTGGTAGTTGTTTTCTTTACTTGCATTTTTAAAATTTTTTTGTCTATAATTTATTTTTCAACATGGCCAATATGGAAGTTAAGTTTTGCATAGTTACTCATGTGCAATCAGCATAAAATTTCTTGGCTACTCAATTTCAGAGGAAAGAAAGCAAGGGAGAAAATTTGGAACTCAAACTTAAAAAAAACACAAATATTAAGGGCAGCTGGGTAGCTCAGTGGATTGAGAGCCAGGCCTAGAGACGGGAGGTCCTGGGTTCAAATCTGACTTAAGACACTTCTCAGCTATGTGACCCTGGGCTAGTCACTTGACCCCCATTGCCTACCCTTACCACTCTTCCACCTATAAGTCAATATACAGAAGTTAAGGGTTGAAAATAAAAAAAAATTAAATTAAAAAAAACAAATATTTGAATATTATTTGGAAATATTTATTTAATTAAATAAAATATATTAAAAATAAATAAATATAAATTTGGAGGTCTCTAGTTAGACAAGGAAAGTCTCTCATCCTAAAACTTCTAGGCTTCCTCTAACTATTCAATTTGTTTCAGCATCATAAGTTCTATTTCTGGTATGAGACTAATCTGAGATTTCTTAGCTGAATAAAATAAAAGACTACAGCAAGTAGAAAAAAGTATTTTTAATGTCTTTTCTTGTTTGCTTATAATGATCTGTTTGAGACCTCACACCATACATTTTTACTTATTTTCAATGCATTGTGTTGATAAATTTTTTTCTTTTATTCAGTTTTATTTTTCAGTTTCAAATTTCTCCATATTAACCTTACCCCAGTCACTGAAATGTAAAGAAAAACAAAACCTACTATAAATATGCCTAATAATACAAAAAGCACTCTTTTAGTCTTTCACTGTTGATTATTTTGACAATATTGTGTTATTGTTTAAATTATTTTCCTTGTTCTGCTTATTTTGCTTTACATCAGTTCAGAAATGTGTGCCAAATTTTTTTCTGAAGCTACTACCTGCAACTTTTCTTATAGCACATAGTGTTTTACCTATATTAATATACAATACAAATAAATGAATTTCAGTGATAGGCCTGCCTTCATTTTCCATTTCTTTGCTAACCACAAAAGAACTGATATGTCAAGCCACTGAAGACATAGAACATTTTATTTTTGGCCCCAGGATTATATGAGGCTTTTACCTCTTTCTTTGATCTTTGGGACACATACATATTAGTGAGGTTTTATTTAATTAAAAGGTATGCCAAATTTAGTAACTTTGGGGGCCATTTTCCAAAATGTTTTGTAGAAAGGTGGCAATGATTCACAAATCCTTGCTATTGTATTTTCCAATTACATAGTAAGCTCCTTGAAGGAAATGTCATATATCTAAACTTTATCTAATCCATAGCATAATACTCTGCATATATTCAATTTACTAAATATTTGTGTTACTGGAGTACTTTGTTGTATTGCTGTGTTTTAGATGACCTGAAAATAAGGCTGTATAGTCTTGTAGTGCTACCTAGATGACACAGTGGGCCTTGTGATGGACAGAGAATTAGGAGAACACATCATCTGTGTGACTCTGGGCAAGAAGCTTAACTTGTTTTCCTCAGTTTCCTCATCTTTACAATAAGGATAATTATAGTACTTTTCTTCTATGCTTACTGTGAGAATAAAATGAAATAATGTCTGCAAAGTGCTTTGCAAACCTTAAAATGCAAAAATGCTAGTTATCATCATTATCATTTTTATAATTATTATCATGATCTCTGCTAACAGAAACCTATATGACTAGATTTTTGTGAAATCAATATTAACCTGATACTGTATTAGTAATATGTTCTCTGTTGACCTAATTTCAGAAATGATAACTAAAATCTACCCGATTCAAGATTTTACCTCAACTTCTTTACTCATTGACCTTGTTCCAGTAATTGTATGTTTAGATTCACTTTTTTTTACTTGCAAAATCCACCTAGTTTTATCATTGACTAGCTCTCATCTCTGTTTCTTATTCACAATGAGAGCATGAAAGATGTTGCTGAATGCTTTGATGAATTATAGGCGAATGATAGTTTCCACATTTAGTTAATATAATAGTAGAGTAACCACTTTCTGCTTATTTTTGATGATGCCATGCTGGCTTTGGATGTTTCTTCCTAATTTTGCAAACATAGCAAAAAATAATTAAGCTTTTAAAATTGTCCTTAGCTTTCCTCTACAAGGTTCATTTTGAACCTTAACTCTAAGATAATGCTACATTTTTATATTCACTGTCTGCCTCTTGCCCTTGATTCCATCTTCTTTTAAAAATCTAAGTTGGTCAATGAATTCTCTTTGCAGTCACATCAATCTCTTTAGACAACTCCTTTTTTCCTCATCAGAATTGTTTCTTCTTGTCTAGTAAGAATTTAATTATTTAGACTTTCCTATCTTTGCTAAAGTGACTTTCTCTACAGAATAAGTCTATGAGAAATTCCCTATCCTTTCCCTAAACCTTCTGAGACCTAATATTCCCCCAGACTAGGACATGTAAATCAGTCATTGAGGATTTAAGTGCCTACTATATACCAGACATTAAGCACTGGGCATGCAAAAGAGAAAGTGAAAATTTCTTACCCCAAAGCAATATTCATTATACTGGAGGATACATGTACATATAAAAATATAGGAAGTATATATAGCACTAATATAAGATAATTGGGGGAGATGCTCAAAGATGGGGGTAGGGATCAAAAAATACTTCTTGTAAAAGGTAGCATTTTATCTGCTAACCTGAATAATGCTTTCTTCAAATCCTTTTACCTTTTAATCCAGGAAAGAGAAACATGCCTTATTATAGAAAACAAATATATATAGTTGCTATAGAGAAATTAAAAGCCATCCTTCCTATTAGGGTCACTCTAAAATTCTCCTTGTACTTCATACTTTCCTAATGTTGCTTTTGCCAGTAGCTTTTCTGACCAAATTCAGAAAAAATATATATCAAGCTATATATAGGATGGGTAGGAAATAATAGAAAGAATGCCCTGGGGCTGAGAATAGTTAAGGAAGCTTTCCTGCAGGATGTGAGATTTTTGCTGGAACTTAAAAGAATACAAGGAAGTCAGTAGTTAGAGTGGATGAGGGAAAGCATTCCAGGCATGAGGAAGAGCTAGAGAGAATGGCCATAATCAAGAAATGGAGTGGTAATTATACAATGGGCTAGAGACAAGTGACACTGTATTGAAGAGTATGAATTGGGGAGTAAAGCAGTAAAGATCAGAAATATAGGAGAGGGGGTTATATCATGAAGGTGCTATAAGTGCCAAACAAAAATTTTGTATCTTTTCCTGCAGGCACTAGGGAGCCAACAAAATTTATTGACTAGGAGGGTAACATCATCAGACTTATAATTTTGGAAAATGACTTAAGGGAGTGAGTGGAGAATGTATTGGAGTGGGGAAAAGCTTGAGAAGGCTTTTGGAGGAATTAAGGTGAAAGCTGATAAATATCTTGCTACAGTAGTGGCAAAGGAAAAAAAAAGGAAACAGATTCAAGAGATGTTGCAAAGGTGAAATTGCTTGGATATGGAGGATGAGAGAAAGCAAGGAATCCAGAATTAATTGTAGGATGTTAGCCTGAGATAGGAGGATAGGGTTGCCTTCTACAGTAAAATGAATGGTAGGAAGTGGGGAGAGTCTAGGGGGGAAATACTAACAAATACTAAAATATTCTGCTTTGGATATATTAGATCTAAGATATCTACTGAACATCCAGTTTGAAAAAGCAAGGAGAGATGCAAGATTAGACATTAGTAGAAAGAATGGGGCAAGAAAGATAGATTTAAGAAACATTAGCATAACTATGGTAATTAAATCTATGACAGTTGATAAGATTATCAAGTGAAATAGTTTAGAGGGAGAAGGGAACCAGGAAAAAATCATGAAGAATATCTATAGTTAGAGGGTGTGATCTGGAAAAGGATCCAGCAAAAATGAAAGAGGAGTGGTTAGGTATGTAGAAAGAAAACCAGGAGAAAACAGAATACAAAAACCCTAGGGAGGAAAGGGCATTAAGGAAGTAAGAGTGATCAACAGTGTCAAAGATACAGAGAGCTTAGTAAGAATGAAGACTAAAAAATGAAACAAAATTGGATTTGGCAAATAACTAATCAATATCTTTGGAGAGAGCAGTTTTAGTGGAATAATCAAGCCAAAACCAGGTCTTAAGGCATTAAGAAGAAAGCAAGAGAAGTGAAAGTAGAAGTAACTTGTAGATTGTCTTTCCAAGTTTAGTTACAAAGGGCAGAAAAGAAATGATAGTAGGAATGGAAGGATCAAATGAAGATTTGTTCAATATAGAAGAGATATAGCATATTAGTAGGCAGTAGGAATGGAAACAATTGAGAGGGAGAGATTGAAAATAAATGAGAGAGTTGGTATGATAGAGGAGAGCAATCTGTTGTAGGAGACAGGTTGGAATGTGATCCTAAACAAAGAGATGAGTTAGCCACTCTAAGGAGCCTAGGGCCCTTTATTGTATGAAACAAGGGTTAAGGGGAGAATGGGACAGAAGAGTTCTGAGTGATCGATAAGAAGGAAAGGAAATGAAGTGATATTAATGAGTTTTTCTGTAAATTTGAGGCAAGATGCTTAATTGAGAAGAAGCAGGAGAAAAGTAGCCATGAGAAGTTTGAGGAAGGAAGAAAAGGAGTGGAAGAGCTACTATGGAGAATGAGTTGATAAGGAGATATAATAGGATTGCCTAGTAGCTGTGAAAGCTCAGTTGAGTTTACATAAATAAATATGTATGGGATTCAGTAAGAACCCATCAGTGATTTTCTCTGCCTCTTTTCATCATCACATGCATAAGGTAGAAGGTGACAAATGGTGGGAATGACTTAAGCTGTGGCTTGGCTAAGTGTATCAGAATGGTATGATATAAGAGCCACAAAAGAAGGACAGTATAGAGTTTAATTTATTCACCAATGAGTCAAGATGGGGAGAAGAGGAGAGTGAGGCTAGTATTAAGAAAAATAGACTGGAAGAGAGTTGAGAGGACAAGGAGATAGAGGCTAAAGAGTAGGGTTACATAATGTATAGTTGAAATTTTGTACCCCTGGACAACATTCTCCAGAATTCCTTTCCTCTGCATCTTCACATACGATTTTACTTTGGATTGTTAAAAGTTTCTAAAACCATGCCTTCGGGGTCTTTTTTCCTGCTAACACAACTTGAGAAACATTCTTTTCCCTCTCTCACTTTACTTCCCATTACTTCAAGTTTTTATTATTAATAAATCTTATATAATAATACATGGAGTATTTGGATATTTAATTTTAATCTTACATTTTATGGCAACCACAAAGGGATAGAATTCTCAAAATTTTTTTAAGCCTTTGAGAAAAGAATAGGGAATAGATAAATTTTGCAAAGCCTCGTTTTTTTTTCTCTAGTCACTTCTGGTGCTCTGGGGCTTGTTCCTGTCATTTTTGTTCCAGTTTTTTCACCAACCACCCCCTCTGCCTGCCTGTTTTCCCCTGAGTGACTTAGTTGGGGGTGGAGGGCTCTTGGCCGAGAAGGGATAATCTGTTTGAGCCAGCATTCCTCACAGCTGTCTCTGACCATTGCTGCTTCTGTTGCTGCCGCCACCACTGCTGCCACTCTCTGCCCAACCTGCAGCTCTGACTTCTCAAGAGCTTTCCCCTATGACTGTACTGAAGAACATATCATTGTGAAAGCCCATAAACAACTTGCACAAACTCGTTTCAGTGGCAAAACCATAGGTCCATATGGATGCTAGGTTTGTCACCCGATCCATTGAGGTCACATGTTGGCTTGATGGCCTTTTCTTCCTTTTTGCCTTTGCTAATTGTCACATAGATGATGGATGGACTCCATCAAGCTGGTTACAACCTGTATACAAGCTTTGGAGAATTTAATGAACTAAATATCTCAATTGATTTTAAGGGGTCTTCAGACATGATTTTCAGATATCTAGTAGAAGCAATACCTCTGACTGATCATTTGCCTGCCTCTGAGTTGTTTGTAACAAGAGTCCATTTAGTAGCTGAAGTGGAGTGCAAGGGCACTGTTGTATTCAACCATCTCTGTATTTATTAAAAATGTAATGGGGGGGCAGCTGAGTAGCTCAGTGGATTGAGAGTCAGGCCTAGAGACGGGAGGTCCTAGGTTCAAATCTGGCCTCAGCCACTTCCCAGCTGTGTGACCCTGGGCAAGTCACTTGACCCCCATTGCCTACCCTTACCAATCTTCCACCTATGAGACAATACACAGAAGTTAAGGGTTTAAACAAAAAAAAATGTAATGGATGAGACATCTGAAGTGATTTTCACTATTTAGTACTTGGCTCCATGTGTAATGGGTGGGACATATTGGAGACAAGTTTGTTGCACTAGTTACAGTCTCATAATGGAGGGAGGTGCCCAAGAGGCTTAGATACCCTTTAATGAGTTATAATCTCATCTGGGAGGTGAGAATGATTTTTCTGGGAAGCCTAGTAGCTTCTGAACAGGGTTCTTAAGATTTGTAACTCTTCAGCTTATACTACCCTTCCAAAAGAAGGATCTAGATTCTTGGTGACATTTTATACCCCAAAAGGTTTTCAGCAGCAGTACATAGATTTGTGTTTTTTTCTGGGCTCCTCTGCCAAATTTTGGAATTATGATAGTAATATACTTTGTTAAAAATATGTTTGCTAAGGCTAAAAGATTGGCTATATCTAGAGAACTTGTGACAAGTTTCTTATTATTAGATATATGTCATCTTAAAAACCAAAATCAGGATTAAGCCAGAGAAGACTGCTTTGTACTTTGACATAACCTCCTAAAAGGAACTAGTTCATAAAAAATAGCATATTGGCTAGTAAATAGTTTTATTTAAGTCAAAGATGACAGATCTATGGAGGCCTTATATTATGTACAAGATTCTGGTTGGTTCAAGAGGCAAGGATGTTAAATAATAGATAGACTACCTTCCTAAAAGATGAATCTAATGGTACTGTGAGTCACTGGAGGCAAGCCAAAAATAGAAGCAACAAACAAAAGAGTATTAATTCTGGTATCAATGTTTACACTGTGAAAAATAAAGAGAGTTTCAAATGTGGAAAAAATACATATTACTTAAAATATCGATAAAGGTCTTTAAGATTTGGAAAATATAAATTGGTTATGTATGTTTATGGGTTACAGCAATGACATTCCTGTGAAATGGTTATTAGTAACCATTTAGTTTTTATCTTCTTTTTCTATTTTTTTCTATTTCTCAAATTTCATTATTAAGAGAATGGTTCATTAGAAATTAGAAAAGAAAGCTGTGATGACAAAAAGTCAGCATGGCCTTCTCAAGAAGACAACACAAACCTCACTACCTTTTACTTTTCTTTTTTAAAAATTTTTTGATGGTTACAGGATTCATGATTTCTCCCACCCCTCTTCTCTCCCAAATCCCAGAGCTGACAAGCTATTCCACTGATATATATATACCAGTGTTCAAACCTATTTCTGTGTTACTCATATTTGAAGTAGATTGATCTTTTAACATTCAAAACCCGAATCATATCCAACCGAACCATGTGATTGATCATATGATTTTCTTCTGAGTTTGTTCCCACAGTTCTTTCTTTGATTGTGGATAGCATTCTTTCTTATAAGTTACTCAGGATTGTCCTGGATCATTGCAATGCAGATAATAGAAAAATCTATGGATGTTAGATTGTGCCACAATGTATCAGTTTCTGTGTACAATATTCTCTTGGTTTGGCTCATTTTGCTCTGCATCCATTCCTGGGAGTCATTACAGTTCACATAGAAATCCTACAGTTCATTATTCCTTTTAGCAAAGTAGTATACAATCACCATAAGATACCATAATTTGTTTAGCCATTCTCCAATCGAAAGACAACCTGTCATTTTCCAGGTTTTTGCTAGCACAAAGAATTTAGCTATGATTATTTTTGAACACATATTTTTCCCTATTATCTCTTTGTGGTATAAACTGTGTGGTGTTTTGTTTTTTCCTTTTTCCCATAATTAAATTAAAAAATTAAATTATTATTTAATTAATTAATTTAAATTAATTGAGTGAATTATTTAATTTTTAATAATTAAAAAATTAAAATAAAGCTCTTTTCCCATAATTCCAAATTGCCTTCCAGAATGGTTGGATTAATTCACAACTCCACCAGCAATGCATTAGTATCTCAATTTTGCCACATCCCCTCCAACATTTTTTAACTTTACTTTGTTATCATATTAGCCAATCAGCTAGGTATGAAGTGGTACTTCAAAGTTGTTTTGATTTGCATTTCTTTAATTATGAGAGATTTAAAACATTTATAATGTGCTTGAAAGTTTTTATTTCTTTATCTGAAAACTGCCTATCAATGTCCCTTACCCATTTATCAATGGGGGGGGGGAGGGAATGGCTTGATTTTTAACACCTTATAAATTTGAGATTTTAGACCTTTATAAGAAGTTTTTGTCATAAATAATTTTTATTGTTTGTTTCTTCCTTTCTAATTTTTGTGGCATTGTTTTTTTTTGTACAAAACATTTTTAATTTAATGTAATTAAAATTATTTATTTTACATTTTGTAATATTTTCCAACTCTTGCTTGGTCTTAAATTTTTTCCTTTCCCATAGATCTGATAGGTATAATAATCAATATTTACACTATCTTGCTAAGGTCATTAATCCCAAGTCTATTTCATTGATCTTCCCTTATGTCTCATAGCCAGTATCATATTGTTGTGATGACTACTACTTTATAGTAGAGTTTAATTTTGGGTGCTGGTAGGCCCCTGTCCTTCACATATTTTTCATTATTTCCCTTGATATTCTTGATCTTTTGTTCTTCTAAATAAACATGGTGGGGCAACTGGGTAGCTCAGTGGATTGAGAGTCAGGCCTAGAGACAGGAGGTCCTAGGTTCAAATCCGGCTTTAGACACTTCCCAGCTGTGTGACCCTGAGCAAGTCACTTGAACCCCATTGCCTACCCTTACCACTCTTCCACAAAGGAGCCAATACACAGAAGTTAAGGGTTTAAAATAAATAAATAAACATGGTTATAATTTTTTTCTAATTCAATAATAAAAGTTTCTTGGTAGTTTGATAAGTATGGCACTAAATAAGTAAACTTATTTTGGTAGTATTGTCATTTTTATTATATAAGCTCATCCTAAAAGGCAGTATAGACAAATATCACCACTCAACATGTATGCACCAAATGGCATAGCATCCATATTTTTAGAGGCAAAACTACTGGAGCTTAAGGAAGAAATAGATAGTAAAACTATATTAGTGGGAGACCTGAGCCTTCTTCAATCAGATCTAGATAAATCAAACTAAAAAATAAATAATAAAAAGGTAAGAAATGTGAATGAAATCTTAGAAAAATTAAAGTTAATAGATATGGAGAAAAAAATACAGACAAAAAGGAATACACCTTCTTTTCTGCAGCACATTTACAAATATTGACCATATACTAGGGCAGTGATGGGCAGCCTTTTGAGCATGGTGTGTCAAAATTCGCCAAAAAACCGAACATAACTTGGGTGGTGTGTCACTTCAAGGAAAAAAAACATAATTTCACGATATTTATAGTTTAAATAACAAAAATGTGTAATTATAATATATAACAGTATTTAATAAACCAAAATAGGTAACTTAATATAGGTAGAATTGTCTTCTATAGTGCACAGTGTCTACACGGCACTACAGCAAATGTTTCATCCTTGGCATGCCTCCCCATACTTCTCTGTATGCAGCCACATGTTGTCACATGTCATTGGACACGAGTGACATAGGTTTGCCATCACTGTACTAGGGCATAAAAACATGGCTAAGAAGTGCAAAAAAGTAGAAATAATAAATGCAAACTTTTCAGATCATAATGCAATAAATATAATAATTAATAAGGGTACATGTAGAGGCAAATCAAAAATTAATTGGAAATTAAATAATATGATTCTCCAGATTGGTTGGTTAAAGAATAAATCATAGAAACAATTAAAAATTTCATTGAAGAGAATGACAATGAGGAGACATATTATCAAAATCTATGGGATGTAGCCAAAGCAGTACTCAGGGGGAAATTTATATCTCTGAATGCATATATTAACAAATTAGAAAGAACAGAGGTCAATAAATTGGGCATGCCAATTAAAAAACTAGAAACAATTCAAAAATCCAAAGATAAAAATGAATTAGAAAACTTAAAAACTTAAAGGAGAAATTAATGAAATTGAAGGTGAAAGAACTGTTGAATTAATAAATAAGACTATATGTTGGTGCTTTGAAAAAACAAATAAAACAGATAAAGTACTGGTTAATCTAATAAAATAAAGGAAAGAAGAAATTTTAATTAACAACATCAAAGAAGGGTAAGCTAAACCATAATGAAGAGAATAATTAACATAATTATTGAGTTATTTTGTCCAATTATATGGCAATAAACATGGCAATGTAGGTGATATGGATGATTATTTGCAAAAATATGAATTGCCTAGATTAACAGAAGATGAAATAGATTACTTAAATAATCCTATATCAGAAAAATAAATTGAACAAGCCATCAAAAAACTCCCTAAGAAAAATACCCAGGGCCAGAAGGATTCAAAAGTGAATTCTATCAAACATTTAAAGAACAATTAACCCCAATACTATACAAACTATTCAACAAATAAACAAAGAAGGAGTTCTACCAAATTTGTTTTATAAAACAAATATGGTACTGATTCCAAAGTCAGGCAGATCAAAAATTGAGAAAGAAAACTACAGAACAATCTCCTTAACGGACATAGATGCAAAAACCTTAAATAGAATACCAGCAAAAAGACTCCAGCAAATGATCAAGACGATTATTTGCTATGACCAGGTGGAATTTATATCAGGAATGCAAGGATGGTTTAATATTAGAAAAACTATCCACATAATTGACTATATCAACAACCAAACCAACCGAAATCACATGATTATCTCAATAGATACAGAAAAAGCCTTTGACAATATACAACACTCATTCCTATTGAAAACACTAGAAAGTATAGGAATAGAAGGGACTTCCCTAAAAATAATAAAAAGTATATATTTAAAATCATCCACCAGCATCATCTACAATGGCTATAAAATAGAAGCATTCCCAATAAGTTCAAGAGTGAAACAAGGATGCCCATTATCACCTCTGTTGTTTAACATTGCACTAGAAACCCTAGCAGTAGCAAAAAAATAAGTTGAAGCTATTAAAATAGGCAATGAGGAGACTGAACTATCACCCTTTGAAGATGATATGATGTTCAACTTAAAGAATCCTAAAGAACCAAATAAAAAGCTAGAGGAAATAACCAAAAACATTAGCAGAGTTGTAGGATACAAAATAAACTCACATAAATCATCAGCATTTCTATATATTTCCAAAATATCTCAGTAACAAGAGTTAGAGAAATTCCATTTAATATCACCCTAGATAATATAAAATATTTAGGAATCTATTTGCCAAGGCAAACACAGGAATTATGTGAATGCAACTACAAAATACTTTCAACACAATTAAAACTAGATCTAAACAATTGGAAAACATTAATTGTTCATGGGTAGGATGAGCTGATAGAATTAAAATGACAATCCTACCCAAATTAATTGCCATACCTATCATTCTACCAAGAAGCTTTTTTACTGAATTAGAAAAAAATAATAACAAAGTTCATTTGGAAGACAAAAGATCAAGAATATCAAGGGAACCAATAAAAAAAATGTGAAGGATAGGGGCCTAGCAGAACAAGATTTGAAAATGTGCTATAAAACAGTGATCATCAAAACAATATGGTACTGGAGGGCAGCTGGGTAGCTCAGTGGATTGAGAGCCAGGCCTAGAGACGGGAGGTCTTAGGTTCAAATCCGGCCTCAGACACTTCCCAGCTGTGTGACCCTGGGCAAGTCACTTGACCCCCATTGCCTACCCTTACCACTCTTTTACCTATAAGTCAATACACAGAAATTAAGTGTTTAAAACAAAACAAAACAAAACAAAACAAAACAAAACAAAACAATATAGTACTGGCTAAGAGACAGAAGGGCAGATCAGTAGAACTGACTTGGGGTAAATGACCTCAGCAAGATAGTTTATGATAAACCCAAAGATCCCAGCTTTTGAAACAAAACCCCACTATTTGACAAAAACTGCTGGTAAAACTAGAAAACAGTATGGGAGTGATTAGGTTTGGATCAACATCTAACACCCTACACCAAGATAAATTCAGAATGGGTGAATGACTTAAATATGAAGAAGGAAAAGATAAGTAAATTAGGAGAACATAGAAGAGTTTACCTGTCAGATCTATGGGAAAGGAAAGATTTTAAGACCAAGCAAGAGATAGAGAATATTACAAAATGTAAAATAAATAATTTTAATTAAAAAGTTTTTGTACAAACAGAAACAATACAACCAAAATTATAAGGGAAGCAATGAATTGGGGGGAAATCTCTCTATAACAAAAACCTCTAACAAAGGTTCAATTACTCAAATTTATAAAAAGCTAAATCAATTGTACAAAAGATCAAGCCATTCTACAATTGATAAATGGACAAGGATCATTAATAAGAAATTTTCAGATAAAGAAATAGAAACTATCAATAAGCACATGAAAAAGTGTTCTAAATCTCTTATAATCAGAGATATACAAATCAAAACAACTCTGAGATACCACCTCAGGCCTACCAGATTGGATGAGGAAAGTAATAAATGTTGGAAGGGATGTGGCAAAATTAGGACATTGATGCCCTGCTGGTGGACTTGTGAATTGATCCAAACATTCTATAAGGTAATTTGGAACTCTGCCCAAAGGGTGTTACTGTCTGTCCTTTGATCCAACCATACCACTGCTGGGTTTGTACCCAAAAGAGACCATAAGGAGAAAGGCTTGTACAAAAATATTTATAGCTGTGCTTTTTATGGTGGCAAAAAACTGGAAAGCAAAGGTATGCCCTTCAATTGAGGAATGGCTGAACAAATTATGGTATCTGTTCATGATGGAATACTATTGTACTCAAAGGAATAATGAACTGGAGGAATTCCATGTGAACTGGAACAACCTTCAGGAACTGAGGCAAGTGAAAGGAGCAGAACCAGGAGATTATTATACATAGTGACAGATACACTGGGGCACAATTGAATATAATAGACTTCTTTACTAGCAGCAATGCAATGTTCCAGGACAATTCTAAAGGACTTATGAGAAAGAACAGTATCCACATCCAGAGAAAGAATTTTGGGAATAGAAACATACAAGAAAAACAACTGTTTAATCACATGGTTTGATGAGGATATGGTTCGGGATGTATACTCTAAACTATAATCCCAGTGGAAATATTAATAATATGGAAACACGTCTTGATTAATGACACATGTAAAACCCAGTGGAATTATTTGTTGGCTACAGAAGGGTGTGAGAGAGGGGAGGGAAAGAATATGATTCGTGTAACAATGAGAAAATATTCAAAAATAATTAATTAAATAAATAAGCTCAAACCCTCGAATAAACAAATAAATAAATAGATAAATAAATGCTGTTTATTAAATAATTTTTAGTAAAGGCTCATCTACTCTTATACTTTCCAGTTTGTTTGTTTGTTTGTTTTTTTAATAGGAATGACTGTTGAATTTTTTCAAGGGCTTTTTCTGCATCTATTGAGATAATTGCGATTTCTGTTGGTTTGGTTGTTGATATCATCAATTATATGGATTGTTTTCCTAATATTAAACCATCCTTGCATTCCTGGATTAAATCCCACTTGATCATAGTGAATAATTTTTCTATTATTCTATTTAATATTTTTGCATCTATGTTCATTCAGGAGACTGGTCTGTATTTTTCTTTCTCTGTTTTTGATCTGGTTGGTTTTGGAATCATTGCCATATTGGTATCATAAAGGGATTTTGGTAAAACTTCTTTGTTTATTTTGTCAAATAGTTTGTATTGATTAGGATTAGTTGTTCTTTAAATGTTTGATAGAGTTCACTTATGAATCTATCTGGTCCTGGGGATTTTTTCTTAGGGAGTTCTTTGATATCTTGTTCAATTTTTTTTCTGAGGTGGTATTTTTTAAAGTAATCTATTTCCTCTTTTGTTAATATAGGCAATTCATATTTTTGTAGATATTCATCCATTTCACCTAGTTTGTCATATTTATTGCTATATAATTGTGCAAAATAGTTCTAAATAATAACTTTAATTTGCTTTTCATTTGAAGTGTGGTCATCCATTTCATTTGATACAGTTTGATACAGTTAATTTGATCTTCTATTTTTTATTAGATTAACCAATACTTTATCTATTATGTTTGTTTGTTTTTCAAAGTACCTGCTCCTAGTCTTATTTATTAGTTCAATAGTTCTTTTTTATTCAATTTTATTAATTTCTCCTTTGATTTTTAGGATTCCCAATTTAGTATTTATCTCTGGATTTTTTATTTGTTCTCTTTCTAGTTTTTTTAAGTTACATGCCAAATTCAGTTACTTCTTTCCTCAATGATTTTTTTATATATGGACTCAGGGATATAAATTTCCCCTGAATACTGCTTTGGCTTCATCCCATAGATTTTGATAAGTTGTTTCCTCATTGGCAGTGGAATTCAATGAAATTAGTAATTGTATCTTTGATTTGTTCTTTGACCCACCAGTTTTGAAAAAATAGATTATTTG
Organism: Gracilinanus agilis; assembly: GCF_016433145.1. Classification (NCBI taxonomy): domain Eukaryota; kingdom Metazoa; phylum Chordata; class Mammalia; order Didelphimorphia; family Didelphidae; genus Gracilinanus; species Gracilinanus agilis. The sequence goes on from NC_058130.1 coordinate 584,841,148, forward strand.
GTTTCCAATTAATTTTAAACCAGTTTTTCCACCAGCCTTTATTAATTATGATTTTCATTGCATTATTATCTGAACAAATTGCATTTATTATCTCTGCTTTCTTACATTTTTTCACAATATTTTTATGCCATAGTACATGGTTGATCTTTTGTATATGTGCCATATGCTACTGAAAAGAAGATATATTCCTTTTTATCCCTATTTATTTTTCTCCAGATATCAATTAGCTCTAATTTTTCTAACATTTCATTCACTTCCCTTACTTCTTTTTTATTTATTTTTTGGTGTGATTTATCTAGTTCTGATAGGGAAAGGTGGAGGCCCTCCACTAGTATGTATTTATGATCTGTTTCCCCGGTAAGCTCCTTTAGTTTCTTCTTTAGAAATCTGAATGCTGTACCATTTAGTGCATATAAGTTGAATATTGATATTTCTACATTATTTATACTACCTTTAATCATGCTGTAATTACCTTCCTTATTTCTTTTAAAGAGGTCTATTTTTGATTTAGCTTCATCTGAGATCATAATTACTATTCCTGCCTTCTTTTTCTCAGTTGCATTCCAGTAAATTGTGTTCCACCCTCTTACCTTTTCCATGTATATGTGTACGTGCCTCAAGTGTGTTTCTTGTAGACAAGATATGGTAAGATTCTGGTTTTTAATCCATTCTGCTATTTGCTTCCTTTTTATAGGTGAGTTCATTCCATTCATATTCAGAGTTATGATTACTGTTTGTGTATTTCTCTCCATTTTGACTTTTTCCTTTGATTTTTTTCTTATCCCTCTTACCCTCCCCTCTAACTTTTTCTTTTAGTCAGTCTCCTCCCTTTCCCCTCCCTAATTTTACTCCTCCTCTCACCTCCTACCCTCATACTTATTCCCCTCTTACTATAGTGTCTTTTAAATGATCCCCCTCCATCCTCCCTTGTATTACTCCCCTCCCCACCAGCCTTTTTATTACCCTTCTACTTCTCTATTGGGCATGATACAATTCTCTGCCCCAAGGTATCTGATTTTTCTTCTCTTTTTGAGTCAATTTCAATGTGCATAAGATTTAAGTATTACCTGTCTCCAACCTCTTTCACTCTTCCATTGTATTAGTCTTCTCCCCTCCTTGCCCCAAACACTTATTTATGAAATATAAATTTATCCCATTTTATCTCTTTTCCCATTTCTCTTAGTATTATCCTCTTTTTTACCCCTAGGTTTTTATATTTTTTTGATATTTCATTCTATAGAGTTTGCTACTGTACCCTCTAAGTATACTTCTTCTAGCTATTCCTGTTAATAATAACAATTTTAAGAGTTATAAATATCATCTTTTCTTATAGGAATATAAATCATTTAAACTTATTGGATCTCTTAAAAGAAGGTTTTTTTTCCCCTCCTTTCTTAATTACCTTTTGGTGATTCTCTTGAGTTCTATGTTTGGGCATCAAATTTTCTGTTTAAGTCAGATCTTTCCTTTAGGAATGCTTGGAAGTCGTCTATTTAACTAAATGACCATACTTTCCCCTACAAAAATATATTAAATTTTACTGGGTAGTTGATTCTTGGTTGTAGATTCAATTCCCTTGCTTTCCAGAATATCATATGCCATGCCTGCTGGTTTTTTAGGGTAGATGTAGGCAGGTCCTGTGTTATCTTATATGGCTCCATGATATCTGAATTGCTTCTTTTTAGCAGCTTGTAGTATTTTTTCTTGGTCTGGTAGTTCTTAAACTAAGCTATAACATTCCTGGGCATTGTCAATTGGGGATTAAATGCAGGAGGTGATCTGTGAATTTTTTTTTACTTTTTTTTTTAAACCCTTGTACTTCGGTGTATTGTCTCATAGGTGGAAGATTGGTAAGGGTGGGCAATGGGGGGTCAAGTGACTTGCCCAGGGTCACACAGCTGGGAAGTGGCTGAGACCGGGTTTGAACCTAGGACCGCCTGTCTCTAGGCCTGACTCTCACTCCACTGAGCTACCCAGCTGCCCCCTGTGAATTTTTTCACTCTCCAGTTTACCCTCTTGAAAAATGTCAGGGCATTTTTCTTTGATAATTTTCTATAGAATGATGTCCAGGCTTTTTCTTTTGTCATGATTTTCTGATAATCCAATAATTCTTAAATTGTCTCTTCTGGATCTATTTTCCTGGTCTGTTTTTTTTTATTCTTTATTTTTATTTTCAATGAGGTGTTCCATATTTTCTCAATTTTTTTCATTCTTTTGATTTTGTTTTATAGACTCTTGTTGCCATTTGAAGTAATTTGTTTCTAGTTGTTGAATTCTAATTTTCAAAGACTGAATTTCATCTTTGGCTTTTTAGTCATATTTTTCCTCTTGGTCTGTTTTTCTTTGTAGGTCATCTTTCACTTTCTTTGCCTCATTTTCAATCTGACCAATTTTGGCTTAAAAGACACTATTTTCTTGTTTTAGTTCATGTGCCTCTGTTTCCAGATAACCTATATTGCTTTTAAATTCTTTTCCCAATTTTCTTCACCTCTTCTTAATTATTTTTTGAATTGTGTTTTGAGTTCTTCCAAAGCCTGTGTCCAATTTACTGGGGTTCCTGAGTTTTTGTTTGGTGTTCCTTGGTTTTCCTTTGTTCCATTTGTTCTTTGTTCATTACCTAGATAGATGCTGTTGATTATAATTTCTTTTTGTCTTTTTCTATTGTTTACTCATATTTTTTTCTTCTTTCCTCCCTGTCATTGGTTGTAATCTTACTCCTTTGTTTATTTGCTGGATCTGTGGGTTTGGGCTATTCTGTCCTAAAGGAGCTTCTTTTCTGCTCTGCTAATTAACTAGATTAGACTGATGGCACTGACCTGTTGTATTAATGAACCCTAAGACCAGTTCCTCCACAGCCTCCATCAGAAGCTGAAAGTGAAGGTGAAGGTGTGGAGACTGAAAGTAGTTACCTTCATCCTCCTCTCTCCTTTTTGCCAGCCACCTCTCTGCCAGCTGCCTGGTCAGAGTCCTGACATTCCTATGGTTGGCACCAAGGACTCTGTCTTGGTTGCAGTCTTCACCCTGGGATCCCAGTCAGCCAGATTCTTACCATGGGTCTCAGAGCAGTAGGTGGGAGAGGAGTATTGGAGATTGAGCTTCCCTGCCTTCTGAAAGCTTCTTATCACATTATTGATAGATGGAATTAAGCCTGACTGATCTGATCTGCAGAGCTGGATATGCCCTCAGGCCAAAACCTCAAGAAGCCAAGGCCCAAGATGGAGAATGGTAGCTAAAGGTTGTAACCAGGCTGCTCTCCTCACTACCCCTCCACTTCAGCCTGCTTCCCTGCCAGATGTGGTCAGAGCCCTGAGTCTCATGTAGCTGTGTTAGCAAGGCACTCCTTCCAGGCTGGAGCCCTCACCCTGAGATCCCTGCAACCACCCCAGTCTCAGCAGAGTAGATGGGGGAGGAGTCCTCAGACCTTCCTTCTTTCTTTTCCTTAAACTTGAGAATTCAGCCTTCTCTGTGCACCATTTAAGTTGAATTGAGCACTAGAGCCCCCTGGATCTGTCCCATCATTTGATTTGTTTTTTTGTTCCCCTCGAAGCACTTTGTTTTTCATTGGTGTGGAAGAGTTTTCACAAAGGATTCAAATTTTGCTGCTTCTAAGTGGCCATCTTGAATCCCCAAATAAAAAAGATTGTGATAGGCTATTTTCTGGCCTAAGAAAACTTAAAAATTTGGCAAGAGAAGTCTGTAACAATGCAATGGAGACCCAATGAAAGTAACAGCTACCAGAGAAGAAACAGCAGTAGCTTTGGGAACTATGAAACCAGAAATGGTAAGAAGTGTTAAGAGGCATTCTACAACTGTTTCGAAAGATTATTGGGGAACTTTTGCTGGAATTAGGTATAGCTAGCTTTTATTGGCTGTTCTATTATTCATATGTAGTTCTGGGTTTCTGTTCCAGGGTGGAGAAGAACACTGGTGTTTAGCTACAAGGTATCAGGGTCCCTGGTCATAATTCCAAAGCAAAGAGGAGCACTAGTGTTTGTGGCTGCAAAAGGTAAGGGGTAAAAATCAGAATACAGACCAGAAGAGAGCCATGATCATACTTCTTCCAGGATTTCACCTCTTTAGAAGCACCAAACACTTAAAGACTCCCAGAATTAAAACTGAAAACAGTAACATTAAAAAGCCTGACAAAAAATTTTATAGCATTTTTTTTCTGATAAAGGTCTCATTTCTCACATATACACTGATTATGGGACAGTTAATTTAATAAAGAATAAAAGTCATTCTCACTTTGACAAATGATCAAAGGGTGTAAGCAAGCAATTGAGTACTATTCTGCTATAAGAAATTATGAGGGAGCAGTTTCAGAATAACCATGTAAGAACTATATAAACTGATACAAAGTAAAGTTCAAAGAACTGAGAGATCATTATGTACATTAAGAATAATGTTATAGGGGGCAGCTGGGTAGCTCAGTGGATTGAGAGCCAAGCCTAGGTCCTAGGTTTAAATCTGGCCTCAGACACTTCCAGATGTGTGACCCTGGGCAAGTCACTTGACCCCCATTGCCTACCCTTACCACTCTTCTGCCTTGGAGCCAATACATAGTATTGACCCCAAGACAGAAGGTAAGGGTTAAAAAAAATATTGTAGTGATAATCAACTGTGAAAGACCTGGCTAATTTGATCAATATGATGATCTAAGACAACATCAAAGTACTTATGCTTTAAAAAGTTCTATGGTTTTCCAGGGGGAGAACAGATAAACTTTGGTTGCAAATTGAAGTTTATTTTCTTGTGTTTTTTAAAAATATTATTCATATAGAAATTTGCAAGATTTCATATGTATAATTGATACAACACTGTTTGCCTTCTCATGTATGGTAGAGGGTGGGAAGGGAAGAGGGAGAGAACTTGGAACTCAAAATTTAAAAAGAAAAAAATATTTTAAAATAAATAATATAATATTTTTAAATGGTAATAAAAATATATTCTTTCTTCTTTCTTTTTTTGCTTCATACTGGAAAGCAAAGCAAAAAAAATTACTTAGGTGTAACTGATATGCAGAGTTAAACAAAACAAATTCTTGAATTGTCCATGTCTAAAAATGTGTACCTCATTCTGCTTTCAAAGTCCATCACTACATCCAATACTATTTATAGGAAAAGAAATTCCTGGCTCTTTGTCTACTTAGCATGGGGGTGGGGGAATTTTTGTTTTCTCCCATTCTCCCCAGAGGTCTTATTTGTATGGACAGTACTATCTGCCTTTACTGGTACTTGTGATGTTCAATCTCTGGCTCAAATTTCACCAGTTTATGTGCCTAATCAGATATGGTGGTACCTAAAGACTAATACCATTCAGGTGGGACTCACCTGAAAGAGAAGATCTAATTACAGCCAAAGCAAGCCGGTCATCAATAGTAAGGTTGGGGTGGGGAGGGGGAAAGAAGGTTATAGAGAAATATAAATATAATTTACCAAGTGTTCATTAAAAAAAGAAAAAAATAATAATTGCTTCAACAAGGAATTAACTGCTGAGGGGCTTTTTTTGGAGGTGATAATTATGCAGAATCCCCCTTTTTAGCTACTGGGCAAAGAAGAGACCAATTGGCAATTTGGAGACTAACTGATTCAGCTGAGCAAATCCTCAGAAAGATCTCCAAACTAATGGAAATATGCAAGTGAAAAACATATTTGCCCCACATCAAATAACACCCTCAGTAACCATTATGCTCATGATATACTAGTGCAACCACTTAAGTACCTTATACAAAGAAAAACAACAAAAACCAAAACTCACCTTTCCAATGACCTTTATATCCTGGGGCATTATATGTTGTGATCTCAAGGTTTTGTTCCTCACTAGGAAACACCCTAAGACAGTGATGAGCAAACTATGGCCCGCAGGCCAGATGGTGGGGGGCTCCTGAAATGTTCTATTTCTGTGGGACATTATTCCTAATCTGATGAATACAATGAGTGGGATACAATACAATGAAATTTCAAAAGAGTTGCCTTAGAAACAGATTGGCAGATGAGCATTTCCTTTCCTTTGGCCCCATCTTTAAAAAGTTTGCCCATCACTGCCCTAAGACTATTATTTTTTTCCTTTTAATGCTGATCTGTACCATTAGATCTGGCTTCCTTTTTTTTATAGTTTCTTTAACTAATGAAATCACAGAACATCATTGAACTCCACATTCTCTATCCACCAGGACAATTTGTAAGGAAAGTACTTCATAAAACTATCATCATTATCATCATCATCATCATCATTCATAGTCCCTGCCTTCAAGAAGCTTATATGCAATTCATAGCAATGTTAAAAAGCTTTGACTCACAGTGTTTATAGAAGACTGAGGGGAAGAATTTATTCATATTATTTTATCCAGGGAAGCCAGCAGAAATTGTAGCTGTCAGAGAAATATGCTTTGAAGCTTCTTGCTCTAGCAAGCAGCATTTAAAGTTGAGGGTTAATTGTTTGGCTTAAAAGCGTAATTTATTTTTCACTGCTGAATTAGCAATACTTAGGCATATTATGCATGCTTTGGTAAAGAAAGCAGATTAGTTAAGCTTTAGCACATGGATTCTGAGAGGTTAGTGTTTGAAATTGAATGTGAATGACAAACCAGAGCCAACCTGTAACAAGACACAGGTTGCCATTACATAAATTAAGCATCTGTTTTGTGTGTTGCTGGAATTGTTGGGGTTTACATCTGATTCATAAAATATTTACATGTTGTCTTTATGGCAGTTTTTCTCAGTGCCAACTGAATGCATTTGCCTTCCTGAGAAGCAGATGAGTTTGCAATCTGTTAACCTTTCCCCTTCGTGTCCATATGGTTGCTTTTCGTTTTCAGAAGGGGACTGCTTGTGAATGGTAAGAAACTAGTTATTCTGTCAGTATTGAGTGGAAAATTATTTTTATAGCTATAAATTGTCCTTGAAATATACAATAAAATGCTTTTAATGAGTGGTAAAATATTAGAAAAGTGTTTTAGTATTTGTTATACTTATTTATTTGAGAAGATATTAATTTGATTTTTCAGGGGATATGTGATCTTATTAACATGGTTACTTCCAACCAACAATGCAGATTGTGATTCATCTGAGCTCTTTTAATTGCCCTAACTTTTGTATAAGTATTCTCATATTTCTTTCATTGAGGATCCATCCAATATGCTGAGGGTCTTCCTTCTCAAGACAAGACACAGATTGCCATTTCACAAGTTAAGCATCTGTTATATGTGTTGCAGGTACATCTAGCTGATGATATTTTTTAAGTTATTTCTCCTGCACAGGTCTTCAAGGGTGAAGTGTTTTAGTCTTCCCTCATCCACCACATATGTCTCCATTACCTGTGATTAATCCCTAAACTCAGCTCTTTGGAGACTGGCATTCTATGACTTTCAGTCATATAGCATCAGTAGTACATTACAGGATTGAGTCGATGAGTTAGGGCAGTGATGAGCAAACTATTCCCCACAGGCGGATCCAGGCCTTAGTTTGCCCATCACTGCCTTAAGCAATTCCCGTGATAGGCAAACAAGACCTGGATCTGGCCCACAGGGAATAGTTTGCCCATCACTGAGTTTGGGCAATGTTTACCCTAAGCATGTGAAGATTCCCCACTGAAGAAATGGATGTATTAGTACAATTTGTTCCATTGACCATTAAGGTGGCTAAAGCAGGAGGTGTAGAGCATTTAGAGCTTAATCAGATATCGAAGATCTCAAGATCATCCATTGTATCACTGGCCATCATAAGTCATCGTTATTTTTGTCTTGCCACTGGAGTTTGATGACTGTGGAAGAAATAATGGAGCTGATGACTCTGTAACTCTCACTTAAATACAATTCACAGCAAGTCACCAATCTGTGATGTAACTGATCTTCTAAAATGAAGGAAAAACAATGACTATCATAGATAATGGAAGATGAAATTTTGTTTCGAGGGGAATCTTGGGGTCATGAAAAATACTATGGAAGTTCACAAAAAATCTAACTTTATTGCCTTCCTTCTCCTGGTCATTTCTTATACCAGATAGTTGTCCAAATATAATATTTGTCTAAGATATATGTAATGATGAACCAACTCTATTGCCTATTCAATTGCAAATCATAATCCCCCCTCTGGACAAGATGCATTCTTCATTACTTGTTTTTTTCCAGGATGGATAGTTAAGAAAAATTCTCTTGAGTGATTATGGATCCCATTTACAAAGTTTCACAATAGTTTGGGAATAAATGCAATTAAAACAATGTCATGCACAAACATGAGACTGTGGACCTATTTCATGATCTCCAAGGAAATCATCTCCCATTTGTACTATGCCGTGGACATCTTTTGTGGCTGTAGTGCATAAACTTAGTGAATATGCATCTTCCTGTTTTATGCCTCATAATATTAATATTTAGAAAAATGTCTTAAATATTTCAATGATTCTTGTAATGATTTTGATAAATAATACATAGGGCAAAAATAAAAAATGCTTATTAAAGATCATGTCTTGTTGCTTCTGAAAATACAGAAATATGGCAAAATGCTATTTGCTGAATCCTTTTCCATTTCATACAGGAACTTTGGCCAGACACTAAATTGCTCAATGACTCAGGAGATGTATAAATGAAAACGTGGTTTAGATATATTTTATGTTTAAATGAATACCAGGAGTGAAAAATCCCATAAACTAAAATCTCTATGATCCAGATCTTTCTGATCATATGCCAAGATACCACAGAACCTTAGAATTTGATAAGACCTCAGAAGTTTTCAGTCTAATTCCCAAACAATTTATTAACCTTATCTGCAATATTTAGTTTTTCCTCAAAGTCCTCTAGCAAATGTAAAATTCACTACTTCCTGAGACATTCCATTTTATTCTTGGTCATTTCTGATGTTCCAGAAAGCTTTCTTCAATGCTTCAATCCTGTCATTTGTTCTGTAGGCACACTGATGTGGGTAATCCCCTACATGCTACAGGTTGCATCTCACTTATGCCTTCTTATCCTTTTTAATTTTTATCAATGCATAAATCCTTACTAAATACTCTACCCTCTATGTTTGAGGCCTTCTTTTAGGTCTTTTATCTTTTAATATTCAATAAATACAAACATGAAACCCAAAATGCCCATTAGTTTTTCCTCACTTATGCTACATGATCAACCTACTGATTTTTCTGATCAGAGATCCTTTTGATTAATTTTATGCCTTTTTTCAATTAATTAGAAATATATTCCAATCAACTTATCTTCATTCCTTTGCCCTTTTGTGAGGGTTGCCCACAACTTAAATTTTTTGGAGATTTTAGTAAACTAAGATGCCTATCTCATCAGGAGAATACTTGGACATTTTGATGGCTCTGTAGTTTTATCTAAGTGATTGCCCATCAATGCTTACCCAACTTGTGAGAGTCTTATCCTTAGAGTCTCATAAACATACCACAACTAGAGATCTACCCAACATGCTGAGGATTTTTCACCATATCTTTCAACACTTGAAGATACCAATAAAACACATAACCTGACCATTGAATATACCTTTTACTTTGTACTTTACTGGTTTTTTACTTTTCAATGCAAATTTAAATCACTATTTTAGAAACATTAGATAATTGCTTTTTTCCTAGTTCTACATTTCTCTGATGATATCTTTCATGTCCCATCACCTATATGCAGACCTCCAAAGGTCTCTATATGCCATCTGGAGTCCACCCACTAAAGCACTGGAAGACTGGTTGAATATGGATACAATTGTGGTAAAATTATCCTTTGAATACCATATGGTGCCTTCCATCCCTGCTGATATGCATACCCATGCCAACTGATTCCCAGCTACATATGTTTCCAACCAGTCTATTTATCCACTGACCCTTCTGGTAGCATCAGTTTTCCACAACAACAATCAATAAACATTTATTAAGAAATTATTATGTCAGGTACTTTACTTAGTGTTGAGGTTACAAAAAGAGACCAACCCCCCCACAGTATCTGGATTCAAAAGACTCACATTTTATATCAGATAATCAATAAGCATTTATTAAGCACCTATTATGTGATGAACACTGTGCTACGTGTTGGAGATAGGCAAAAGAAATTCCCTGCCCTTGAGGAGTTCACAGTCTGGAATGACATGCAAACAAATATATACCAAGTTATATATAAGATAAATAGGAAATAAATAACTGAAACAAGTCACTAGAATTAAAAGGGATTGAGAAAAGCTTCCTGGAAAAGGTAATATTTTAGCTAGAAACTGAAGGCAGTCAGGGAAACCAGGAGGTAGATTTGTTGAGGACAGTATTCCATGTATAGAGAATAGCCACAGAATTTGGTTAGATCTAAGAGATAGAGGGTTTTATTTGGGAAACCACAACTATGTCACTGTTATTATGGTCCAGCTAGGTAGCTCAGGGGACAGAGAGCCAGGCTTGGAGATGGGACATCCTGGGTTCCAATCTGGCTTTAGACACTTCCTAGTCCCTAGGCAAATCACCTACCTCCAATTGCCTAGCTCTTCTGTCTTGGAAATTATACATAGCATCTATTCTAAGATTAAGGTAAGGATTATAAAAAAGTACATGAGGGAAGAGGATTTAACATAAGGAAACTGGTAAAGTGGGAGAGGTATCAAATTAGAAATATCAAATTAGATTTTGTATTTGGTTCTTGAAGTGACAGTGAGCCAATGGTTTATTGAATAAGGTAATATTGTTGGATCAATTTGGAAAAAAAATCATTTGACATCTAAATGGAGGATGAAGTGGAGTGATTAGTGACTTGTAGAACACAGATCAAATAGAAGACTCTTCCAGGCATAAAAAGATAAAGGTGTGTCCCAGAGTAATATCAATAGTAGCAGAGAGAAAATGGCATATGCAAGAGATGTTGCAAAGGTGATTTTGACAAACCTTGACTATAAATTATATATATGGAGTGACAGACATAAAGAAGTTGAAGGTACAAGTATAGGGGATTGGGATGATTATGATATTTTCAACAATGATAGTTAAGTTTGGAATTGGAAGGGCTTACTGAGTTCAGTTTTGGATATGTAGAATTCAAGTTATCTACTGTAAATCTATGTCAAGATATTTGAAAGACACTTGGTCATGTAAGAATGGACATCAGAAGAGAGGTGAGAGTTAGTTAATTGAATTTTAGAATAGTCAGCATAGAGATGGTAATTAAATCTTTAGTATCTGAAAAAAAATCACCAGGTGAAGTAGTATAGGAGAAGAAGAGAAAAGGGCTCAAAATACAGCCTTTTGGGTCCCCTTTGGTAAATGGTCATGACCTAGATCAGTGATTCCCAAAGTGGGTGCTACCACCCCCTGGTGGGTGCTGCAGCGATCTAGGAAGGCAGTGATGGCCACAAGTGCATTTATCTTTCCTATTAATTGCTATTAAAATTAAAAAAAATTAATTTCCAGGGGTCTAAGTAATATTTTTTTCTTGAAAGGGGGTGGTAGGTCAAAAAAGTTTGGGAACCACTGACCTAGATGAAGAGCCAACAAAAGAGTCTGAAAAGAAATAAATGGTTTATTCTAACAAACAAAAACTTAGGGAAAATAAAATATCAAAAAGAAAAAAGAAATTGACAATATCAAAAGCTGCAGAAAGTTTAATAAAATAGAATGAGGATTGAGAAATGGGCTATTGGATTTGTCTATTAAGTGGCCCATTGGTATCTCAGAAGAGAGCAGTTTCAATTGAAAGATAAGATTAGAAGCCAGATTATAAAAGAGTTAAAAAGATATGAAGAGGAGAGAAAATAGAGGCCTCTAATGTAGATGTCCTCCTCAAATGATTTAACTACAAAGGGCAGGAGAGATTGAGAATGATAGTGGGAACAGAAGGATCAAATGAGGTTTTTTTTAGGATGGAGGATAAATTTGCCATGTTTTTAGTCAGTAAGGAAATAGCCAGTAGAAAGAGAGAGAATAAAGATGTTAGAAGTGGGAATGATAGAGAAATATACTAAACTGAGAAGGAAAGGGATTGCTGAGGCACATAGAAAGATTTGCCTTAGAATGGAATGTTTATGTGAGACAACGGTGAAAGGGTAAAGAGAATAACGGATAGCATTTGAGTGACCGAAGATGAGGAAAAGTGGAGAGAGGAGAAGAGGAAGCTCTGAGTGAATGACTTTGTTGTTCATGACGACAAACCCTATAATATGAAATTGTTTTAGAAAAACATTTATTGGGTCATTTAGGAAATGAGAGTGAGCCAAAAAATGAAGTGTGTCTCCTTTTTGATCAGGCTCTAAAAGGTCTATATTATATTGGATTTAGACAAGTGTTTGTTTAGACAAGATTCAAGTTTTGTTTAGATAAGATTCAAGACATGAATCCCATGTATGCAGTTGAGCAATTTTGCCAACAGGACCACTGGACAAAAACACAAACTTGGGTGGTATTGTCATGAGTCCTGAGTGTGATAAACCAAACAAAATTGATTTGGGCTATATGTTGACAACCTTTAATCACATAAGATGAAATTTAAACAGTATACTATATTTTTCTGAAAAATATAATAACATTCTCATAGATTCAATTTTTCACTAAAATATTAGCAATGTTCTCAGCTTAGAGGATTAGGGGAAAAGGAGGGAGGGGATGTGTGAGGAATGATGGAAAGGTTTGGAACAGTTGCCAAAGTGGCCTAGTGAGCTTATAAGGAAAGTATGGAAGGATTACCTTGCAGCAGTGAGAGTACACTTGAAGTTATATAATATAAATTTGTAATGGATCAAGTTGGAATGGTTACATGACTTTTTCCACTTTTTTTTAGCAGTGAGTGGGTAGGGCAAAAGGCAAGAAATGATGGGAGTGATACAAGGCAGGTTACTTGATAGGGCACAAATAGTGTTACAATGGGGGGGGGCAGTGACTCAAGAGAAGAGGACATTGTAGAGATAAATTGGTTCACCAAAAGGTCAAGGTGGGGAAAGGAGGAAAGAGTGACTAATGTAAGAGTAATGTACCTGAGAGAACTGAGGGTTTGAGAGATTTGAGGTCACAATGTGGTAGAAAAGTAGGGTTTGGTATGGAAAAGTAGAGGGAAAGGAGGAATGTCAATGATTTGTGAATAAAATAAAGAGATTTCTGAGTTCTTTAACTCGAAGATGGTACATTTGGTGATGGCAAGATTCAAGATGTGATCATCCTAATTTGTAGTTGAAATGGGGAACAGATCATGAGGATTAGGTTTTGTAGCTGGTAGGTCAGATTATTTGAAGAAGCATAAATATGTATATTGAAATCTCCTAGTATAAGAGGAAGAATTGTAAAGGAGAAAAACATTATGAGTCAGGCACTAAACTCATTGGGTTTGAAAGGGGAATGAGAAGGAAGAAAGACAAAGTAAATATATATGTTCATGTAAGATATATAGTGTAAATGGGAGATAACTTCAAAGGAAAGGCCTTAGGAAAAAGGAGATGCCAAACTGCTGTGCCTCAGACATGTCAGATGCTCCCCCCAAATTCCTAATCAGTATCCTTAACTATAAAAACATAATGCCATAGTGCCATATACATCTCTTCAATACTTTTGGGGGATTTCCTAACTGATATCCCCAGTGACCCATCATATTTGTAGTGATTTCAATTTCTCACTTTGAAGACATGAAATGCAATTTATTTAATGGTCATAGCTATCCCTCGAGAGGATAATAAATAAATTTTAAAACATGAGTACGATGGTGCTAAAAATTACATTAAAAACTTTCCCAGAGGGGCAGCTGGGTAGCTCAGTGTATTGAGAGTCAGGCCTAGAGATGGGAGGTCCTAGATTCAAATCCGGCCTCAGACACTTCCCAGCTGTGTGACCCTGGGCAAGTCACTCGACCCCCATTGCCTACCCTTACCACTCTTCCACCTAGGACCCAATACACAGAAGTTAAGGGTTTTAAAAAAAATTAAAAACAAAAAACAAAAAACAAAAACTATCCCAGAGCCACTAAATACAGACAGTTAAGTACTGATTGAGCAAATCTACAGATTACAAGTGGGGAAAAACAGAATGCCTAAAACATCTATGCAAAAAAATTTATCATTTCCAAGCAATCAAAAAATAAACTTTTACTAAGAAGAAATATTTCATTTCAAATATTTCAGTAGTAGTGACTTGCAAACAGATTAAACAAGTGAAATAAAGGAAAGGTATGTGCAATTGTCAAGAAAAAAGTAACTAATAATGCCAATTATCTCAAGTTTCTAAAATCGTGATTTGGAAATTGGATTGAAAATGAAAAGAAAAAACAAAACAGAACTTTAAAGATTAAAGAGCAGCTATGCATCTTAAGGTTTAAGGGCATTTTGGAAATTATTAGTATAGGAGTCAGAGAAAGAAATAACTTTCTTTGGAGTAATTCTATGCTCTCCTATTGATGAATCATTGTCTTTTTTTGTGAGTATGGGTGATTTACACTGTGAGAAGTGTCTTAAATGAAGAGAGGAGACTCAAGAGACAAAGAGTGTGGAAATGGTATAATATCCATCTCATAATGAGTAGAGAAGGGGTAGTTATTTCTTTGCTTTCCAAATGAAAATGCATGTAAAGATGGAATAAGATAGGAGAAAGGGAGGGGAGAAAATAGGCTGAGGTAAATGCAAGTATCTCTCACTCTAGATATAGTCATTGAAGAGTTATATGTATATATGTATTTGAGGCAAGAGATAGATGATTTATAACGGACTGTGTTTGGAGAAATGAGTATAATAAGAATTCACCTTTCCTGAGCAAGATTTATGCTTTGCAGCACTGTATCCTATCCCAAGCAATGTGTTATATTTGTTGTTATGGGTGGGAAATATTCAGGATCATAATAGGACATAGATCTCACTATAGGATATGTTAACCTGAGGATCAGTAAATAATCATAGTAAGAGCAATGGGTTAGTACTGGTTTTCATAATTAGAGATATAGTGACTCCCACCATACAACAAAATTTCTACCATAAATTGATATTTTTAAGAATGAGGAACAGTAGCTTCACCAAAAAAAAAGAAAAGGGATAAAAATAAGGAGGAAGAGAAAACAAAGGAAGACAGAACCACAAAAAAAATTAGTGACTTTGCCTAAGATATGAAAGTGGAATGGAGTGGGGAAAGAAAAATTTGAAGCATATACCTATGTACGTATGAAAAGGGAAGAGACAAAAGAGAAAGAAAATTCACAAAGAATAAATAAATAGAAAAATGTGTTAATTTAATAAAATATATTTGAATTTTTAAAAAATAAAATAAAATTATAATATTTAAAAGTTAAAGCAAGGAACTTGAAGCCTATAGAAAAGGAATAGATATAAATTGGTATGGGAAAATGAGTCAAATGGTCAAAATGACCACTTATAAAAGGAAGGGGATCAAAAGGTCAAATGATGTCAATTGAGGAGAAGAGAATCATAGAAATCACAAATCATCATAATAATTTTATGAGGTGATCAATTTAATAAAATAAAAAGATGTCAGAATGAATAAGAAAAGTAAAACAATGATTTACTACATTTAATAAATACCTCAACAAATTATACATAGAGAATAAAAATTAGATGAAATATACATAGAGAATAAAAGATTAGCACATGTGAGAATTCAACACTAGCCTGGACCCCTATTCTTTCTCTGGGTTCCCTAAAATAAGCCTTGGCTTTAAAGGAAAAGTTTCATATAGTATTTGAAAATAGTCCATTTTCTGAACCCTGACATTTGATTGAAATAAGGACAAAGGCTGGTGCAAGCACTCTGGGTCCATGCTGGACACTAAAAAAAAAAAAGTGTCACAAAGGGCATAAAATTGGACTGGATAAAAGGAAGTAGCACTCTTTGGTCTTTAAAACCATGGAGAGAGGAAATAGGCAGTTAAATTCTGGTGCTGATGCTGACATTCCTTCGGTGGGGCTGCAAAGTTGGCTCCAAGGGTGCCATTGAGGGTGGACAATGGGTGGGGGAACCCCAGCATATACATTCTCAGGCTCAGGGCTGCCAAAAAGAGTGCTGCAAGTCCAACATCTGGCTATGAAACTGAAGTAGATGGCTCGGGAAGGCATCTTGTGAAGGGAACAACTGGCTGCATGTGGCTGGGGCCTTTTCTTTCTCTGACCTACTCTTTATTATTTAATAAATAATTATAAATTAAGTTTCAGTCTCCAGAGAGTTTTAATTTTAAAAAATATAATTTATGTTGTTAGGAGCTGGCTTTGCAATCATTGTATCAGACTAAACAAAACTAAAAAGTCAAAAAAGGAAAAATGAGAAAATTTTATTTTTGCTTGAAGTTACCATAGGAAATGAAACAATTCCATCATTTCGTTTATATGTACCGAGCATCTAAATTAATAAAATAATATATTTCTCTGATCATGATGTAGCATATCGGTATTCTCTCTAAACTGTGACCCATATAAAGGGACATAATTTTCTACATGTAACCCAGTCTGGCTGTAGAACAATTGTCTCGTATGTGATGAATGTAACTTTTTTGGTTCCCTCATCAATCTGCACGTTAACTCATATGAATTTTGATGCCCATTAAAAGAAGACATATTTTTTCACATGAATTCTTTCTAATCACTTTCCAATTCAGCCCGCATGAAGGTCTTTTTTTTCCTTTTGGGGGGAATAAGATGCATTTTAAAGGTGAAGTATAAGGCTTCAGATTTAATTCATCCAAAGTCCTTCTTGTCTATCATTGCAACCTGCCAAGACGTTTATTTTGCTTTATTCTTAGCTCCCCAGCTTCATGATATTTGTAAAATTATTAAGCATGCCTTCTCTGTTATTGCCTTGTATATGTATAGGACTTCTTTATTATTGAAGTCTTTTTCCCCCATTTAGAGTGCAACTACTTCTCAGATACATAGAATAAGAAACTTTTTTTATTTCCTCTGAAATGATTACCTTTTTTGGAGCAAGGGGCTTAATAGGCATATTAAGAAGCAGTTGTATTAATATTGCCAAATACTTCATTGAGATCAAGGCATAGGGGACATTTTGGAGTCCTCCCCCTAGCTGGTTTTATATCATTGTTCAGCCTATAGCAGGCAGTTAGGGTGGACATAGGATCTCAATGCCATCCTCTGCAACACTGATGCTCTAAATTTTTCAGTATTGACAAAAGGGCAATTGCAAACTGGTCACCACATTTTGTCAGAACAGAAAATTAAATCTGATTTACATGACTTGTGAATAACAAGTAACTAAAATAAAAACTATGCCACATTTTATAGATTTAAATACTTTAGAAATCCAACAAAAAATCATTATATAAATGACATGTCCATATATCATCATAGATACTTTGGGCATATTGTATTGATGCAATAAAGGTACTAAATTCAAAACAGTATATAATATAGATTTTTGAAAAATCACTAAGTGTAGCCAGAATGAAAAAAAATGTTTCAGAGGGAAATAAAACCATTAGTGCAAAAAATAGTTAGTGTTGTTGTTCTTTAAAAAAAAAAGAAGGAAAAAGGCATACCTTCTGTCTTGGAATCAAAACTAACAATTGCTTTCAAGGTAGAAGAGTGATATGGGCTATATATACTTGACTAAGATCACATAGATAGGAAGTGGCTGAATGAAATTTGAATCCAGGACCTCCTGTTTGTAGTCCTAGCTGTCTATCCAGTGAGACAGCAAACTGTATCAATATAATTGTTCTTTTTTAAGCTGTTATTTTTTTTCACAAATTTCATTTCTTTTTCCCATCTTTCTTCCCATCTTTCTTTACTTTTTTTTTATTTTTGAATTCCTTTTTGAGTTACTCCAATGCTTGAGATGAATTTCTATTTTTCTCTGAACTTTTGTATATGGTTGCTTGGATCTCAAAGACCTTTATTTACTCCATGTTTTGCTCTTTGTCTTTATAGAAATTTTCTAGGGTGAAGTGTTTATTTTGCAGTTTGCTCATTTTCCCAGCTTTTTTATTGCCTTTGGATTGGACATTCTGAAAGGTGATGATTCTGTCTCCTCTGCTTCTGGTTTGCAGGGCTGTGCACTGTGAGATATTTTACCCTTGGGCTAGGTTTTCACCATAGCAGTGAAGGCTTGAAAGGCTCAAGTGCTATGAACTTCTGGGCCTTATCACAGGCTGGTGCCAGGGCCTGGGACTTCAAGAGGTGGGCCTGGAGTGCTCTACTTTGGTGTAACTTGGATCCCAGGATGCTGAATTTTGCCTATGCTCTGAGTCAGAACTTGGCACTATAGGTGAGGAGAGGTAGTTGACTAGCACTTCTTTGTGTGCAGTTTTGCTTTCAGTTCTATTCCCCCTTATACTGAGAAAATCAACTTTCTCTGACCCCTTTTTAAGTTGTGTTCAATGGAAGAGAGCCCTCATTCCATCTTGCTGTTGGTTTTTGCCTCCTGTTGTTTTGAAATGCTTTATGAAGATTGGTTTGGAAGGACTGTCAGAGTGGTTTCAGCTTTAGGTGCTACTTAGCCACCATCTTGGATCTGACCCCATATATCATTGTTCTTTTATAAGCCTTTCTACCTCATCCCTTAATTTTTTCTCCCTTATTCAATCTCATTGTCTTGAATCAGTGTGCTACATTTTCATTGTCACCTGTTATACTAATATCAAAAGGTTATCATTTTTTAACCATTTCTAATTACATTTTGTTAAAAAGAAAAAGAAAGCAGAAGCTAAAATCAGATGTGATTGAGACTCCAAAAAAAGTGTATTCTAAAGAGAATAATTGGTGAACTGCTCTAGAAGAATGAAGAATGATTCTTATCTTCTGATGTATAGAAATTGCCAGTCAATGGTCAAAATAGACAATGTACTTAAATACCACAGCAGCTTCTGAATTTGGTGGGAAGAATTATGGACTAGAAGTCATGTATGATTTTTATATAACAAAAATGGTTCCTTTTTAAATCTATGATCTCTATACTGAAGTCTTACTCTTTCTCTTTATCTGAAAGGTAACTTTTTCTTGGTACTTTTATTTCTTTGTTATTTTAAACTTTGTGTCCAGGTAATGTAGCCTTTTGGAGCTTGTCTTGTTATAAAATTATGATGATGATTCTTATCTAGTTTCTGCAAAATTGGATTTGAGTTTTTCCAGTAGTTTTTGTTGAGAAGTAAGATTTTACCAAATATTAAGCTAGGATATTCAGTATTTTATATAATGTATAATGTATCTATTGCATTATTTAAGCTCTCTTATTTTTAATAGTGCTAAATTGTTCATATGATTTTAATTTTCTAGTATAGTTTGAGATATAATGCTAATAAGCAATCCATTTCATTTATTTAGATTATTTCTATCCAAGTTCTTGATTATTTGTTCCTTTAGTTGAATTTTGTTCTTCTAATTCAACAAAATAATTCCATAGTAGTTGGATTGTTATGACACTGAAAAAAATCAATTACTTTTGATAGTTTGATAATTTTGAAATCATATTTTTGACTCACACATGAACAACTTATATTACTCAAATTATTTATGTCTATTTTAATTTCCATAAAGATAATTTTATGGTTATATTTTTATATTCCTGTGTACACCTTGGCAGGTAGGACTCAATGTTTTTTATATTCTGTATTTATTTGATATAAAATTACTTTCTTCTACTTGTTCCTGCTGGATTTTAGAAATTTTCTAATTTTGTAATACTGTTCCTTTCTCATGCTCAGTTTTATCTTCATTCCAAGCAAATTTTCTATTTTTGCTAAAAGCTAAAAAGAATATTGTTATATTCTATTTAGATCATCAGTTCTCTGTACAAATAATTAGACAAAATAGTTTCTATATGTTTCTTTTTAAATTTTTTCATTTGTGGTGAACTGACTTTTTCTTTTTATATATTCATATTTGGATTTTCTTTTGAAAATCATATTAATTATTTTTAAATAGCCCATACTTTCACTTCTCAAATTTTCAGAATTTCTATTTTGATGTTTAAGGTTAAAAATAATTAAATTTAAAAATTTTATTGGCACTATTTTAAACATTATTCCCAATTAATTGACCTGCTACTTTTTGCTTTCAGCTTATGAAAATGTTTAGAGATAAACATTTTTTCCTAAGGACTATCTTGGCTGCATCTCAAATATTTTACTCTCTTGTCTTCTGGTTGTCAGTACTATTAAAGAAATGATACATGGTTCTTATGATTTGTTCTTTCACCTACTCATTCATTATAATTATGTTATTTATTCACCAAATTATTTTAATTATTTCATCAATGCCTTAACAAATGATGAATTTTATAAAAGTGTTATGCATAATGAAACACAAGTCTATTCTTTTCTACCTCGATCAATAATTGCCACAAATCTACAGTGTCAAACTTTTCTAAAATATTACTCATCATTAGTTCCTTCCTCATTTATTTTGATTAAATTTCTCTCAATATGAAAGGGACATTTGGGGTATCACAATATTGTACTTTCATTGTCAGTGTAACCCATTTGACATTTCTTTAAAATATTTGGTATGACTTTTTGATACCTAGGACTCAATGTCCAATACACATCTTAAAATCAATATTTGAAGAACAAAACTTATTAACTTTCCTCCTAAACTCTATATTGTAACTTCCCTTTGCTCTCAAGGGAGCCATTATCCTTCTAGTCCCTAAGGTTCACAAACTAGGTGGCATCCTTGACTCCTCTCTTTCATTTCTCATATCCAATATGTTATATATATTTATAACTATATAACTATATATGTACACACACACACACACACACACACACACACACACACACACACACACACACATATATATATATATATACATACTCTTCTCTCTTGTGACCCTCCCAGCAAGGACTTAATCACCCCTTACTTCTAGATTATTCTTAGAGGTTGGTGGTAGGTCCTTTTTTTTTTTTAAAGGGTATTCTGTATATTTACTAACTTCTCAACTTTTATTCGTAATGCAATATGCCATCTTTTAATTTCTTAATTTTTTAATGTTTATTTATTTACTTAATTCAGAATATTTTTCCATGGTTATATGAATCATGTTCTTTCCTTCTCCTCCTCCCACCCCTCTCCCATAGCCAACAAGCAATTCCACTGGGTTTTACATGTGTCATTGTTCAAGACCTATTTTCATATTATTAGTAATGGCTTTAGGGTGATCATTTAGAGTCTACATCTCCAATCATATCCCTATTGAACCATATGATCAAGCAGTATGTTTTTCTCATAAGTCCCTCAGAATAGTCCTGGATCATTGCATTGCTGCTAGTAGAGAAGTCTATTATATTCTATTGTGCCACAGTGTATCCGTCTCTGTGTATAAAGTTTTCTTGGTTCTGCTTCTTTAACTCTGCATCAATTCCTGGAGGTTGTTCTAGTTCATATGGAATTTTTCCAGTTTATTATTCCTTTTAGTACAATAGTATTCTATCACCAATAGATACTACAATTTGTTTAGCCATTCCCCAATCGAAGGGCATCTCCTCATTTTCCAAATTTTTGCTACCACAAAGAGTGAAGCTATAAATATTTTTGTACAAGTCTTTTTCCTTATTATCTCTTTGGGTATAGACCCAGCAGTGGTATGGCTGGATCAAAGAGCAGGCAGTCTTTTAATGCCCTTTAGGTATAATTCCAAATTACCTTCCAGAATGGTTGGATTAATTCACAACTCCACCAACAGAGCATTAATGTCCTGATTTTGCCACATCCCCTCCAGCATTTATTACTTTCCTTTGCTGTCATATTAGCCAGTCTGTTAGGTGTGAGGTGGTACCTCAGAGTTGTTTTGATTTGCATTCCTCTGATTATAAGAGCTTTGGAACATTTTTTCATGTATTTGTTGATAGTTTTGATTTCTTTATCTGAAAATGACTATTCATGTCCCTTGCCCATTTAGAAATTGGAGAATGGCTTGATTTTTTGTACAAGTGATTTAGGTCCTTATAAATATGAGAAATTAGACCTTCATCAGAGTTTTTTGTTATAAAGATTTTTCCTCAATTCGTTGCTTCCCTTCTAATTTCGGTTTTATTGGTTTTGTTGTTTTGTTTGTACAAAACCTTTTTAATTTAATGTAATAAAAATTATTCATTTTACCATTTGTAATATTCTCTATCTCTTGCTTTGTCTGAAAATCGTTCCTTTCCCGTAGATCTGACAGGTAAATTATTCTGTGTTCACCTAATTTACTTATGGTTTCCTTCTTTAAATTTAAGTCATTCATCCATTCTGAATTTATCTTAGTGTAGGTTGTGAGATGTTGATCTAAACCTAGTCTCTTCTATCTGTTTTCCAATTTTCCCAGCAGTTTTTGTCAAACAGTGGGTTTTGTGTCAAAAGCTGGGATCTTTGGGTTTATCTTATACTACATTGCTGAGGTCATTTACCCCAAGTCTATTCCACTCATCCTCCCTTCTGTCTCTTAGCCAGTATCATACTCTTTTGATGACTACTGCTTTATAGTACAGTTTAAGATGCTTCACATTTTTTTTTCATTATTTCCTTTGATATTCTTGAACTTTTGTTCTTCCAAATGAACTTTGTTATAATTTTTTCCAATTCAGTAAAAAAAAAAGTTTCTTGGTAGTTTGATAGGTATGGCACTAAATAAGTAAATTAATTTGGGTAGGATTGTCATTTTCATTATGTCAGCACGACATACCCATGAGCAATTAGTGTTTTCCCAATTTTTTAGATCTAGTTTTAATTGTGTGGAAATTGTTTTATAGTTGTGCTTGTATATTTCCTGTATTTGTCTTGGCAAATAGATTCCTAAATATTTTATATTATCTAGGATGATTTTAAATGGAATTTCTCTTTCTAACTCTTGCTGCTGCAATGTGTTGGAAATATATAGAAATGCTGATGATTTATCTGGGTTTATTTTGAATACTGCAACTTTGCTAAAGTTGTTTATTATTTCCACTAGCTTTTTAGAATTCTTTAAGTAGACCATCATATCATATTCAAAGAGTGATAGTTTAGTCTCTTTGTTGCCTATTTTAAAACATTTAATTTATTTTTCTTCTCTGATTGCTACTTCTAGTGTTTCTAGTACAATGTTAAATAATAGAGGTGGTAATGGACATCCTTGTTTCACTCTTGAACTTATTGGGAAGGCTTCTAATTTATCCTCATTGCAGATGATGCTTGCTGATGGTTTTAAATATATACTGGTTATTATTTTTAGGAAAGGTCCTTCTATTCCTGTACTTTCTAGTGTTTTCAATAGGAATGAGTGTTGTATTTTGTCAAGGGCATTTTCTGCATGTATTGAGATAATCATGTGATTTCTGTTGGTTTGGTTGTTGATATGGGTCAATTATGTAAATATTTTTCCTAATATTAAACCATCCTTGCATTCCTGGTATAAATTCCACCTGATCATAGTGAATAATCCTCGTGATCTGGTGGTTCTTTCTGTATCTAGTCTTTCTCCACTCCAAGTTATCCTCTATTCAGCCACCAAAGTGATTTCCTTAAATTTTTCGTCTGACCACGCCACCTCAGTTTTTATTAACCTTTAGTGAATCCTTACTATCTCTTGGCCAAAATATAAAATACTCTAGGATTTAAAGCCCTTCATAATATTGTCACTTCCTATGTTTGCAGGAATGTTACTCACTGAAACTTACTCTTGGATTCATTAATACTGGCCCCCACTACCATGAAACATCACCTCTTAAGTTGAGGCATTTTCTGTGGTTCTCATACCTGAAATGCTCACCCTTCTCAATTCTATTGGTACCTTTTCTCACATTCTTTGAGATCCAGGTAAAATTTAAGATGTTATATGAAGCCTTTCCTAACCCTTCTTATTTCTAGTGCCTTTTCTTTCTTAATTATTTTCTACTTATTCTATATAGAGCATGTTTGTACACATTTGCTTGGTTTTTTTTTCCCCATTTGATTGTGAACTCTTTGAGTTCAGGTACTGGTTTTTGCCTCTTTTTTGTATCACCATTGCTTAATGTGATATTTAATAGGCTTACTAAATGTTTATTGTTTGACTGACAGTTATTATACCACTTAGTGCTTTATGTATGGTATTGATACTAATTCATTGTCTATGGTACCTCTCACCTTGATGTAGTTTCTATGCTTTGTATTAATTACTAGTAACACTTCCTAAAATGTTCCCTCTCTGTTATTTTCTCCCATTCTTTTCTGCTACCTTGTTGAGAGAGATGTATTCTTGCATTCAATTGTATTGTATATTTTCATCCCCCCTTTGACCAGGTTAGATGAAAATGCAGTTAAATTATACCATGTTTTCCTTACTCTGTGTTTGTAATAGCATTCCATTTGTGCATCCTGATTCTGCAAGATTTCCTGATCAAAAGTCAGTTTGATGTGTTTTCTAGATCTTTTTGTAGTAGTTTTGTAGTACAGCTATGGTATGTTGCTGCCTCCTATTCCACTATTTGATGTGATCCTAATCTCTCTCTTCTTGATGCTTTACTCTCAGAAGTTGATAAGTTGCCATGAGGAATGGGAAGATAGTCCATTTGGGAAGAGCAGTATATGTCCATGTTTCATTAATAAAATGTCAGGAAAGTGACCTCCATCTTGAGACCAAAAAGGAAGGAAGCATTTTCCTAAGAGAGAATGATAGACCTCATGAAAAGAAAATTTTATTTTCAATAATATATTTATCAGTAGCCAGATTTGATGTTTATTTGGTAACTATGATTTTCTTGCCAAGAAAATATGAAAGTCAGAAGTTTAACAATTTCATTTTTACTTAAATAACTTACATTTCATACAGGAGATAATATAAGCATATATATAATTATTATATGAGGAAATGTGATGATTAATGTGAGTGATTAAAGCAAAATTTTATGTGAAAATACAAAGACTGGAGATATCACTTCTGAGTTGGTTGATCACTGAAGGCTTCATGGAAGAGGCACCATTCAAACTGAAAAAATTATTAAAGTAGGACATAAGGAGTACAAGGAATAAAGAGAACAATGAAAGGGGGTAGCATGAATTTCAAAACGTGGTGTTTATCCATCATTTCATGTAGAATGAATAGCATAGTAAATAGCACACCAATGGGGAAAAAATCTATGATATTTTGATGAATGGCCAATAGTACAATTTGGCTAACAAAGAATTTGTCTAGAAATACTATGGGAATTCCATCATCAAAAACCTATACCAGTGACTCCTTGTGTCATGAAAATGGTCTGGGATTTTGAATTCAATACCAGTAATATAAAAGCTCTTACGTGTTGTATGATCTAGCTAGAGAAAATTCAAATATGATTCAAGGATGAACTTTATACTGAGGGACAGACTAACTAAAAGCTTAGAGACTTATCATCATTTGCTAGCCAACCAGGTAATGATTTTTTTTCCCTCTAGAAATTCATGAAGAATTCCAATGGAAAGTTTCGAAGAGTTTGATTATGGTCTTGAGATGTTTAGATGTATTTGTAGCAAGTGAGAAATAGCCTAAGCTTTTAGAATAGGAGAGTATATGT
This sequence comes from Gracilinanus agilis, assembly GCF_016433145.1. Lineage (NCBI taxonomy): Eukaryota > Metazoa > Chordata > Mammalia > Didelphimorphia > Didelphidae > Gracilinanus > Gracilinanus agilis. The sequence goes on from NC_058130.1 coordinate 584,866,547, forward strand.
TACCAAATTAGTATTTAAGAAAAAATTAATCTAAAAGTACAGTATACAATATATTAAAAATAAAAGAGGTAAAGGCAGGGTCAAATTTAGAAGAGTGATTGAATGATACTGAAATGAGTTCAGACATAAGCATGTGAAGAAAGGAACAATGCATTCTGGATCTAAAAGGGTACAACTACAACTGCTCTTTACAGAAGTGAAAGTGTACAGATAATCAGTTATTTATTATTCATTGTTAGACTATGAAAGTGTAATAAATGAGATATTAATAAAATTATTTACAAATTTATGGCCACATCAATTAAACTAACGTGAGACAAAATAAACAAAAAATCACTCATTTGGACAAACAAAAAGGCCAGGACACTCAAGGAAAAGAATGGAAAAAAAAGAGTGAAATGTGCCTCATATGGACAGATCTCAATATTTAATATAAATCAATAAATCACCTATTGTATGTGTAATGTCACATACTCTAAGGCATATATCTCTGTCACATACTCTAAGGCATATATCTCTCTCTGGAATTATATATAACTAAATGAATAAATAAAAGAAAAGTCATTCATTAAGCATTTAGTGCATACCAAGCTATGTTAAATGCTGGGGATACAAATATAGAAAAATAGTTTCTACTCTCAAGAAATTTAAACTCTAATTTTTTGAATAGTTTTTTTTTTATTACAAAAGAATTCATCCACAAGTGTCCCAGTCCCTCTGCCACTCCCTGCATCACAGAAGGCATCATCATCCAGGAGACAGATATATTCATAAAAATAGTCTTTCATGCTTCCATCTTTCATTTCACTCTGGAGGTAATACTCAGAATTTCTTCTTTAAGTGTTAAATCTGTGGCTATGTATGGTGTTCTCTTGGATCTACTTGTTTCACTATTCATTATACCATGTAGTTTTTCTAAGTTTTAAAATTTTAATTAGCCTGCTCATTTTTATGGCACAGTAATATTCCATTAAAATAATATACCACAATTTGTTTAGTCATTCCCCAATTGATGGGAAATCCCTCAGTTTTAGCTCTTTGCGACCACAAAGAGATTTTCTGTAAATATTTTTGGACACATGTAGGTTTTTTCTTTTCCCCCTGATATCCATAGGAAACAGACCCAGCAAATTATATTTCTTGTTGTAAGGTTTTACAGTTTTACAACTATCTGGGTATAATTCCAAATTGCTTTCCAAAATGGTTGGAGCAGTTTATACTTCCACCAACAGGGTATTAGTTTCTCCATTATTTTCATATACCCTCCAATATTTGTCATTTTGCCTTTCTGTCAGTTTAGCCAGTCTGATGAGTATGAGATGATATTTCAGAATTGTTTGGTTTACATTTCTCTAGTTAATAGTGATTTAGAGGATTTTTCATATGCCTATATATGGATTTTATTTCTTCATCCAAAAATTATTCATATCTTTTGCCCATTTATCAATTGGGGAATGGCTCTTATTCTTATAAATTAAGCAAAGTTCTCTATATATTTTAGATATAACGCCTTTATTTGAGAGATTGCCTTTAAAATTTTACCAATTTTCTGTTTTCCTCCTAATCTTGACAACATTTATTTTATTTGCACAAAATTTTAGGTATAATGCTAGTGATTTCCTATTTTTCTCTCTCTTTTTTATCATATTAACAATGGTTTATCTTATTCGTTGTTTTTTATCAAACGAACTTCTGAGTTTATTTATTAATTCATTCATTTTCTTGCACTGGTTTTTATTTATCTCACATTTAACTTTTTGGATTTTTAATTTGGTGCTGTATTAGGGATTTTTAATGTATCCCATTTCTAGTTTCTAATTGCATTCTCAATTTACTTGACTCCTCTTTCTTTATTTTATTAATATAAACATTTAGAGATATAAAGTTTCCTCTAATTACTGTTTTTATTGTATCCCATAGATTTTGGCATGTTGTCACATTATTATCATTCTCTTTAACAAAATAATTCATTGTTTCTATGATTTGTCCTTTTACCCACTCATTTTTTTCAGATTAAATTATTTAGTCTCCAATTTTTTTTTTACTTTGTGTTCCCATTGTACCATATGATATATGATTTTTATTGCATTATGGGCTGCAAAAAGGATGCATTTAATATTTCTGCTTTTCTAAATTTAACTATAAAGTTTACATGTCCTGATACATGGTTATTTTTTTGTAAAGGGGTCATATACTACTGAGAAAAAGGTATATTCCATTCTATTCCCATTCAATTCTCTTCAGATATCTAACATATGTAACATATCTAAGATTTTATTCATCACCCTGATTTTTTCCTTAATATTTTTTTTAGTTAGATTCATGTAGTTGTGAGGGAGGAAAATTTCAGATCCCCACTATTATTATTTTGTTATCTTTTTCCATCAGTAACTAATTTAGTTTTTCCTTTAAAATGTGGATGCTACAAGATTTTGTGCTTTAGGCTTAATATTGATAATGCTTCATTATTTATAGCACCTTTTAACGTAATATAGTTTCTCTGTTTATCTAAATTTACACTCTCATTAGGAAGACAATACACAAAAAAGGAATGTTGGCCAAGAAGAGTGTTTTATTCTAAGACATCACAGTTGTTTTTGTGTCCGTGTGCCTACATAACTCTGATAAGTAAAGAATGCTTTATATAGTGAAAAATGAATCCTTTGTTTATGACATAATTAGTACTCAAATTCTGAGTAGCTAGGATATGAAAGTTTGAGTCAAGAAGACCTGTTTAAACCTCTGATGATTATGAGAAATATCAGCCTGGGAAAATCATTTAACTTTCATGTGCCTCAAGTAATTTCCCTAAGAGAAGTAGTTAGGTAGTTCAGTAGATACAGAAAAAATCCTGGACACAGGACGTCTTGTGTTCAAATCTGGCCTCAGATACTTCGTAGATATGTGACCCTGGGGGCAAGTCATTTAATCATATTTGCCTAGCCTTTACTGCTCTTCTGCTTCAGAATTTTTAGTATCAGTTCTAAGACAGAAGACAAGGTTTTGAAGGAAAAAAAAAGAAAATCCTTAAGACTTATGACGAATATATTGTTTTTAATCTGCTTTTTCAGTTCAAATTTCTACCCTAAAAACCTCTGCTTATGATATTACAGATCTTTCATGTGATGTTGACATTCTGGACAACAGAATTAGGCAGCTAATCTTAATATTGGCTAACCTTAAATTTATACAGTCAGAGCTAACAATGTTAAATATTATTTGTAACAGAGAATGTTTACACATAGATTTAGATGTCATACACATATACATGATGAAAGTGCTAATGATTCTCCATTATTAATATTGTAAACAAGGATGTAGCTAACCATATAGAAAATAAATACTAGTTAATAAGATTAAAAAGTTGTTGGCGTTTCAACTTGAGTAGACTTATGTGTATTTTAAGATATATATTTGTCATTTTTCAGTCTAAATAGTTAGCATACCTATCAGTTAATTCCAACAACTTTTCAATCAAAGAGCAAATATAGGATACTGGATTGTTCTTGGTCAAACTGCTTTGTTTGTCTAACACATATATTAGGGATACTTTATTTAGGTAAATTATTTTGTAGCAAAAATATTTTTGATATGAACATATTCCTTAAATTTTCAATATTACTCTCTTTTTCATTTTGAAAATATTTTGTACTCATTATATAGATGCAAAGTTTTATATGTGTGTATATATACATGTATATGGATATATGCTCATACTATATATACTCACATCCATATGGCCTACTGTACACACACAAATACTCTAGGAAGAAAATTTCCTCTAAAAATCACTTCATGCTGCTTTAAAGGAATGTAATCCCAAACCTTAATTCAGCAAATTTATTTTGTATTCATACACTGTTTGTTTTGCCAAAGCTGTTCCCATTTCCCCCTGCTGGGTTGGAAACTTAAACTTGTTATTGCTTTAGAAGATACCTCGAGTACAATAATATCAATGCATTTTGTTTCAAAGATGAGCAAAAAACTATTCAGCCTACAACAATATTTTACTAGTCTTTCTTCCCCATAGGAGGTAGACACATAGCAAAATCAATAAAATCATCATTTTTTTAAACTTCCAAACTCCTAAATCATTTCTTTTCCTATATATGTGGGAAAGTAGCTATTTTCAGAGCTATTAAAGATTATCTTGTTTTGCTAGTTTTGAAGAAATGTACAAGCTAGCAATCTCACAGTCCATATAAATTATAGTTTAGTAAACAAAAATTCTTGTTTGTGTCATACTCTGTCCAATGTATATGAAGAGCAAAAGAAAAAAGAAAATTATAGTATCAATATTATTCATTTAATTAGAAGAAATATGACCCCTTAGTGTTATTTATATTCTATAAAGTTTTTTTAAGTAAACAGAAATTTCTGATTCCATACTCTTAATGTCTGTTTCACCTTGAGCTTGACTGGAAACCTACATTCATCTTTTTCATCTGAACTGATTCGTATCAATCTATGTAAAATAAACTAGACTTTCACATGTGACTGACACAGATTTTAACATTTTGAAAACTGACCAAAAATGTATCTTTCTGAAGAGTCTGAACTTCACTAGGTTGGTTCTCAGACACACTAAACTGTTATGGAAATACTTTAAAAGAAAACCAGTTCATACTAAGAATTAAAAGTTAAATTTGAAATGATAAGGTCAGGGACAGTTGGGTAGCAAAGTGGATAGAGCACCAGGCCTGGAGGCAGAAGGTCCTGGGTTCAACTGTGGCCTCAGACACTTCCTGGCTGTGGGACCCTGGGCAAGTGTGTGATCCCCATTGTCTAGTCCTTACTACTCTGCTGCCTCAGATTTGATACAGATGGTAAAGGTTTTTTTTTAAAAGTAGAATAAAATAAAATAAAATGTCTGGTCCCAGACTCAAAGTGTTTCTAACTCAGTAGTTTCTAACTCTGCTCCATGACAAGCTGTGAGAGGAGAACTTAAGGCATCAAAATATGTTTAGTCTTCTATCAATTTTTGTTTTTCATAATTCCTTTCTTTCCTTTATTTTTTCTCTCATTTTCTTTATTTTCCTTCTCTCCTTTCCCTTCCTTTCCTTCTCCTCTTTCTTTTACTTTCCTCTCCTTTTTGCTTCACTTGCCTTTCCTTTTCTGCCTGTCTGTTTATGCATCATCTCCATAGCCCACCAGAGGAGATGCAACTTTTACAATATTTCCTGCTTCATGTGGAGTTAGATGTATATGAGCAGCATTTAATTGAAATGAAAAATTATTTATTATAAGGCCAAAAAAAGATTCTTTTAGTTGAGAGTAACTAACTCTATCTCAAAAAGAACTTCTACAACAAAAATCAATTAAAATTTTAATCTATTATTAACTAGAAAAACAAGATGCAATCAGACTTTACAAATAAACCCTTTACAAATATAACCTTTTTTCAATCTTCATATGGCAGCATAAGAATTCTTTCTTCTGTGGAATCAAGCATTTACAAGAAGTTTTGCTTAATATTTTCATTTATATTCTTTATTCTCCAATTATATCCTCATCCTATGACTCTTTCTAGCAAGAAAGTCACCTTGGATTATTGAATGCAAGGATGTAAAAACTGAAGAAAGTTCTAAGTGCTGAGGAAGGTTCTAATATAGGCCGAGGAACAGAGTACGCCTCTTTCATGTAAAAACTGGCCTAGAAACGTTTGAGGAGACATCAAAATTTAGGGTGACAATTATTCAGCCACAGCAAGTCCCCAAGACTAAGGCATGGAGGGATTGCCTTTCATATCACTGGACATAATACTCAAACCAGCATAATCAATCATCTCTTAATAATCAGAGCAAACTTTTCATTCATGGTAATAAAACATCCCTTCCACAGTAGTGGCAGGAAATTTGATAGGAATTTTGTTTCTAGTACATCAATCCAGATTGCAAACTTCAGATTAGAATGAGAAAAATTTGGATTGGAGTCCTGTCTCTTTGACATTTTATATATCAGCTAGCTAATTACTTTCTCGAACTCTCCACATGGCTTTCTAAGACTAAATTATTAACAAGTTGCCATTTTGCATCAGTAGTTCCCCTTTAGTTCCTTGTACTGATTAAATAAATAGTCTATACTTTTAGTTTATGCATCTATATAAATCATTATTTTAAACTCTGAGTTTCCTATAATATACCATTAAATTTCCATCATACCACAAATAAGTGCTTGTATTTCTTATTCATCTCAGTTTTATCAAACTGAGAGTATATCTATCACCTTGCTTCTTATCTTCAGAGTAAGCCTCTGTCTACATACTTGAGTGACCTGAGGATTTAAGGTAATTATTTGCATAATTAAAATCAAGTCATTTTAATCTAATTTCAAGGGAAATTTTTTTTTGGTACCAGATGAAAAATGACCCAAGATGCCCCTTTCGGTTTGTTTGTATTGTCCCAACAGAAGTGCCTCTGATGTAGCCCTTTCAAATGCTGCATCTTCTCTTTGGTGTTTTGTCCACAGGCGAGCCAGCCTCTGAGATGTAGCTGCGGTGTTTGTTATACTTGGGGAACTTAGTGTGAATTAAAACCATCCCTGGAAAGATGTGCATTGAACCAGGAAAGAATGAATAACTTCCATCAGACATCCATATATTTTATGTCAAGGTTCTGTCATGTCATTTGGAAGAAAATCCATTTAATGAATCCCATCCAGAGGAGCGAGATGAGCGATGGAGGAGGAGGCCAGCTCCTTTCCAGAACACTGTTTGACACCTGATGTTGGTACATAAGCTGGAAAACATGGCAGGTCTTTAGACAGCAGTGAATTGGATAGGACACCACGTTCCCCATAGAAATAACTTACTTTCTGTGTTGAGGAGAGGCAAGGTGTTAGGTGGGTTATTTCGTAAGTGATCATGTTACAATTTCATTTACTCTTGATGTCTCTTTGCTTATAATCTTTTCCACATTTAGATAGCCATGCGAGTTGTCCTTCCCTCTTTTTAATCAAGCATTCCATGCCCAACCCTTCTCCCTTCTTGAAAGGGTCAGTATGAGAATTACCTAAAACTCACACACTTTTTTTTCTTTTAAAGAACCAGACCCTTAGCCCTCTTTTCACTTTGCTTCCATTAGTAGCAAATCCCCCTTGTCCTTTTTAATTTTTAATTACCATTGTCTGTTCACCTTTGTTTTACCCATGACATCTTCAATTTAAACAGTATGAGAGAGGTTGATGTGAACAGTTTTCTTTTCAGCTTAAGTGACTGCAGCTCGTTTAGTTGTTAATTATGCAGGGAGGTTTGCATGGCTGCGGCTGGTAATTTGAATATGCTCCCAATGTCAGGCCTGTGTCTGGGCGGCTGAGCTTGTAAAAGGATTATGATGATGTATATATGGTTCATGGCTAAGTGGGCTAATGAAAGTACCTCATTTAATCAAACACAATTAATTAAATGAACTTATGATATTAACCCATCTTTCCGTGCATGTATAATTTATATTAATTGATCTGCTGCATTCAAATTGACCAATCAGGTGGGCTGCTGACAGCCTAAGGAAGAAGGAGGTGCCATTAGCATTAGCTTGATGCAAACCATAATTGATGGGTCAGTGTGTTTTAGGGATGTAGCAAAAGCTTTGTTAATTGTCATAAGAAGTTCAAATTGATTGTGTCTGCATTAGTACATAAATTTAAATTGATTAATGTTTTGTTCTAAAATTAATGTCTATCCTGGATGGGTGATACAATGCTTTATTTATTGGATTCATTAATGCAGCCTCAGGAAAAAAAATAGTGTTGAAGTTAGGTAACTGAGAGTAGATCGTTAAGGATGAGTTCAATGGAGCCATTTGAGAGACAGCATTCTGACACTGAGTCTGAGCTCTAACTCTTAAGTCCTGCTCTTTAAAAAATGTTTGAGTATGAAAGACTCCAGCGAGACCATCTAGCTCGAGCATTTAATTAAAGCTCTTCTAAGGACAATTACAATGGAAAATACCTTAAATGTACTGGGTGCAGAATTGGAGAGGAAGGAGAAGGAGGGATGGGGGATTTTTAGAAACGAGAGAGCTTCCTGGCAGGAGCTTGCATGTTGTTAAAATGTCACCACAACTTATATCAGCCTCCTCAGAAAGGGGAATTATTCCAAACTCGCTTATACCATAATGCCATAATACCATAATTAGGCAATGGACTAAAATCAAGAAAATGAAAACCACAGTAGCTTTGGGAAGAGGGGAGCGCTAAATCTTTTTGCTGAGCATTTCATGCACAGGGATTTCAATAGAAAAGATGACTGTACATTTATTTCATAAGGTTTGGCAAACACTTGAGTTTGTATTTCCAGAATTTGTACCTAGTATAGATTCTTTTCCAGAAAGGCTGTTTAATATTTTTGGAAATAGGATCCTTAAAAAGTTTGTCTTCATGAAAAAAAATAATTATTTCCCTTTTATAGAAATCCAAAAGCATTCAGGAATTAAGAAGAGCAGGAAACTTCCGGAGAAATCACTTTAATTCATTTATAACCCCCTTTTTTCTTACCAAAGAAAACTTAACATCTGTTTCTTATAAACTGATTTAAATAGAAAATGTGTAATGCATCCTTTTACCAAATGGCTGCTTTTTTTTTCCTTTTCTTTTTTTTTTTCTTTATTGACGGAATAAAGCAGTTTGACTGCTCTGCTTTTACTATGGTGCATTCATGTTCTTGGAAATAGGACATCTCCATTTTCACAAGGAAATATTCTGAACTTCTCATAGTAGAGAGAAGATTAGATATCTCTCTTTGCTGTTTTATTGAAGTATGCAAAGTATTATTTACAGAGAGCTTCTTGAATCAGAAATACTTGAATTATATTTAAATATCACTCCATGTGGTGGCACTAGTGAGTAACAAACACAGTAATTGGATTCTCCGAGCACAACTTTTTTTAATTCTTAACTTTGGAGCTTGAGTTAATGGGTCCCTCACACTTGCTTTCTATTGTTAGATTTTAAGGACATCTATTCAGGGCTAAGTCGTGTCATTTGAGAGATGGCAGAGATGAGTTCTGTCATGTACAACAGTAGCTGTCATTGATTTGGTTGGGTGGGGAAATTAAGTTTGTGTCACTTAAATTATGTTTAGAGTTTCTGTTTTATATGGATCAGAATGATGTATACTTAGGATTTGTTATGTAAATATTACATATGCAGATATGACTGTCTGTATTTATCAGAAAGCATCTAATGAAGAAGGAGATTGGACTAGAAAATAGCCACATTCTTATTGCATGTCTTTAGAATGAGAACTTTTAAACACTTAATTCATTACCAGAATGGAAATGATATCAACTCTTTTTCTGAACAGATTGGTTTCTTAATGACAAAAAGACACATTCGTCAAATACCTAGTTATTTGGCCAACATGTAGACATTAAAATCAGGGTGCAAAACGTGACTAAGCATTCTAATTCATTTTATAACAAGTTAAGCATTTGGGGGGTAAATGGGTTCTCTGTGTGTGTGTGTGTGTGTGTGTGTGTGTGTGTGTGTGCATATTTGAGTGTGATTCGTGACAAGCTAGAAAATAAAACCAAACCAAACAAAAAGGAAAGTGTGTTCTTATGGTACGGAGCAGTGAAGAAGAAAAACTGACTTGAGGCACATTTTTGCTTATTGGCCAGAATAGAGAGAGAATGAGTGCCTTGGGATTCACTGTCTTAAATTTAGGCATTTGCCATCATTTTCCCAAAGTCAGGAAGGTAGCAGAGAGTGTGATTCAAAATAATATTGTCTTTGTTTAGCAGTTTTGTGAATGGGCCACAGATGTTCTAAGAGTGGGAAATTAACATTATTTTGTAAAAACTACTTAACTCTATGCAGAATGTGGTGTCACTTGGAATAATTATTTTGTTAATCAGGTAGTAGTTTACATCACAGCCTCTTACCAGTGATACAGGAAGTAAAGCTCTGATTGCTGAGGAAGGCTAAGAAAGTAATCCTTGGCTTCTGTGTAAGATGCTAAAGTGAACTATTCTGGTGTAGGTAGAAGATATTCCTGTAGATTTTTAAAAGCTTATATACCCTGAGCCCAAGTAATTGGAAAGACTTTAACAGAATTTGTATGACTTTTATCCCCAAATTTGCAGTTAAGTGCCTTATTTAGTTATTGCTCACTGTATCGTAGACACAAGTTATAATTTTATTGGGAGCCTTCTCTCACTAAAATTCCACAGCATGCCAAAAGTCAGGTGGTTTGTGTTCACCTACAATAGAATAATAATTCTGCCATCAGTAGGTGTCACTGCAGTCAATAAGAATTATCAGAGTTGCAAAGGAAAGGAAAATGATTGCCTGAACCAAAGGGGCCAGCGGGGAGGAAGAAGAGAAAGAGTATAATCAAAACATTGAACAAATAGATTAAAACGATCTCTTTTTAATATTATTTTGGTCACAGAATAATGCAAGCTTTGAGGATTAAGATAAAGTTAAAACCAAATTTAGTAGAGTTCATGTTCTTTATAGGTTATTTGAAACACCTTGTGGACAAATAGCATTATACAGACTATCTAGAATGCAGAAAGGGAACAGCACTCGCTCTAGGAATGAGCATTTACTTTCTTAGTTTCCTCCTTTTTGACACAATGCCCATTCTAATGTGATCAGACCAGTTTGCCCCTTGCCAAAACTTGTTCTATAAATTTAATCTTGGGAAATACTAATGGCTTTTTCGAACAGAGACAGCTTCAATAAATCTCAAATATTGGCCTCTACTAGTAACTTTATTATATACCTACACAAAAGCTTCTTAGGATGTGAGAGCACAAGTGCTTTGAAGGTTGAATATGGAATTTTTAAGGTGTTTATTCTTGTGATTGTGTGAAGAAGTATGCTGGGGTGAAGTTACCACCTCTTTTTATTTTTATTTTCTCACCATTTCATTAAAACTACATGGGATCGATATTCTGCAGAAGTTGAAAAAGACTATGTTACCGGCCCCTTATAGATAGCATGTTGCTCATGCCATTATTTCAGAAAAAAATAAATATTATAATTTTCTATTAGATATATTATTTATCAATTTTTCTATGATAAAACTCTTCTACTACATTCAGGAGAGGGAAAGCTAAGCAGGCACTGTCAAAATACCTAAGGATACAGAATTGATAGAAATATGTAATTTTGTCTAGTCTTAATATAGGCAGAGCTTTTCTTTTTCCTTGTTAATTGTTTTGTTTTCTTCCACATACTTGAAACAAAATCTAACATTCAATTCAGACCTTTCCATTCCCATAGTTTAGCTGAGATCTTCACTGGGAGATGGGGCTGCATAAAGGATCACATGTATATTAAGGACTCAGCCTCTAATGAAGTTATCAGAATACAATTGTTTTCAGATAACGCATGAGATAGAGGGGGCTGTGTTGGAGGCTGCTTTGCCATTGATTTAGTTCTGCACATTTCCTAGAGATGTCCCAAACTCTTCCTATTATCCTGGAGTAGGTAGGGAATTCTTTCCAAAGAATGTTTTTCCTCATAAACACAAATTCTGAATAGCAGTGGTTTCACTATCTCATCCCAAACCGTTGAAGGGGCCTGACCCCAACCTGACCTACAGAGTAGTTTAAAAAGCTATTTATAATCTTTTCAAACATGGTTCGGTGAAAGGTCTATTGGAACAGGACAATTGTGTGTCATAAAAGCCTGGTGCTGCTATGTTCAAATCAAATAGGGAACAGAAGTGTTCCTAGGATTATTTGTAATGTTCTTTAGAGTTCTGAGCTTTCTGTTCACTTGTCTGCAAATAAAGTTAACTGCAAACATGTATTATACCCTAATTTGTTTGTGGATCTCTCAGTGTTAGAAAATAGAGGGTTGCGTATAAAAATATGAACATAAAATCGCCCAAGAGATAAAGTAAGGGTAGATATCGTGGGTGTGAATCCCACCAAAATATTCTCAAGAATTTTTATGTAGCATTCAAAATTTTTTCTTATCTAAAAAAATGCTCATCCTCTCCTCCCACACCACCTCCCATTTTATTAAGATATCCACATAACTCAAACAAAGGAGGGGAGTTCTGTGATTTGCTCTGGAAGGATCTACACTTTATATGGAACATTTTGCATCCTACATAGGGACACTGAATCAAAGATCAAAATGAATAAATTCATATAGTTGATGTTATTTTGTAAAGTATCACATTTTTATTATTAGTCTGTACCCTTCAATATAAGATGCAGATGAGAACCCCAATGTTAATCTTTTTCATTAAATAAAAGTGCACATGTGTGTATGTGTGTGTGTTTCCTCATGGAGAATCTTTATTTCTATGATTTGTAGGATGAAAAACATCAATAAATGGAAAAAAGGGCAGTGATTTTATTTCAGTGTTGATAATAGTTCTGTGATGAATTAGTGTTATTTATTGAAATGGGATGGTAGAGTTAAATCTCCTGCTTAGCATTGTTCTAATGAGTGGGGACCTATAGAACTGATAATTCTATCATCTGAATATAAAATTTTAAAAATTCTTATTTTCTCAAAAAATTATTTTCTATATAATGACCAACGAGTTAAGCCTAACAAATTGCTAAAGAAGTATACACTATATTGATAGTGCCTTTGATTTTCAGTCATTTAGTGCTTTTTAGCTTCATGGGCTGCCTGTATTTTCTATCCCTCTTATTACTGTGCTTCCTTTCACAATGTGTGCAGATCAGACAAGGGTCAGGGACAGCTGGAGTCAGAACAAGACAAAAAGGTTCTTTGCAACAAAAAAATCAAAAGACAAAATTTAACCTTTTCTTAAGCAGTGAAGGCATAATTAGGAAACTGGAGAACTCAATGTAATACCTTGCTCAATCAAAATAAAATACCTTGTTTTTAGCAAGACTGATTATTTCCCTTGTTGCGAAGTTTATTTTGAAAAAGGCATTATTTCTTGGGGGAGGAAAAATAAAAATGAAGACTTCTGTGGACCTATGTCATTTGAAAATGTATTAAAGGAAGTTTTTGCTATTTATGCACTCTAAATTTGGTTTTTCCCTCCCTTTTGGTTTGAAAGTGATAAAAAGAAAATAGACATGAATACTATAATATTAGCAAAACCATAAGGAAGGCGATACTCATGTGTATTTGTATATAATATATTCATTTACAGACAGACATCCTACATCAAATTTCTACAAAGTTAAAAGTATTAAAGCTGTGTAATATAGTTTCTAACTTGAAAACCTCCATAAACTTCTCATTACATATTTCTCCATCCCTCAAAGACATTGCCTCAATTTAGTTATCATATTTTATCCTCAATTTAAATGTGCTCATAACAAAGTGAGATTAATGTATTTTACTTATGTTTTTGTCTTTTATGTTTCCTGTGGAAATGAAATATTTCTTTTAAATCTGTAGCAGCAGTTATATATTTGTTGTATCTTTCTTATAAACATAATAAAGTTAATTTTAGCATACTAATGAGAACCTCTTAGTTAATGATCACTGGGATATGCTTTGTGTGTATGGGTATGCATGTATGCAAGTGTATATCACTATAGCACTTAAATAGCTCAATAATCATCAGATTTATAATTGTAATATGTAAAAAATTATGGTTCAGACTTTCAATTCTAGAAGTTAGGAGAAATATAAAATAGAGGGATTTTTAAAAAAATTATGCTTTTTTAAGTTAAGCTTTTAAAGTACTTTTAAATGCAAGAGAAAACTACTATTAACTTTTTTGGGGGTAAATTTATTCATGTTTAGACCCATGTGTATAAGGGGGGAACCCCTAAAATTCTTGGTTGGTAAGAGAACAAATAAAAGTTGTATTTTTTAAAAAGAAAAAAATATAGCTAGAGAGCAAAAGAAGGAAATTAGTCTTCAGTGTAAAAATTGGTTATCTAGAGTACATCTGCCTCAAAGGGAAACTTTCGAGATAGGTTTTTTGTTGCTCAACATGCTCTCGCCAAAATCATATTTGTCCCCTCTGTCATGTTACTTTAGCAGAGTGTGTTGAGTAAAGTGAACAGGTGCCCCCTCGTATTGATCAGTGATTGTGTCCCAGGTCCCTTATTAGATTTTGAAGGGGAAAGAGAAGGCATGAGAAATGAAGAGGAGAAAGTGGGACAGGTTATTGATGATGGTAATAACAGTGCTCACTGGTCTCCAAACACCGAAGCAGTAAAGTTGACCAGATGAGGAGATCAGTATAGATATGTTGAGGGGGAAAGACAACATGAAGAAGTATTGAGCATAGCTTCTTACCTGGCAGAGTTATTAAAGTTCATTGAAGGAAGATGAACTGTTTCAATATGTTAAACACTTGAGGCTGTTAAGAGAGAGTTGCTGTCACAAGAAGAGGCATTGTTTGGGGAGCTCTCCTTGTCCTTGCTTTTTCTCCTTTTTTTTTTAATTTTGAATTTGTTTCCACTCCTACAACCTTTCTGTATCTCACATATCTGCAGAAAAATTTGGAAAAAAAATAAAGCACAATAAATACTTCCTCTCTACAGGAATACGTAGTACTTGGAGAGCAGCTCATTTCTGAAAAGTTGCTCATCACCTTGTGAGCCCACAAAGAACATAGGGTTATCTGCGGTTAATATATTTTAAATATCAATTTACTCATCCATTTGCTATGACATCCTCCTCAGCTAGAGCCTCATTGAACGCAAACCCCTGCCATATTATTGGAGTCAGGCGTGCTGAGCCTTAGATAGCTCAGTGTGTAATGAAGAAGTACTAGCAGAGATTCAAATTTTAACCAACATAATTTGGATTCAGAATATGCAATTTTAAATTGCTCTGGCATAATTAATTTGGCAGTCACAAAAATTAGGGAAAATATGAGTTCACATTTTGCAGGAGGGTAAAGAGTACACTAAATTAAGGGAGAGTGAACTCTCAATTGTAAATTTTGCTTCAGGGTTAAATTTTTTTCCACTGCTAAAAGGTCACCACACGATTCGATGTTTTTAATCCTTCCACAATGTAATGACATTTTAGGCAGTGTTCACAAACACATAACAAGCTGGCCTATTCTTAACAGCATTTGATTTTACTATTTAAATGAGCTTTTAGATGCTGCCATAGGACTTTGTCTCATCCTGCACAGGGAAGATAAATTAAAATCCAAGGAAGAAAACCTTTACTGTTACAGGAAGATAGCAGTGCATTAATGTAATTCTTTGATTAAATATAATAAAGCAAGAAAAGAGAATATTTACTATTTTTCTTCTTTGTGAAATAGGATGAGAAGCAATGGAAAAAGGACAGACTTTAAAATCAACTTGGCTTCTGCCATTTACTATCTGTAGGACCTCAGGAGAGTTACTTAACTTTTCTGTGCCTCAGTTTTCATGTATGCATAATGAGGACTTTGGATGAAAGAGCCACTAACCTTTAAAGTTCTCGATCTTCAATCCTATAAAAATATACAATCTGAGTGAAAGGAGAAGAGGCATCATGATACAACGGGATGAGAGCTGGATTTGGAATCAGAGGGAAAGGGTTAAAATCTTGGCTATGATAGAAGCAATAATTAACACTAGGAACTTTATAATCATTTTCTCACATGAATCTAACAGCCACCCTAGGAGGGAGATATTATCTCCATTATACAAATGTAGATTCTGAGGCAAACAGAAGCTAAATGACTTATACAGGGTCACACCTAATAAATGTGTAAGGTCTGATTTAAACTCAGTCTTCCTGACTCCAGGCTCAATACTTTTATCCACATTCCAGATTGATATTCTAAACAAAATAAAGGATTATGCCAACCTAGCTGTCATATTGTACACTCTTATTGTGATCTTGATCTGTAGGTCTACTATCATTGTGACATTGGACTATATGTCCTTTGATATCCTCTATAACTCCAAATCTATCATCTACCAAGTCATATCCACAAACATACTCATTACCGATATTAAGATATGGCCCTTTGAGAATGCTAGTTATTTAAACCCATGGGGATTTACTTATAACTATTCATTAAGTATAAAAATTTTTATATTTTTAGTAGTAAGTTGTTTTTTTTTAAATTTTACTTAAAGTCTAGTATTTGTCACAGTAGTAATAAGGGAGGTTGAGAGAGAATTGGATTAGAAATCAGGAGACTTGAGTTTCAGCAACAGTCCCATCATTAACTAATAATAAAAACATGGGTAAGGTCCTTCCCTCTTCCTTCTTTCCTTCTTTCTTTCCTTCTTTCTTTCTTTCTTTTCTTGTTTCTTTTCTTGTTTCTTTCCTTCTTTCTTTCTTTCTTTTTTTTTCTTTCTTTCTTTCTTTCTCTCTTTCTTTCTTTCCTTCCTTCCTTCCTTCCTTTCTCCTTCCTTCCTTCCCTCTTTCCTTTCTTCCTTCCTTCCTTCCAATCATCCTGATTCCATGTCCATCACTCTCACTTCTTGCTCCATTCTCTCTAATTCAGACTTCACAAGTTTGTTTTTTGCCACAGAGAGCAAAGATGAGTATTCTAAATTGCACTGGTAACTTTTTCCTTCATACTATTGCAACATATATATCTAAGTTTTATAATGAAATGAACAAATGGCAATCTTAGTTCATATGATTTCATTCTTCATTTTGGCAGAAGAATCCTTAATACTGCCTGTTACCCCTACTGGCGACATGGTCTAAGGTGTATGTTTCATGCTAGCCACAACCACATATAAATAAACCAATTTAACACCATTTCCTGTCTTAAGAAAAATAAAACTTGTCCACGCTCAGTGAACCTGAGAGCAGCAACTCTATTTAAACATGTTTATTGCTAGCAACACTTAAATTGTAGTATAGAATGGGCCTAAGAAGAAACTCAACACAACAGCATGGAATTGTCTAATTAAAGCACCAGCCAGGAGAGCTCGGTGGATGAATCACCTCCATTAAACAGACAGCAATTATCAGGTGGTTAGAGAGCAAATGCTACACCAACATTGGGTAGGTCTGAGAGGCACAACTATCACATGGTACAGTGAAATGAAGATGGCCCTGCATTTCTGTGAGATTACTCCATTTGGGTTTAGACAGAGCCTTTGAATCACAGAATTTTCAAGCATCTGCCAAGGAAGAGCTGTATTCCATGAAAAAAATTATTGTTTACACAATTAAAATCTGTTCACATTAAAGAAGCATAAATATAAAGAGAAAAAATATTCAATTGTCCAGGACTGGAAATATTTTCACGTGGTTAAATTCATCACGTTGAACACATCCATTACTGTTGGGTTTGTTGTTATAGTTTTATTAAAGTACTCAAATCTGTGCCTTTATTTACTAAAGTTTGGAAAGAAAGTATCAAGAGTGCTAAAATAAAATGTGTATAAGTGGGAGACATAATGGGATAACAAACTCGATTCCTGTACTGGATCAAAAAAGACCAAAATTCAAAGTCAGCCTTAACATGAGATCTGTGACTCTAGGCAAGTTATTTAACCTCTTCAAGAGGTTGTGAAACCCCCTAAAACTTAGCTATTAAATTAAGATGTGCAATGTGATGTTGTTGGTGCAGAGATTTATCCACAGTAATGAAGTTGTATATCTTTTATTTGTGTGTGTATATATATATATATATATATGTGTGTGTGTGTGTGTGTAT
This sequence comes from Gracilinanus agilis, assembly GCF_016433145.1. Lineage (NCBI taxonomy): Eukaryota > Metazoa > Chordata > Mammalia > Didelphimorphia > Didelphidae > Gracilinanus > Gracilinanus agilis. The sequence goes on from NC_058130.1 coordinate 584,884,083, forward strand.
AATCACAAAAATATTTAGATCACAATAGTGTTAGTTAATATGGCAACCTGACTTTCTAAGACTTCCTAAAATTTGTCAACTTAAAGGAACAGAGAGGCTTGGATTAGAAAACAACTGTATGTGAGCATATACGTACTAGTGTCCATGGCTTTCAAAGTATTTTTGTCCAGTTGAAGATTTTTTTTAATGCAAAAACAGTGAATTTCTGAGATTTGTGGAAAAAACTTCAGATAAAGGAAAAAATCTAAGGGGTCATCTTCCCTCTGCAAAGTATTGATTTCTTCATGTTCCCAAATATGTTTTCCTAAAAAAAAGAAAAGAAAAGGAAAAGAAAGTATCCAAAAATGAAGGCAGAATAATAGGAGAAAAATGAAGAGGGGAAGAAAGGAGAGCAGAAAAAAAAGAAGCAAGGAAGGTCAGGGCTATAATTCTAGATCTGATCTTTGGAAAGTCAAAATATAATTAGGACAAACCTGTGATTTCCTAGGTATGAATAAATCCCAGTGAAGAAATCCCCTACCAATATAGATTGATGTGACTTGTCCAGGATCACATGTAACTGGACCCCAGTTCTGTTGTCCTTGTGCCAACTTATCATTAATTTTCCATTCCACTTCCTTAATTTCATATCAAGTTATAAAAATAATTTTCTGAATCTAATTTGACTATGTAATTTAGAGAAGCTTTAGAAAGCCAGTCTTAAAACCATGGATTGCTTTGAGACAAAAATGGAACTTAAGATTCTCTCTATTTAGTATATAAATAATATTCTAGATTGTATTCATTAGTTTTATCAATTTTTCCCCTTAAGATATACCTGAACTAAGCATCATAGCATTTTTAAAATACATTCCCCAGGAGGCAACTAGGTGGCTCAGTGGATTGAGAGTCAGACCCAGAGATGGGAGGTCCTGGGTTCAAATCTGCCCTCAGACACTTCCTAGCTGTGTGACCCTGAGCAAGTCACTTAACTCCCATTGCCTAATCCTTTTGGCTCTTCTGCTTTGGAACCAATACACAATATTGATTCCAAGATGGAAGGTAAGGGTTTAAAAAAATAAAATACATTCTCTGCTTTGCACATAATATCATTGTTCTCCTCAGCAGCTCTCCCATTTCTCTCACTGGATCAATTGGCTCAGCTCTTATAATGCTAAACTATATATTTTTCTACATACTGAAAGAGGCAGGTGGATTTACATGGTGTTTACTTCTCAGAGCTTGGAAACTGGAAATCTGAGATTTATAGTCCCATAGTTAAATGGATCTTTCACTTGTGATTACTTGTACCATTCAAAAATGGCCCTTTAAAAATAGTGCCCTTTCAGATGTATTAGAACTTTAAAATGGACCACCCAGTGCAGTGAACATCCTGATGCTTTACCAGACAGAGGGGTTATCAGAATAAATGGCAGAAATCATATTTGCCTTGTTATGGAACCAGCTTCTCTAAACACTGTTCATTTGACAGTTCTGCCCTGGGGTTTGACCAACCCGTGAGAGGGCAAAATGCCATTCCAACAGATGGGTGCAACTGTGGGCCAAGAATTTGGCCCAAATTAATTTCTTGAGGGTAACATTCTCAGCAAGAGGTTCTCTTGTTTGTCTGATCAGAGTTCTGCTCACAGTGTGGAATATTTCTTCACATGCTGGATTAAGATACAAACTTTTTCTTTAAATTGTCACTTGGGGTGAGGTTTTAACTGTTTACAATAGAGGGGAGTATTGTTCAAAGAGTGGAGAGAGGCTTTCTTTTACAGTCTTTTAATTTTCTTTTTGAGGATCCTAACCAATAATCATATTACACATAGAAATATGAATACACATATGCACAAATACACATAAGTAATTCCAAAGGTCAAAGATCTTAGAATCCTGAAGATTTTAAATGTAATTCCTCACTCATTCACTAAAAGTAAAGTAGTTCTTGGGTACCAATTGAGTATCAACTGGGCACAAAGTTGTTTCATTTTAAGAAATGACACTCAAGAGAAGATGATTTCTTATCATTTGAAAGGATTTTGATTCTTTAACCTTGTATAGGAAATCTAGTGTTACTCTCTATTTTAAAATACTGGTGTTATATTATAGCAGGGGAAGTTCTTTGAGAACCATTCTGCACCAGAATCTTGAGTTCTAGTCCTAATTTCTGCCATTAAGATTAGATCTGTGAAATCTGCATAAATCACAAGCCCCTTGAGTCTCAGTATCTTCACTGAGATTTCTCTTCTACATGTTCTACTTTAGGAAATTAACCTGTATTTTAGAATGACAGATTAACAGGATCATAGATCTAGAGCTGTAGGAGACCCTAGAGGTTATTGAGGCCAATACCTAAATTTTACAAATGAGGAAACAGAATAATGAAGTTGGCAAAGGTCACACAATTAGTGAGCATCAGAGCTAAATTTTGAAGTCAGAACCTATGAGTCCAGAACCAGCTTTTTTTCTACTGTAAAAACCAACCAACCAACAAACAAAAAACACTCAATCTTTTATTTTAAGCTGTTGATTTTTCTATTATTTTCTTTTCTAATGTTTCTTCTGTCTCTTATTATTTGTTTTTCTATCTTTTTTAGAGCTCTTCCAGTTCATTTTGAGCTTGACATCTTTTCACATTTTCTTTAGAGGCTTCAAACATTTTCATTATTGTATTTGCTATCTTCTTCTGAGTTCTCATTTTGGTCATCACTCTTGTCGAAATATTTTGTAGCATCAGGCTTTTTCTCTGTCTTTTGCTCATTTGGAGGTTTTCTCCCTTGATTTTCCTATATGCTGGAACCATGCTCCATTTCTGGGTACTGTCCCATGCTTGTCCTGTGGCTGGGGTCTGCTCTGCTGTCTTACTTCCAGATAGAGCACTCTGTAGAGTGGCATGCTGTGTGAGGGTTCTCTCCAGTCCCTACAAGGCTGAACTTTGTTAGGTTGAGTTCTGTCCCACTGCTGCCCATGCTGAATTGCACCCCTCTAATCTGGCTGGACTCTATGGGTCCCTTTTTCCCTCTATTTATTGGTTTCCACTTTACTCTTGCTAAGGCTGGGATGAGCAGGCTGTGCTCTCTCCCCTACAGCTTGGGCTGTATCATGTCTGAGTTCTAAGGCTTGTTCAGCAGTCTCTTCTCATAGCCCAGTGAGATGAATGCCTCTTGAGGATGCTCTGTGTTGCTCTGGGCTGGTGCACTGTTTCACCCCTTCTTTTGTTGGTTCTGCTGTTCCAGAATTCATTCTGAGACACTTTAGTTCTTCTGTTGTTTTGGTTGGCAGACTCCCAGTGTTTCTTACCCCGCCATCTTGGCAATCAGAAGTCCAAACCCCCATAGAAATATGATTTCTTAAAAGCAATCAGTATTCTATCTTCTGATTTTCAGGTACGGAGACTTCTTTAAAATTTGGTTGTTTTCCAAAATCATTTAAAAACTAAGGATTTCAAGTTTCCAAGGCATTTTTAAAAATAAGAGGACCTGAGCTTTAGTCTTTTTTTTTCTTTATTAACATATGCATTTTATTTCATTAAATATTTCCCAATAACATGTAAAAATTTAACCTTCATTTTTTTTAGATTTTATTTATTTATTTTTAACATTTATTAATATTCATTTTTAACATGGTTACAATTCATGCTCCTACTTTCCCCTTCACTGCCCGCTCTCCCCCCACCCATGGCCGACACACATTTCCACTGGTTTTATCATGTGTCATTGATCAAGACCTATTTCCAAATTGTTGATAGTTGCAATGGTGTGGTAGTTTCGAGTCTACATCCCCAATCATGTCCACCCCAACCCATGCGTTCAGGCAGTTGTTTTTCTTCTGTGTTTCCACTCCTGCAGTCCTTCCCCTGAATGTGGGTAGCGTTCTTTACCATAAATCCCTCAGAGCTGTCCTGTGTCATTGCATTGCTGCTAGTACAGAAGTCCATTGCATTCGATTTTACCACAGTATATCAGTCTCTGTGTACAATGTTCTTCTGGCTCTCCTCCTTTCGCTATGCATCAATTCCTGGAGGTCTTTCCAGTTCACCTGGAACTTCTCCAGTTTATTATTCCTTTGAGCGCAATAGTATTCCATCACCCGCATATACCACAATTTGTTCAGCCATTCCCCAATTGAAGGACATACTCTCCTTTTCCAGTTTTTTGCCACCACAAAAAGCGCAGCTATAAATATTTTCGTACAAGTCTGTTTATTTATGATCTCTTTGGGGTACAAACCCTAGTCTTAATGATTAGAACTAATGGTTTTTTTAAAAAAATACAATGGGGAAATTAAGAATCATTTGTTAAGCATCTTCTATATGATAGATGCTATAGAAATATTATTAAATTTTATCTACACAATGACCCTGGGTGGTAAGTACCATTCTTATCCCTATTTTACAGTTAAGGAAACAGAGACAGAGAGAGGTTAAAGTATTTTCACAGGATCATACATCTAAGTGAGAGTCTTGGGCAAGATTGGAAATACCAGATTGAATACCTTATCCACTGCATTACCTAGTTGACTCTAAGATTTAGGTTTTTGTTTTACATGAGTAGATATATTTTATGTCTGGGCAAAGATAAATATAGTTTTAAATATAGATAGCCAGAGCCTATAACAAATGTAGGCTATGGTCCATTAAAAAATCATTTATTAGCCCCCAACTTCAAAAGGAAAACAAAAATTGAAAAAAAAAAAAAAGTTTTGCTTGACCATATACAGGACAGGTCAAGAGAAAAATGAGTAGTAGTTTAAGTGTGACTTAAGTTGCCAGCATATGTGTTCATGGTCTTTTCTCTGGTTCTTGGAAGCTCTCTGTCCTGAGGTACCAATGCTTCCATTATGTGGATGCCTAAAGGCTTCCCATTTAATACTAGTTCTCGCTAGAACCTGGCATCCTTAAATAGAGCACTATCCTCTGGATCTTTTCCTTGGCACTTCCCATAGAGCCTGGTATATAGTAGGCTCTTAATAACTGTAGATTGATTGACTGATCTTCTATGAGACCAGAAAAACATCACCCATGCACATTCTACCCCATATCATGTAAGCTTATTGAAGAGAGTAACCTTTTTTGTTTGGACATATATACACCTGAAGCCATGTATATATACATGTGTTTTTGTGTATACTCATGTATGTATGTATGTATGTATGAATAGATGAGTCTATGTATTTTAAACAATGATGATATTTGAAAACTCTTGTTTCATAATGGAAGGAGGACTGAACCTGGAATTAGAAGCCCTCCGTTCCTATTACAGCTTTAACCCTCTCTAGGTTTGCTACTTTGGGTTAAGCCCTTAATCTCTCTGGGTTTCTAAATCCTCATCTGTAAAATAGGGATAAAAGGGACTGTCATTTCTCACCGGATGGTTGTGACAAAAGCATTGAATAATAATAGCTAGTATTTCCAGAGTGCTTAAGTTTCTGCAAAGGTTTTGTTAATTCATTTGATCCTCACAACAATCCTTCACATAGGTACTGTGGATAATAATAACATTTATTTTACCAGATTTTATTTTATTTTACAGAGGAGGAAACTAAGACTCAAAAATGTTAAGGGACTTTCTCAGGGCCCTACAGCTTGTAAATATCTGAGGCAGGATTCAGACTGGTTTTCCTGACTTAAAATCCAATGTTCTTTCACTGAGCAACCTAGGCTGCTAAAAGTGTCACCTTTTTTAGATATTACTAAAGAAGTGATTTCCAAACTGAGAGAGATCCTTAGAAAGGGAAGTTGGATGTAGGGAGCCAGGGCTATGTTGATAAATATTTAATAAGAGGCACACTGAAAAAATATACCCATGACACTCATTTAAGTTTAGCCTACATCATTAACATTTTCTCCATCACTTTCTTAAATTTAGACAGTGAAGGAAACAATAAATTGTGCTGCAATTTTTAAGGCTGACTGATTTTGAAGGTGTGAATCTTACAATGAAAATTTAACATTTGGCTATTTGGGGGAAGGATCCAGTACATCCCTGCAGGGAGCTTTCTTGGTTCCCTTCAAATGACATTTGAGTGATCAACTGTAAGTCTGAGTCTGTCACACAAATGTAAATTCTAAGACATTATTATTATTATTACTATTATAATTATTACTATTATTATTATTGTTATTATTATTCCACTGATCTGCCTCATCTCTCCTCAACCCACTCCAGTTTCTGCAGTCTCAAACCACTATTTTATGCATTTTGTTATTATTACTTTCTTTCTACCACTGGTATGGTGCCTATCCCACATTTCTGTCCTGTACCCACCAACCAAAGCAGAATTAGCAAAGACAAGAACACACATTTTAAAGACAGACTGACTAGTATTGAGCAAAAATGTTATCTTTAATCCCAACTCTGAGGACAAACTACTAACATAAATTCATACCTTTTTTCCCCTAAAATGAAATTTGATATGTATATGTGTTTGTTTTTTTTTAATCATGCAAACACGGTCCTATTGCTAGACTATATTCTGATTTGGGCAAAGTTTACCCAATTTTTAAATGACATGTAAAACAAACTTTTGGAACTTACTGGCTTCTGTTTCAGAGACGTGCATCCTTTATATTCATAATTAACATGGATGAATTTTAACATATATAATTTTTAACATACATAACAATTGGGTATCTGGTACCTTTCTTTTCTCATTATAAATTAAGTATCACAGTTTGGCCTAAATTTAAAAAGAAGTGAGCATGCTGTGAATTAGTTAATTCAAAAAGAGAGAAAATGATCTGAAGAAATTTCTGTCATAGCAAGTGAAGAATCACTGGTTTTAATGCTTTTTTTGTGGATGAACCATCCATGATAGCAAGGAAGAACCACATCAGCTTATCTAAGCCTCAGTCAAAACTTTATCTGTTGCTTTTTCTGTAGGAAACTATATCCTTGAATGAATCATCTCACCTTTGCTCTCTTTTATACTGATATCTGCAATATTTCTATAGTCATAATGATCTCTCCTATTTCTTACTTCCTATCTATTTTATATACTAAAGAGATGTTCACTGGGGGCTCAGAGAACAGAGTTTTGTGTACTTAAAGAGGGGGGTGGGCTAGGGTGTAGAAGAAGTATGAATCCTAATCCTTTACAAAACAAAATGAAATGCTATTAACAAGCATATGCCTTTGTACAGAACCGTAGTCTTTAAGTTCTTTTCTTTTTATAGCCAATCATTTATGAGGGTTTCTTTTTGATGAAACATATGGTTAATTGGTTCCCAGAAACTTTATTTTTTTAAAAGAACACTTTTATTGAGTAAAATAGATATTCAAAGAAAAATTCTAGAGGAATTTAAAAGAAAAGTTTACTTTCAAGAATACTTTGTTTACCACAGCTTAGATTTGTTAGATTCTATAGTCTTACCAAAGCAGTATGTGAAAAGCATTTATTCAATTGAGCTTTGTTAGACTGGCCTACTTTATGGCATGCATCTTTCATAATATTGTGATGGAGAGCTGGTTTCAAAGAACACACCATTCTTTGGATAGTCAACTACCTTATAGAAGTTTGAGGAAGTACAGGATGACCACTCCAATCTTCTGCTCAAGAAACTTTAATTGTTTCTTGGAGCCTTTAGAATATACTATAAAACTTGTCATAGAAAGGATCTTATAGGATAGTATGGTATAGTCTCAGCTGTCTTTACAGATTTCACATTAATTCCCCTCAGAAACTCTATGCTTGAGACAAACTCGTCTTAGTACTTCCTATACGTACAGATTCCATCTCCCAACCCCAAGCCTTCACAAAGGTTCTTCTTGTCTAGCATGTTATCTTCCTTTTGAAATTCCTTGTTCCCTTTGAGAAATGGATCATATAAGCCTTTCTAAGAGGCCTTTTTTAACTTCTCCAATTATAAGTGCTTTTCTCAACCCCTGTTTTTGACTTTACACACTCTTTACACATTCTTTCTGTCCACAGACTGCTTCTTCCCCAGTTGCATGGAATTTCCTTGATGGGAGAGACGGTTGTGTTTTTGTCCCAGAAAAAAGCAAAAAATGACTAGCTCATACTATGTGCTTAATGAATAAGTCAAATTGAATTTAAAATGCCAACTTAAAGTGGGATTTTGTTTGTTAAAGTAAAATAGGGTTTTCTTGCATAGCTCTACAAGTAACTTCCATGCAAAGTTAGATCGAAATCTAAAAAGGATTTTACTTATAAAGAGTCCTTTTGTCATTAAGATACTTAAATTACTTTTTTTAAGGTTAAGAGACCCATCAGCTATATTGGAACAGGTGCTTGACTAAACCCCCAAACACTAAGAATTTTTAACTTACCTAACTTCAGTTTATTGTCTGAAATTTAATAAGTACCTATCATATAGTACCTAAAAGAGAAGACTCAATTTATCCTTATTAAAAATTAGATGATAATTACTTTGAATAAGTTATCCAGTCTCTCCAAAAATTGGTTTTCCTTCCTATATATAAATGTTATTATTTAAGACACCTGGAAAATGCTGGAGTTCTAAGATAGATCGATCATTTCACAGAGAATAGGTCTTTGACACATTTTGGAGAATTACATGGCTAAATGGTATAATGAAGAATTTTAAGTTTAAAATGGTGTGACTTAAGAAATAAAAGATTTTTCACTAAAAATTTGAAATACCACCACATAATACTGGTCTGTAAAGATTTAAGAACAAACACTGGGCTTTGTCCCTTTTTTCTCTCATCAGACTTTACGATGAGGGATACTAAAGCAATTGCACTTTTTCATTTGACATCTAATCTTATGCTTACCAAACAAACATTAAACTCTTTGGAATGATCTGCCTTACTTTTACAGTCCCTACTGTATATGTCTGCTCTATTAATCTTTCTATATGAACAGTTTCTCTGTTTAATGAAATTGGGCCCAATGAGGCAGTGCACGGCACTGTGATAAGCTCATTCATCTTTATTTGATTCTTTGCTGACACCAGAGTTGCCCTCTGACATAGGTTAAGTCACTGAGTGGCCATTACCTCCTCGTTTGCTCTCTCATGTTACTCCTAACCACCTTCCTGAAGTCAAATCCAGATGATTTGTGCCAATTTCATGGGGGCACAAACTGGAACATCCGATAACTTTCTACATGGCTGAGTTTATACAATCTCACTTGCACATCTCAAGCTGCTGCGTCTGTCAAAACACAATTTTTCCCCTCCTTCTTATGGGCTTTGATAGAGCTATGAGTACTAGAGGTCTCAATTATAAAATGTCATGACACCGCCGCACCATTTTTTACAGTAATTTCACAGTGTCACTCTGTGATTATTTCAGGATCGCTTTGAACCATGACTGAAATGAATTGTGGCCCTTGGTGTATTGGGTGATACAAATTGTGAGCCAGTGTCACAGAGAAGCAGGCGTTGTTAGGAATAAGCTGTGAAGACCGAGGGAGACATGAATTTTTCCCAAAGTCAGAATGCAGAAAAAAAAAAAAAAGGAAATGCAAAGAGAAAAAAAATGAAACTGGGAGCAGGGGAGAGAAACTCTGAATGTGATATAAATATTTTATTAGAGTCAGTCTATGCAATGTAGTTTTTTTAAATAACATATGTGTCAAATGATGCAGTTAATATAGGTTTTCTTTATCTCAGCATCCTTGTAAAATGTTAATATCTTGTGAAAGAGGAAAAAAAGAGACACAATAAAAATACCATTGAAAGCATGAAAAAGTATCATTTCATATTCCCATTCTTCCAATACTTTACATTGTAAAGATAAAAAAATCAATAAGATTTTGACCTCCTGATACAACACTAGGTTAAAATGCCAAAAATGCTATATAGCTCAAATAGGATGGTCTTTTCTTATGGCAGGTTATCTAAGTCCCACCTTTCCTTGATTGTAAAACTACATGTCATATACTAGAATTTTATGTAAAACAATGAAATATATACTGGTATCCCTAATAAGATAATTTGTGAAGTTCTTTAAAAATGTTAAATCATTACATAGATATGCTGTTATCATCATCATTATTGTATTATTGTAATATATATCAAATATAATTTATACTTGATCATAATATAATAATTATTTTTAAAATAATGTACTTAAATATGTAATAATAGTCATAATATTATTCCTTCACAATTTTATAACTCATTTATCTGCTAGGCAAAGAAGCTAAATTGTTTTTATAAGGATTATAAAATAAGCATAATAAAATTTGCATTATAAGCAATATAAAGCAGTTCATAAAATAAATTTATGTAAGCATATAAGCATTATAAAATTATTATTATGTAATAATTCAAAATTAGACATTGCTTTTAATCTAAAGAGAAATGAAGACATAAGTGAATGAAATTGTTTTCTGATCTATATTTTCACTAAAAAAATGCTCAATATTCTTCTCTCCAAATTCTCAACTTCCCCAACACCCTTAGTGTCAGTGAAGTTTTTGGCTTTAGAAATATCTACTATTCCTATTTGTCTATTGTTATCTAGTGTGGTATTAAGTTCTGACCATGTTTAAAGTCTTATAATTAGGAATATCTGAATTCAGGTCCTGCTTCTGGCAAATATTGACCATCTAATTCTGGGAAAATCATTCATACTCTCAATACTTACATACAATTCTCTAAGAGTAGATAGAAAGATAGACAGACACTTGATAGATAGATGGAAAGAAACATGGATAGATAGTAGATAGATAGAGGTAAATGAAATATATATATATGTATATATATATATATATAAAAATTATGTATGTGTGTGTGTCCATGAATGTGTATTATTTCCATAGAATTTGAGAGTTATTCATTGCCTCTCAAATGAAGCTTATTTCTGAATGGTTTTTAAAGCCCTCAAAGCATTTATATCCCTTTCCCACAACTCATTATTATTACTACCATAGTCCAGCAAGCTTTGCCTCTATACCAGTGATTACCAAAGTGGGTGTCATCACCCCCTGGTGGGTGCTGCAGCGATTCAGGGAGGCAGTGATGGCCACAGGTGCATTTTGGGTTAGTAAATAACTGTAAGGGGGTGATTATAGTTTGTGACAGGGGGCACTAAGTAATATTTTTTTCTGGAAAGGGGGTGGTAGGCCAAAATAGTTTGGGAACCACTGCTCTAGACCATCATACTCTATTAATTGGATTTTCCTTCTATGATACATATGCTAGCTCATACAAGTTCCCATAGGTTAAGAGGTCAATGAATAAAAATTAGAAGAGAATTATGGGTATGTTGGAGAGTTTAAAGAAGACTGACCAACTAACAGCTGAAGAGGAAATTTTGATAGGGAGATAGTTATGTCAACGGGACATTTCTGGAACTAATGACTATGATCACAAAGGCAAACAGAAGAGATAGTTTTTAGTTCCATCCTCTGTACTTCAGTAGATCCTCTCTGAAAGAATAGGGATTTTTTTAAACCCTTACCTTCCAACTTGGAGTCAATACTGTGTATTGGCTCCAAGGCAGAAGAGTGGTAAGGGTAGGCAATGGGGGTCAAGTGACTTGCCCATTGTCACACAGCTGGGAAGTGTCTGAGGTCAGATTTGAACCTAGGACTTCCTGTCTCTAGGCCTGGCTCTCAATCCACTGAGCTACCCAGCTGCCCCCAAGAATAGGGATTTTTTTAGGAAAAATTCTGTTTCTTCACACCATTATATTAAATCTCAATTTCTACTTGAGCTCAGATCCTCCTCCAGCTGCTAATGTTCCATCATTATTTCAACCTCAACATATACAAGATGGAATTAATCATTTTTTCCCAAATTGGTCCTTACTCAATCTTGCCTCCATGCTGCTTATTATTGTCATTCGCCTTTTTTAAAAGATAATTTAGATGTGGATTTTATTTTTATGATACCTACACTTCCCTCTATATTCCTCCCTTTTCAGAGAGCCATCCATTATAACTAATTTTAGAAGAAAAATAAGTAAATCAGAAAAAACAATTAATACATTAAAATATGATTTTTATATGCAATGTTTCAAATTTGTGGACCTTCACTTCAGAACAGAGGTAAGTGTCCTCATATACCTCTCCTTTTGATATCAAACTTAATGATTACACTGAATTAATGGATAATCTCCTTGAGGGCAAAACCTGTGTCTAATAGAAATTCGTAATGAATATCACATAATAGGCATCAATAAATTATAATTTATGATATTGATTGAATATTGACAGTGATTAGTTCTGCCCTCATATGACCCATTAATCTTAGATTAACACAAACTATACATTGAGCATTTATTTTGTGCATCAATGGGCCAACAGCAGCATTTTATAGTTTCCACAGATTGGACAGTCTCAGAATTTGATAGAGAAGTCTTAGAGGTAAACAAAAACACAGAAATTTCAAGGCCAATAAATGAAAAACATATGACTAAATAGAAAAATGTTGATCCTTAGAAAACTTTTGAATTTCTTTTATAGTCTCATGAGAAGTGAAATACTTCCTACTTTGTCATCAAGACACTGGCCATCTTGTCAAATGTTCAATACTGTGTACTTTTACCAAATTCTGAAAACATCACTTTATATTACAGCCTCAAGCATTTTTATTGTTCCAAAGAATAAAGATAACCTTCTTACATCTAAATTTCCTGTGCAATCTTACAAGCAAACCCAATTAATCAATTAGAATACTGTACTCAGATTACAGTGGAATTATGTGTCTCACTAGGAACCGCTGGAACTTGTGGTACATTACATCAATTAAGAATACTTAATTTCTAAGTGGCACAAATGAACAATGTATGAGTCATAGCAAATGGCTACTCCTTAAAAGCCATCAGCCCTAATGGTTGTTTAACCTTTTTAAATTTAATACAGGCTTCATTTTTACAGCAAACGAAATCCAGGAGAGGACAGCATTACGTTACTGTTCTTATACACAAAGCATGATATAGACACATGCTTAATTGCATTAATAATAACGATAGGATTTTAGGTAGGCAGCCACTTACATGACTTTTGGAGGACTGATAGGATCATACTGTGTTATCACATTGAAAGTGCACTTAAGCAAATCAATAAGTAATGATTCACAACATTTTGAAGTTATGATAAGCAAAGATTGGGGCAAAACAGAATATTTCAGTGCCTGCAAAAAGGTACTGCTCCTGTATCTAATCCCAAGCACCCAATCTCCTTAACAAAGATCTTCTGCCTTATTTGCCATGTTTCCATTTTACCTTTATGAGCTTAAATTCAACATGAATGAATGACTTTAGAAGGAAGCTGTGATTTCTTAAGCTTCCAAGGGCTAAAAGCTTTACTCATTTTTTACTAAATTCCCTGTGCATGAATTAATTTAGATATCTCAAAGCTATTTGTCATGTACTGATATCATGTAGCTTTTATTAAGAATAGTCCTGTATTAAGTAAGATGAGTTCATTCCATAAACTCAAGGAAGAGATGATTTATTTTTGACTTTTTAATCTCTACAATAGGCAACAATTTAAAAATTTTTTCTCTGTGGATTTTTTTAATACATGACTTCTTAGATATTGATTTATAATGGAAAGATATATCTGTACCAGTAATATATGTTTTAATATCTGATTTACCCCCATATTAATAAAGGGAAAACTAGTATAAACAAAAACTAAAAAAGATTTTTAGAAAGAATCAATGTTTATTTTTTAATCTTACAATTTTATAATAATGTAATTTTCTTCCCAAATTGTTCCTTTTGTTCTCTAAAAGTGAGTTTTGTCTTCAACTTTCCAAGATTAAACTATCTAACTGAGATTACAGTAATTCGTTTGGATGAGTAATAAAATGGCAATTTTTCTAGAAAGTAAGAGAAACATTTAAAACCCAACAAATTTCTGGAAATTTTTTTTCTAAAGATATTATCTCCACAATTACTTTTTCCTATAAAACACAAATTTATATACAATTTAGGAATTGCTAAAAGGGAGAAAGCAGTTGCTTTGTTTTTTGTTAACTTTTATTTTCCCTTTGGAATATATATATATGTAATGCATTTTGACCTGAGACACTATAAAAACTTTTTGTAGAATATGAAATTAAAAACTCAGGAGAATTATCAATCATTACAATAAAAGAGAAATGTGCCACTAACTTCATTAATATAGTACTAACATTTATTATTGTTTACCGCAAATTTTGTAGTTTTGTTGCTGATGTCATGAGGGAGAGCTCCTTTCTTAATTCTGCAATGCTACATACAAATATCCCAATTTCACTTGAATCCTTCAAATTCATCATTTCTGACAGCTGCCTTTCTCTCCTCTCCTTTCTTTCCTTCTCCTTTCTTCTTCTTTCCCCCTTCCTTTCTCCTTCTCTCCCTTTCTCCTTCCCTCCCTTTCTCCTTCCCTCTCTCTTTCCCTTGCACTTATCTTTTTCTTGTCCTCCCTTTCTCTGAATCTTTGTTATAAGCCAATATTGCTTTTATCATCCTTCTTATTATATTATTCTGAATACAGTTTGCAACCCAACACAAACAGTAAAAGAAAATATGAAGGGATTATCAAAATGTTCTTAATATCAGAGCAATTTTTAAGACATAAATTTAAGACATTAATTAATTCAAGCTCAGTCACCCTTTAAACTCTAAATATGCTTTTTCGAGGAATAGGATGGGAGGATTCCCACACTCTCTCAAAATGAGAATTCTCATTTTCTCTTCTGGAGACTACCACACCTTAGAACTGTCACTCATATGTCTATAGGCAGCTAATTGGCCTGGTACATAGAACATTGGATGTGAGATTATGATAATCTCAATACAAGTCTACTCTAAGATACTGTGTGACCCTAAGCACATCATTTAACTTCTCTCAAATTCAGGTTCCTCATATTTAAAGTGAAGAGAATAATAGAACTTACCTTACATAATTATCTTACATATCTTACAATTGTCATGAGGATCAAATTAGATGAAATATGTAAAGTACTTTGTAAACCTTAAAGCATTGTACAAATGAGAAGTAATGTTGTTGTAGTAGTAATTGTTATTTATTCTTCCATGACTTGATTATCAGAGTTCCTGAAGTTCTAGAATCATTTCCTATGAATGAATACTTTGGACCCAGCTGGCACTTAATATATTCTTGAATCACCATGGTACATCAAATCCCAGTAAAACTATATTCCTGACTTAAAGGTCCCTTGTGAAATTTGAAATTGCACAGGTATCTTCATGAAACTTAGAGACACGTTTTCACACTGAATGTATGCTCACTCCCTTTATTTAATCTCTCTCTCTCCCTCAATTTTAACTTAGGAACCACTACACCTCCAAATATAACACTATCTAGAAGAAATGGTTCTCTTCATGGTAGAGTACATTTTTTTGATTCACTCTACCACAACCATCCAGAGGCTAATATCCAATCATACAATGATACCATCTGTTGATTACCAATGTCAGGAGAACAACCAGATACTTTCTTATATTTGGGGGAAGGAAGAAGAAGAGGTAGTGTAATTGTGTAATTCAGGTCAAAGATGCCATTTCTTCAGTCTCTTTGATAGACAAATAAAATAATAAATTATCTTCTCTTGTCATAGCAACCTTCTTTTGAAACTCTTACCCTCTATCTCTAAAATATCACTCCTTTCATATATCATTTTGTCCAATCCCATTTTCTACCTGATTTCTAGTCCTTCTTCAACTGCTTGGTATGTTCTACCATCAATTAAACCTCAACATATATACAATAGAATTAATTTTTTCTCCCAAATTGTCCTTTGTTCCATCTTGCCTCTTTAACTAGCAGTTAGCACTATTTGCCACTAATTTAACTCTATTCAGAAAAAAAAAAGAAAAAGAAAAAGATATGGTCTGAAGGAGGCCAATGGTTAGTTTTGTGATTATGTGTTTGTACTCTACTGAGCAGAAATACTGAATCAGGTCTCTATGGCTCTCCATGGGTCAGCAACTTTCTGTTCCTCAGTTCTACCTTCCTCCTTAAGATAGGACCTACATGTTATCACACAACATGAGAGTTTGTGAATTTGCTCAGTCAGCACCTCTCTCAGGCTCCCATTCAATTGGTTAAATTCTGCTTGCTTCTCAGACTTCTTAATATCAATTAGTCTTATTCATTTGACACTACATGGTAAAATGGAGAAGACTCTTCCAAAAGAAATAGACAACAAATATTCTAAGATATCATATAAAGCATTTACTCACACAAGAACAATAAAACAAAGTACATACTATCAAAAAGCAAAAAAACAACAAACAACAAACAACACTACATAATAAAACATTTATTGAACAACTGTTAACTTGCATGCCACTCTTCTAGAGTATAGAAATCTCTAGAAATAGGATGAAGCCAAACCTAAGAGTTCTAAAAAATTTCAGTCATTCCTTTTTAAATAATGCAAATGAGCATAAATAATACAGTCAACAGTGTTCTTGCTCCCAGGAAGGGGAAGAGGAACAGAATAAGCAATTATTGAGCACCTATTAAATACTACATACTGTGCTAAGTGCTTTATTTAAATATTGTGATTCTGAGGGTTTTAATACACTGTCTGCCCTTTGATCCAGCCAACTGGATCAAAAAACTGTTTGGTTTATACGCCAAAGGGATAATAGAGAAAAATATTTGTAAAAATATATTTATAGTCATGCTTTTTGTGGTGGCAAAAAAATTGGAAAATAAAGGGGTGTCCATCAATTGGGGAATGGCTAAACAAATTGTGTGGTATCTGATGGTGATAGCACTCTTGTGCTTAAAGGAATAAAGAAATGGAAGAATTCCATGTGAACTGGAAAGACTTCCAGAAATTGATGCAGAGCAAAAGGAGCAGAACCAGGAGAACATTATACACAGAGACTGATACATTGTGGCATAATTGAATTTAATAGCCTTTTCTATAGCAGCAATGCAATGATCCAGGACAATCCAGATGAACTTATAAAAAAGAACACTATCCACATCTAGAGAATGAACTATGGGAACAGAAACACAAAGAAAAATATATGTTTGATCCCATGATGTGATGGGGATGTGACTGGGGTTTTGATGTTAAAACATCACTCTACTGCAAATATGAATAACATGGAAATAGGCTTTGAATAATCATACATGTATAGCCCAGTGGAACTGCTTGTCAGCTCTGGGAGTTGGGAGGGAAGGGGGTTAATCATGAATCACATAACCATGGAAAAAATATTCTAAATAATTTTTTAAAAAGCAAAGTTTAAAAACTAAATATTGCAAACCTTATATCAGTATATATTTGGCATATCTAGATAAAAATTAAAACACTCTGAATTAGGGGTTTATCATGAGTCCAAGAAATATAATAATTCAGGATTCTGTTCTGCCTGGAAGTCATAAAAGTTTATGTCTTTCCTAATCTCAGGTATTTGGCAGGGAACTCAGAACATTTCTGGTCTTGGTCTTCACACACTCAGCAAGGTGTGGTTCCAAAGGTGAGAACTCAGACAATTTGGAAACTGTGATTGGCCCCCATGAAAAAGGGAAGGGACAGGAAACCATCATAAAAGCCATGATAATCCCTGAGGAAGGTGGCTGGTGAAGGAAGCTAGTAGAGAATGAACTCCAAGAAGAGAGTCACTTCCAGAAGGAAGCCAGCTCCAAGAAGGTCAACTCAAAGAAGAAAGTCGGCCTCAGGAGTAACCTTTAGCTCCAGTCGTTGTCTTGCATGAGTGGATAGCTGGTTTTCCCTTCATGTCTTCTGAACATAGTTTAATTCTGTTTGAAGGTTAACAAGTCCTGGCTGAGCCAAGTGATGAAACAATATTTAGTTAGATAGGCTAATGTCTTTTCTATCCTTTTGTACTTTCAGTCTTTCTACCTCTTTTATAAATAAAAGATTTGTAATTTTCATATATTTAGCCAAACCATTAATTTTAACACTTACTTTGGATATACTATTTAAGTAGTTTGATGAATGGAATTAGAAGCCATCCTGGAATGATGTCCTTCCCTGACCTTGATCAAGGAATACCTTTCCTCTTCGATTTCTGTTGCTACTTCTTAGCCAAAGTCTTATCACTCTTCTTGGCTGAGAGGACAAAGAAGGAAGAGATCAAGAGAGGTTTTCCTTTTCAGTGGAATCACCCTTCCAATTTCCCAGGCTCAAAACTATATATTAATTCTTTGTTCTTAAAACATTATCTTCCATCTTAGATTTAATTTAAGACAGAAGAGTGGTTAGGACCAGGGAATGGGAATTAATTGACTTGTCCCGAGTCACTTAGCCAGGAAGTGACTAAGGCTAGATTTGAACCCCAAACTTCCTATTTTTAGGCCTGGCTCTCTATCCCTGAGCCACCTAGATGCCCCATTATATCCATTCTTGACACTTTTCTCTCCCTCATTCTCAGTAAAGGTATTTAAATACAAAATTTCCAAAACAGAATTTATCTTCTTTTCCCCCAAATCTACTCCTTTTTTAAACTTTTCTACTTTTGTCATGTATACTACCATCTATCTTATCATGGAAGCTACCAACTTAAGTGCAATCCAGGTCTATTTTTACCTAATCCACATAACTAATCAGCTACGAAATCTGACCATTTCTATCTCCATAACAATTTTTAATGTATCTCTTTTTTTATAAATTCACAAATACTTCATCCTAGTTCATGCCTTTATCCTCTCTTGCCTGAATAATTTCCAAGAACTTTGTAATGGATCTCTGTACCTTAAATCTCATTCCATTCCAATCTCTACACAGATGTCAAGTGATTTTCCTAAGTCAATGATTAGACCACATCTCTTCCCTCATTAAATATTCTCACATGACTCCTTATTACATCTACCATCAAATATGGACTCCTCTATTTTGCATGAAAACTCTGGCCCTAATCTATCTTTCCACTCTCATTATTCATAGTAACCATCATAAGCACTATAGCCAAATTGGGCATTTTTCTGTTGCTCATAAATGGCATTCTCTCCTTTATCTCCATAGTTTTTTTAATGACAGTCTTGTTAATTCCTAGTTATCAGACATATCCTTTAGTAAAGACAAATTCAAGAAATCATTCCAAACCAAATATATGTCCTACCCTGCACCATCTTCTTTTGAGCTAATTTATCTCCTCCCTACAGAATTGACATGACATAACATACTAACATAATTTCCTTTTTAACATGATTTCCAGGCTGGAAGAATAAAATAGTGTCATGGGCATAGTAAATCTGCATTTCAGGAAGACATTTGAAAAAACAAACAAACAACATCTCATATCTTCCTCAAGAGGACGGGCATATGTGGACTGAATGGAGTATACGAGGTAAGTCTGGACTTAGTTGGCTTCCTGCTACAGAAAAGTGTTGAATAGTGGATCAGTCATTATTTGGGTAGATATTTCTAGTCTAGTACTCAAGGTTTTTGTCTACCTTCATTTTTTTCAATTTAGTTTAAATTGTTTTCCCAATTACATGTTAACACAGTTTCTAATACTTTATAAAGAATTTGAGTTTTGATTCCTTTCCTCCATCCTCCCCTCCACTTCTGAGGTGATACACAAACCTATATAGATTTTACATACACAATCATATAAAGAATTTCCCCATATTAATTATTTTGTGCAAAGAAACAAGCAAAAAATTAAGAAAGTGAAAAATAGCTTACTTTGATCTGTATTCAGACTCCATCAATTCTTCCTCTGGAAGTGGATAATATTTTTTCTCATGAATCCTTTGGGATTGTTTTGGATCATTGTATTGCTGAGAATAGTCACAATTGTTCATTTAACAGTATTCCTGTCACTGTGTATAGTGTTCTCCTTGTTCTGCTCATTTCACTCTGACTCAGCATGTGTAAGTCTTTGCAAATTTTTCTCTGAGTTCTCTGAGTTCCTATGTATTTAAGAAATGAGGCCTTTATTAGAGAAACTTGTAAAAAAAAGTGTACCATTATGCCCTCTCATCCTTTAATGCAGAAGATGCTAAATCTTGTGTTACCCTAACTGTGGCTTCATTATATTTTAACTTTTCCCTCTGGGTACTTGAAATATTTTCTCCTTGATCTGGGAGTTATGGAATTTGGCTATAATATTCCTGGTAGTTATTTTTTGATATCCCTTTCATGAATTGATCTATAAATTCTCTCTAATTTCTATTTTACCCTCTGGTTCTACAATATCAGGGCAACTTTCCTTGATAATTTTATGAAAATAATATATAAGGTGTTTTTTTATTATTATGACTTTTAGGTAATCCAATAATTTTTTGATTATCTCTACATGATTTATTTTCTAACTCAATGTTTTTCCATTGAAATATTTCACATTTTCCTATTTTTTTTGTTCTTTTAGCTTTGATTGTTTCTTGTTGTCTCATGGAGTCATTGGTTCCACTTGTCACATCCTAATTTTTAATATGTGATTTTCTTGCATGAGCTTTTTCTACCTCTTTTTTCTTTTGGCCATCCTACTTTGTAGAGAGTTCTTTTCTTTTCCTTTGTGAATTTTTGTACTTATTTTTCCATATTCCAATTTTGCCTTTTAAGAAGTTCTTCTCTTCATTGGATTCTTTGTGTTGCTTCTACCAGTTGTTTGATTCTGTTTTGTAAGATATTAATTTCTCCACTATTTTTGTGCATCCTTTTCCAAGCTGTGATCTTTTTTTCATGAGTTTCCTTTATTGATCTCATTTCTTTTTTTCCAGTTTTTCTTCTATCTCAGTTATTTGATTTTTGAAATTCTTTTCTAGCTCCTCTATTAATATTTTTGGGCTTGAGAAAAATTTATATTTTCCTTGGAGGCTTTGAATGCAACAATATTGGCTTTGTTGTCTTCTTCTGAGTTGGTGTTTTAGTCTTTACTGTCTCTTAAATACCTTTCTATGTTGGGTTAATTTTGTTGTTGTTGTTTGTCTATATTCCTGCATTTTTCTGTTATTTTTAAAATGCTAATATTGAGCTCTGTACCTCTGGTGAAGGAGCATTATTCCAAACTTCAGGTTCCTTGTGCAGCTGCCTTCAAATATAGCTCTGGAGATCTATAAGTTTTCAATTTTTCCAAGGTGGTATGAATTAAGGAGATGTGTGTTTAATAATGTATCAGCCTGTGCTCTGGTCTGTGAGTAACCACAATCACTCTTTTCTGCATTGAAATAAAGATCAGGGTCCTCTACTCCCTCATGGCTGCAAACACTGGTGTGTACGAGTGCTGATCCTCACCCCAAGACCAAGTTCCTGGACTGCACCTTGGTTCTGTGAATGGGCAATGTGACAAGAGTGTTGTACCCAAAGCCAAAAAAGGGAACTGTAAAAATCTCCTTCTGAGCAGCTGTCTACCACCTCTCCTATTGCTAAAAGTAATGGGAGCCTTTGCTGCTGATGCAGCTGCTCCCAAAGTCTGTTGCAGCTATGCATCCTGCTTTTTTGCTCAACTTCCACTCCAGTACACTGTCTTTTGTGCCAGTCTTCTAAGTTGTTTGGGGCTGAAAAATTGTCAACTCAACTTTTTTATGGGTTATGATGCTCCAGAATTCATTTTGAGGTGTTATATCATTCTTTTTTGTAAAATAATTTGTTATAAATTAGGTGGGTTTGTATACCTTCTCCACACTTGTGGTTCTAATCTATACCTCCCCCCTTTTTAAAAAAATCAATTGCCATCTATGCTATAAATTTTTAGCACGATACAAACCTAGAAGGGAAAAACAAATAGATGACATGCCATGATCAGGATTCACAGGGTTGTTGTGAAATCAAAACGAGTTATATGTGAAATATTTTATAAAGTGCTATATAAATGGTAATTATTGTTATTATTATTGTGACATTCTGAATAAATTTCTCTAAATAGAAGAAAGATAATCCCATCAATTAAAGCTGTGCAAATATTTCATGGGCTTATTCAGCCAATATGTAGAAAGATGTTTGTGACTGGAGATCTTTAAGAAGAGGCTGACTATGTTTGTTGAAGATATTATAAAGGGGGTTCCTATTTTGGGTAGCAGATGGATTAGATGTCCTCAAAATTCTCTTTCAACTTCAACTCTATGACTTGTCAGGATACGCTTCTATTTGCTCTATGTTACATAAATAAATTATGGTGGAACATAAGAATTTTCAATTTAACTTTTTTTTTAAAACCCTTACCTTCCATCTTAGAACCAGTATTGGTTGTAAGGCAGAAGAATAATAAGGGTTAGATCAGCGGTTCTCAAACTTTTTTGGCTTACCGCCCCCTTTCCAGAAAAAAATGTTACTTAGCCCCATGGAAATTAATTTTTAAAAAATTTAATAGCAATTAATAGGAAAGATAAATGCACCTGTGGCCATCACTGCCCCACTGGATTGCTGCAGCACCCACTGGGGGCAGTGGCACCCACTTTGGGAATCACTGGGTTAGATGATAGGAGTTAAGTGACTTGCCCAGCGTCACACAGCTAGGAAGTGTCTGAGGGCAGATTTGAACCTAGGACCTTCTGACTCTAGGCATGGCTTTCAATACACTGAGCCACCCAGCTTCCCCCTTCAATTTAATTTCTAATTCTTTCGAAGTATGGTTCTTGGACCCAGAAGTAATAATTTAATCTATCTATCTTTCTATTTCTTTTTGTATGGTTTGTTTGTTTTAGAGCATTATCTGTATCTCCTACTACCTATGTCCCCCAAATTGAAAGATAGAAGAATGAAAATAAAATGCTCATAATAAATATGCACAACCTAGTAAAATAAATTCTCACAATGGTCTTGTCTAAAAATGTATGCTTCATTGTGCATTTTAGTCCATTCCCTCTTTGGCAAGTGGTAAGTAGCATATTTCATGTTCGGTTCTCTAGACTCTCTATTTATTATCATATTGATCAATGTTTTAAATTGTTTCAAAATTCTCTTTCTCTATAATGCTATCACTGAATAAATCATTCAATGGTTTCTCAGTTTCCTGAAACCTGTTGATTTGGTCTTTTTTTATGGCTCATATATATGCCACATATCAATGTGATTCCCTTGCAATTTTATACCATGATCTTTAAAAAAGTTTTTTTTTTTGTGAACTTGACCTGTGAATCCACTAGCATTGGAACCTTCTAGGAAGAAATATTCCTATAGTCTTTTAGATAGTATAATTTATTGTCTCAGAGAGTTCCCTGGGAAACTGAAAGGATAAATGACTTGTCTAGAGTCTCATAGCCAGTATCTGAAAGCATCAAGATTCCAGAACTAACTCAAAATCCAACAAATATTCCCCACTACTACACCTTATGCCTATACAAAAGTGATTCTATATTTATACCTAATTTATTCACTGATGAAAAATAAAAGAACATAGGGCTTGGAGTCTGAAAATTGAGGTTTGAGTCTCCGATTCAATACTTCCTATCTTTGTCACTTGGAACAAGTCATTTAACTTTCCTCAGCTTGAGTGTCCTGATCAGTAAAATGAAGATACTAATATTTAGTAATATAACTTAATGTCGCATTAAATGACAGCCATAATTATATTATGATGAATCCAACTATTGTGAGAAATATTTTTAAATTATGCTTCTGAATTTTCCCTTGGAGGAGAATTTTAATGTTGCTGGGTAAAATATGTTACAAGAATGGGAAAATGGGAAAAAGATTAAGATTACCTTTATCATTCATTGAGATTTTTAACAGAATATTTGCATGAGTTTGGATTTTTTTTCCTTGGGTTGGGGTAGAATTAAAAATCTGCCCATTATGTATAGGCTGCATTTTTAATAACTCGGTTATAAGTTCAGTTTTGGGACTACTAGCTGAGAATAATGAATAGCTCCCAAATGTGAGTTAGTAATGGATTGCTCAGTTCTCACCCTTAAAGAGGTTATTTTCTGGAATCCATAATGCATGCAGTTGTTGATAATAAAAATGTTCTTGGAGGCATTCTTAAATTAAGTAATTTTACTCCACTTGGGTCAACTGAGATTTGCAATTTCAAACTTTTAAATTCTGCACTGCTATAAACAAGGGGCACCTTGAGTCCTGTTCCCGAGATTCAGCCCCCTGTATTTCTTGGCCATGTTCTACCCCTTTGCTTCCACTCTCCAATTAGACACCCTTGATTGTAACAACACCTTTGAGAGGTCATGTGGTTCACTGGGAAGCATCTAGGCTTTGGCATTATGAGAGATAGGTTCACATGGAGCTTCTGGGACATAAGAATTGTATGACCTTGGGTAAATCACTTAAACACTCTAAGCCTCTTTTCATCTGGATGATAACTTTTAATAATATTATAATATTAATCTTAAAATTTTGTTGTGAGGGTCAAATGAGATAAATTATATATTATTAAGTCCTCTTCAAACCCAGAAGAGCTATATCAACGTATGTCATGATTAGTATTATTTCCCGTCTCCACTCTGCCACTGATGTTCATTATGATTATGAATAATGACAACTAAAATCTTTAGTGGGCTGGAAGACCATTGCATATGGCAGTAGCAGAACTCCTAGGCACCATATTGTGATTTGGGCCAATAACCTTTGACTCTCTTCGTGACTCACAAGAAACTTTTTCTACCTTGTCTTATATCATACTTATTTGTGGCAATGTCTTACCTTGATATTTATTTTTATTCTACCCCCAACCAATGCCTAATAATGTCTTTTATTTAGTACATAATAAATATTCAATAAAGGAATATTTTCTGTTACTATCTTTGAGAGTTTTCCCAATAGAAATGTAAATTCATTCTAACTCTTTGAAATAGTTATTATCTAACTTTAATTTGACAAGTGTTAATTAAGCATTTATGATGTTTAGCACCCTCTTCTATAGGTTGAGGCAATATAGATAGAGAAAATCCTCATCGAACATGCAAACTAGCACATACACACATGCAAAAAGTACAATACAAAGGAGATCATTATAAACTCATCAGAGAAATGTACTCTTCCAGGACTAGCGGAAGATTATAATTATTTAGGAACTTATTCAGGGAATTCCTCACTGAGGAAGTGATGCTTGAAGAATGATTTGCTAGATTTTAATGGACAAAGCCTAGAGTTTAAACTATGGGAATATATGTCGAGAAGTACACAAAAGTAAGTAAAAGTAACTCTTTGTAATTATGGACAAATTAATTTTCTTATTGTTGTTATTTTTATATCTCCAGTGCCTCATACAATTTAAGGTCTAAACATTTTACTGAATTGAATATTGCCTCTGACAATTAGTCCACAAGTATTTATTAAGCTCTAACTATGTACCTGGCATTTGTGCTAAGCCCTAGGGATACAAAAAAATGCAAAATGCAGTCTCTGCCCTCAAGGAACTCATAATAGGGGAGACAACAAGTAATCTAATATGTACATACAAGCTATGTAAGAGGGAAAGCACTAGAGTTAAGGAGGCTTCCTATTGAATGTGGGATGTTAAATGAGACTCTAAGGAAGCCAGAAAAACCCCAGAGTCAAAATGAGGAGGAAGTGTATTCCAGGCATGTGGGACAGCCAGAGAAAATATCTAGAGATAATGGATGGAGTGTCTTGCTTGGTTATATCAAAAATAGTACATATTTCTTTGCTAAAACTTTCAGCAAGATCAACCAGAGGATATCTATTACAACAGAGGGCATCATTTTCATCTGAAATGTTGTTTGTCTTTATTATGTTGGCCCCTATAAAATTACTCTAATAAGAAATTAATATTGAATGCATATGTTAATTAAATGAAGTGAAATGGAGGATTTCCTACCTCTCAATCTCTCTCTCTTCCTCTCTTTCTCTCTCTATCTCCTTTTTCTCTGTCTTCTTTCT
The DNA here is from genome assembly GCF_016433145.1 of Gracilinanus agilis. Taxonomy (NCBI): domain Eukaryota; kingdom Metazoa; phylum Chordata; class Mammalia; order Didelphimorphia; family Didelphidae; genus Gracilinanus; species Gracilinanus agilis. The sequence goes on from NC_058130.1 coordinate 584,909,740, forward strand.
CATATTTTGACTCTCATATTCTCTTTCTCATGTGTACTCAGATGTTTTATATATACATATATATGTATATATGTATATGTGCACAGAGAGCTATATCTATATCTATAGGTTGAGGAGAAAGAATTAAAAGCAATATAAAACACTAATCCAAATCCAGTATTCCTCTTTTTCCTTTGTTTCATCATACCCACACAAAATTAAGATGACTTGTCTTACATGAGTTGACTGGATAAATGATATTACCCAAGGAATGAAGCCAATTAATTCTTTCTAGTGGGAAAAAAGAAAAGACATATGATCCAACTATCAAATCCAAAATGAATAGCCTATTGATACACTTTGTTGTAAAATTTATTATATCATTTTAGTGATGCACAATGTTGTCTTTTGTTTATCATTGTTGTTGATCAGTCATTTCAGTTCTGTCCCAATTTGGAGTTTTCTTGGCAAAAATACTAAAATAGTTTGTCATTCCTTCTCCAGTTCATTTTACAGATGAGAATATTGAGGAAAACAGATTAAATGGTTTGCCACGGGTCACTCAGTTATTGTCTATGATCAGATTTGGACTTATGGTCTGGTTCTCTATCCCTTCTGCCATCTGGATGCCCATTGTGTGTTATTATTTATGCTTGTTTCTAAATCCCACACTATTTCTCATTTCTGGGACACAAAAAATAGTATCTTACATTTTGACTTACAAGAAACCTCCGAGGTCACTTAGTCTAATTCCTTCATTTTATAAAGTTTCTAAGTCCTTAGAAAGTAAAAAGGGTTGGCCAAAGTCACAAAGAGTCTGAGTGTTGAGAGAAAGGATTGCAGTCAGGATGCTAAATCAAGCCCTCCGACACTGAATTCTTTTTATACTTCACTCTTCAGCAACCCAAGTGTTTCTGCTTCTTTAACTTTAGTACAGTTATTTAATATCTCTGAGTTTTCGTTCCTCATATGTTAAATAACAGAGTTGAATTAAATGACATTTAAACTCCCTTCTAGCTCTAAATCAAATGTTCTATGATCCAATATTGTCAATACTTTTCTTTTAGTGTCCATCCGTGAATTATCTCTATTGTTAACATTTCTTTTCAAAGAACTGGATGCTACTACTTCTATTGTTTTGTTATGAAGAAGCAGAAATGTTCAGGTGAATCAGCTGAGTTGCTACAATACAACTGGAATATTAGGCAGTAGAATCTTGAAATGGTTACATGCGTAACTCAGTTTCTTGGTGCTTGGTCTAAATGTTTCCTGAGATTGTAGACGACATTCTTATGTTTGGGAGCCAGGTTTGTTATTTTTCACTACCTTTAATTACTAATCTGAAAATTGGTTCTGTCCATTCACCTTGCTCTTGCTTGTGTTTAGTCACAGAGAGGACTCATTTGAACCCCAACAAGATAGCTCATTTATCCACCTTAAGAAATCTCTGAAAACTATATCCCTAATGCACTAATGTCTGCCAGGAGCTCTGAGCCTGCATTGTAAGATGTAACTTAGCTTACTACACAATAAATATGTACATGCCATAGAGAATGAAATTTTCTTTTAATAAAAATACATGCATTTGTAATTAATGAAAAAAAGCATATCTCACTGGACCATATCTCTTCCTTTTTGTAGTAGAGCAAACCATTGCCACCCTTACCATATAAGGCCCAGTTCTGGGTAAGAGAACAAAGTTAAATTAGCAAAATACTTTAACACTTTTGCAAAAACAAAAACAAGGCCTAAATATATATGCCCTACTGAAAAGGATCAATATAGTTATTCTAATGGGAGTCTGTCGCTTTAATAACTATAAAACCATTATTTTGATAATTAAATTCTCTTGGAGATAATTATACTCTGTTAGCAATCTTTACAATTTAGAAAAGTTTCATAAATAGTTTTGATACTATTTTGATATTATTTAAATGGATAGATATCTAACTGCAGTTGAAATAGCTTCATCTCTTAAATCAAAATGACATGTCATCCATTTGTAATAAATAATGTCACTTCATTTTGAGTTACCCATTTCTTGCATGTGACCCACTAGTAAAACACAGGATGTTGTCACTACTCACCACCAGGCCTATTTCTTCTCAATCTAAAATTCCTATCTTGTTCTCAACAATCCATTAGCTGGGGACCCCCTCCAGGGATGGGAAGCCTAGCAAGAAAATTAATCCCCAAATGAGAAGTTCCTTCAGAAATAACTCTATGTGATATTTAGAGTTTTGTGAGAAACAATCTCTCAAAAATATGACACTTGCCAAGGAGTTCACCTAAAGTGTGAATATTTATAAGGCAATACTTAAAAACAAGCAGCCAATCATCATTAGATCCTCTGGTATTCATTATAATAAAATTAATCTTGATTAATTCATTCATTATTAATCTTGCATTCAAATGCAATTCCATAGAAATTGCATTGTGATTTGGCAATTAATTTACATACCAAGATTGAGAAGCATTACCTTTGTCCTCCAAGGCATAGCTCTCTGTTGTGACACCGAAATATTTCAAAGGCAGGCCAGAGAGATCTATTGACTAGTGACATTTTGGAAAAAAACAGAAAATAGCCCAGTACTAAAAGCCTCTTTTAAAACCTTAGAAAAACAGAATTTTTTTTAGCTAAAGGTAGAAAAGCATGAATATAATTTAAGCATCAAAATAAAGTTCTGTAAATAGCCCCTGAGGGAAATGAATCAGTTTTTTTGTGTCACCTCATCCTCTAAATAGATTTTTCTTTAAATCTAACATCCTTGGAGATTTGGAAAGAACAGCATGACTTTCAGAATATCAGACTTCTTAGTCTTTTGTCCTTCAGGAAAGATTGACCCTTGGGTGCAGTGCTGACCATGTATCATTGGAAAGGAAATCAGTGAAATCATTAACTTTGAGACTGATTCTATGGTTGAAGATAGAGGAGGATAGTTGCAACATTTTCATTCCCAAATGTTTTCTTTATGTCTTTCTCTTGGACTCTTTATTATTTGAATGATTTAGTCTGAAAAATTATTTACAATACTGAAGGAAATAATATTTCAAAGGTCTTTTTTTATTCTCTTGAGATTAAAAATGTTTCAGAACTCCTAGTACTAGTCCCCTTTTCTTCCTGTCTTTGTTTAAGATTAATACATGCCCAGAAGATGCCAATAGTCTATAAGAATACCCCCAAAAATCAGATTTTGAAAGAAAACTTGGAACCAGTTCCCACACTAAAGATGTTTACTGAATAACCTCTTGAATTAATGAGAGCCAAATGTTTCATTTTGATCCCATCAGTCCACTATACAAATCTGTGCCAATCTGACTCTAGTCGAAAACTTTCACTGACCCGCAAGTAGAAAATCCAGTTTAAATTAGAAATAGATTTTGATTTCCAGCTTAGCCAAAACTTGTCTTTTCATAGTAGAGATACGGCCAGCCATAGACTGTGCCACCTACATCTATATGTACAGATTTTTCATTCTATACTTGGACAAAGACTTTAATTTCTTCTACAAATATTCAATAGGAATAATGAAAGCATCAGTTAAACTTGTACACACAAAAGCATTAAAGAGTATTCCAAGAGTAGCAGCTATAATATCTGAAAAAGGATATGAAGGTCTGAAATGGAGAATTGATTAAAAAGTGTAAACTTTGGCCTCTCTAAGATTTCATGTGAAATACTAAAATAATGGTAGCAATGGTAGTTCCCTGTAATTATGAGGATAAGTTGTCTCAGTTATGCATTTGACTTTTTTATAGTTAATAGGTGAAAAGTACTTTTACTGTAACAAATGTTGCTGTATTGGTGTTACAGCAGTTCTTTAAGTACTGCTCTTCAAATTAGCATTTATTTTCTCCTGTGAGAGATGCTGTTGCATCTTAATGCACATGAAAGTGTTATAAATGATCCAGTGTGTTCATAAAACATGTTAAATGAGTTGTCTACAATTTTTATAAAGTATTTTTATAGTCTCTCTCCTTTCAATTCTCTTAGAATCAAGTTGATATTTATTCTTTCTTTTTTATTCCTTTAATTGTGCTTTTTTCACTAATTAGGTCTCATTGAAAAAGATAAAATACTATCTCTTCCTTCCTCTGCCCTCTTAGTGTAAAAGCCCTAGCAATGACCCTGGGAGTTCTATTTCTTACCACTTTGGGGAAACGAAGATAACATAACCTGACATCAAGCTTGGAGGGCACATATTCCCCCAGTACAGTAGGATATTGAAAGAGAGAAAAGAAAGGTTTTAGTGTCAGAAAAAGAGAGTAGATATCCCTGCCATCTGGCCATGAACATCTTGCTAGTGCTTCTACTGTTGGGAATCTGCAAATGTCTCTTCACTTTTCCCTTCTCTCTTCTCATCTTCTCTCCTGAGATTCTCAAAACTCCCCCTATACAAGGAAACCCTAAATCCTATCCAGTCTTGATTGCCCATTAGCTCTTCCCAAGCTAGTAAGAACTGTATCTCCCTCTTTCCTTCCTTCCTTCCCTCTCTCCTTCTCTTCCTTCATTCCACCCTCCCTACTTCCCTTCTTCTTTCCCTCTGTCCTTTCCATTCTCTCTTCCTCTCTCCCTCCCTCTTTCTTCCTTTCTTCCTTCTTACCTGCACTGACCCAAACTCAAAAATAGCATAAAAAGTTGAGTGTAATTTATCATCTGAACTGAAAATTCAGGGAGCAACAAGAGAACTAACAAAGTGACAAATAATATTTTTAGGAGACCCCACATTGTTTCTGATCCTTTTTTTGAGTTAATTTCCACTGCTTACTCACATCATCATTGTCCTATTTGGACTGAACTCCAGGCAGGTCACTGAATAAGCTACATATCTTCATCTGATGAAAGAGAAATGCAAAACTGAATATCTTCAGTGTACTAATGATGCAGCTTTAAATGCAGAGACAGATTGTCACACACATAAGTAAATATAAGCTGGAATCCAAGAAGATGGAATTTGTTTGTACAGAAAACCATTGTTAATTTTATGTTTTAAGTGTGAAAGTCAGTGCCTGAGATGGGGGTGGAAGGGAGTCATTTTGACCTTTTTCAAAAGATTTTTTAAAAAAATATTCTAAACTTTGCAATTATCAACAGAAACAAGTAGATGTTTTTAATTGCTTCAATGAGCCCATAATCTCATAAATTATCTTTCTTCAGTAATACATGAGTTATACAATTCATTTTCTGAAACTTTTGTCCAAGTCCTCCTAAAAATTCTCCATAGAGAAACTAACTGGATTGGATCCTCTGGGCCTTATAGATAAACTGATAGATATACAATGTTTATTAAGCACTTACAATGTTCTAGGACCTGTACTGAGAAAATGTAAGCAAGTGAGATACCCCCTAACCTTAACAGCTTAAATCCAAAAAATGAAAGACTCCTCATAAAGGAATGCTACAAAACTGAGGAGGCTGACTATTAGTACAGGAGTTGGGAAAAAGTGGACTTGGTGAAGTACAAGAGCAGGAAGAAAAGGAGGAGAAGAAAAAATGGTAGAATATGATCAAATCCCAGTGAAAATAGTGATGTTTACAGGATGATGTAAGCAGGACCTCTCAGGAGAGCAAGGTCTCAGACCAGAGTTTTCTTTAGAGTGGCAAGGTAATTAATGTACAAGACAAAAGAAGTTCAGAGATTTGAGCTGTTAATAATTTGTAATCAATGTTAATATGTGTGTATCTATAATTACATAATTATTGAATTTAATAAAATAATTATATTATTTCTATGACTGTTTCTGGTCTTTTTTTCTTTCTGTGACTAAAAAATGTTATTCCTTCCATTGAAAAAAACTTATTCTTTTTATAGTCTGGGGAGCATTGCTGACCTGGTTTCTCATAAGCGATACCTGTGAAACACAAGCTCTGACAGGTTTTATTACACTGTAAAGTTTTTAGGTATGAGATGAACAAAGGACTGAGTCTTCAATCTGAGGGACAATAAAGTTCTGGTGGCAGAGCCAAGGTGGTGGGGTAGAGCAGAGAAGCTCCAAGTCACCATGAGACTCTTCACCCAATACTAAAATAATGCCACAAAATGAATAAAGGAGTGAAAAAAACAACAAGGAAACAGAATAAAACAACTTTCAAGAAATGAAAAAACAAAAAGTAGGCAGAAAACACCTGGAGCACTGGGGTGAGAGGACAACAGAGCAAGCAAGAGGATGTAGCAATGACTAAAGAGCAAGCCTAGAACAAGCCACACACACACACACACACACACACACACACACACACATACACACACACACACACACACACACACACACACACACACACACACACACACACCNNACACACACACACACACACACACACACACACACACACACACACACACACACCTCTCACACACATCTGCTGTCCCAGCTTTGGAACCCAAGTTCAAAACAACATTCAGACCCTGAGATCCTGGCTAGGCAAATAGTGGTCCAAGCCAACCCACACACTTTGAAATTTCAGACCTGTGGAAAAGACCAGAATCTCAACTCAGAGAAGTCTATGCTGAGGTGGGCTGATGTGTGTGGGACCAGAACTGAAGTCAAGAGTCCCAGTCTGGGCCTGTGGAGAGAATGTGAATCCCAGTTTGTGGTGGCTGATAATACTAAGGAGGGCCCAGATCTTTTTGCCTAAAGCTGAGGGAAGAGCTCCAGGACAGAGCAATCAAGGGTGTACCTGAATAGAACAAATACATAGTAAGACAAAAAAACTTGCACCTAAGCCTGAGCCTAAGATCAGAGTAAGACTAAATGCTTATAACCAAGCAGAGAAAGGGAAAGAGAGAGAGAGAGAGAGAGAGAGAGAGAGAGAGAGAGAGAGAGAGAGAGAGAGAGAGAGAGAGAGGAGAGACTAATGAAGTGACATTTCAGGTAAAGTCACTGAATATTACTTTTATATAATTTGTTTGTGTTGTTATGAAAGACCTTTCTAGATGTTAAGAGTACACTTGTATTGTTTTATGACATCCATATATGTGCTTACCATGTATATTTCCATGAAATACTTTTTTAGTCAAATGCATCTTTAGTATTCAGGATACTTGAACAGTCCATCAGAGTTGCCCTCTATACTAGAGTTTGAAGCTTGGTATTTCAGCTCAAGAAAAAACCTCAGTATCTAGTAGCTTGTCTTGCTAGATAATCATTAGAATTTTCCCAAAACAATTCAATAGAACTGGTTCAATTTTCGGGCTTGTCATTGGTAGGTTGTCCAGAATCTTTCAAATTCAGAATGCTTCATAATCATACTCCAATAAAGTCAGCACAATGGCTCTTCAGACCTTCAGTTTGGTAGATAACCCTAAATAACTGACCTCGATGCATTTTTGTCTGTCTTGACAGTATATGACAACATCATGGAAAACATAATGTTAAAAAAAACATATGAGTACAAGCATATAATCTTGTGAGTACTGGATCATTATTTTTTTATCCAGAACCTGTGTGAGTATGCCATCATGAAGCTAGTGTGAAATACTTAAGGGTTTCTCTGGGTAACTATATTTTCTGAGGTGAACAGTGTCCAACTTTTATCATAAAGTTCAAAGTCAAGAAAGATTAGAAAAATAAGAGAAAAAAGTACCTGACCATGAATATTGATAATAGTGATAGGAAAAATTATGACACAAATTCAAAAAAAGACATAAATGAGATAATAGCTACAAGAAAGCCTCCACTAAAAAAAGTATTAATTATATCCCAGGCCAACAAGACATTCTTAGAAAATCTAAAGAAAGAGCCAAAAAATAAATCAAATGAGAATGGTAGAGGAAAATTTTATAAAAGAAATAAGAACAATAAAAGAAAATTATAAAAAGAAAATTAAAAGATTAGTAAAAAGAGGCACAAAAATATTGAATAAAATAACACCATACAAGATAGATCAAATAGTAAATTAAGTACAAAAATCATTGATGAAAATAATTCCTTAAAAATAAGAATTGGTAAGTGGAAATGAATGACTTCATGAGACATCAAGAAACAATAAAACAAAGTCATAATGACAAAATTGAAGAAAATACGAACCATCTAATCATAAAATCACTGACCTAGAAAATAGATTGAACAGAAACAATTTAAGAATTATTGGACTACTTAAAAGCCATGATAAAAAAAAAGCCCTGAAATCATGCTTCAAAAAATTATAAAGAAATATTGCCCCAATATCTTAGAATCAAAGAATAAAACATTAATTGAAAGAAGTCATGGGTCACTCTCTGAAAGATATTCCAAAAGTAACATTTTAGAAACATTAGAACTAAATTCAAGATCTCTCAAGTCAAGGGGGGGAAAAATTAAGTAGTAATAAAGATACCAATTAAATACCATGAAGCCACAGTAAAGGTAAAACAAGTTTTTACACCTGCCAGTATAAAGCAATAGAGGAGCTGGAATAATATACACTGGAAGACAAAGAAGTATATATTATAACCAAAAATTACCTACCTACCATGAATTGAGAGTAATCTTTTTGGGAAGGAACAGGTGATATCTAATGAAACAGACTTTCAAACTATGTTATTGAAATGATCAGAACTTAAGAAAAAATTAGAAACTCAAAGAAAGATATAAATTCACTGATGAAAATAAAGCCATAAAATTAAGAATTGGGTAAGTGGAAACTAATGAATGACTCATGATACATTTAATCATAGAATTGCAAATATGAGATTCAAGAGAAGAATAAAAAGAAAAACATGTATTTGTAAAAGAAAAAATCATAGAAACAATAAATAATTTTATTAAAGAGAATGACAATAAGCAAACAACATACCAAAATTTATGGGATTTAGTCAAAGCAGTTTTTAAGGAAAAGTTATAATTCTAAGCTTACATTAATAAAAAGGAGAAAGCACAGATCAATGGATTAGTCATACAACTAAAATAACTAGGAAAAAAAACAAATTGAATCTCCAAATAAACACCAAATTTGGGAATCCTGAAAATGAAAGGAAAGATGAATAAGACTCAAAGTAAGAGTCCCAATGAAATAGTAAATTAAAATCAGAACTGGTTATGAAGAAAAAATGATAAATAATTAGTTCATTTGATTTAAAAAAAAGAAAGAAACCAGATCACCAGTATCAAAAATTAAAAGGGTGAACACCAATGAAGAGTAAATTTAAACAATTATAGGAGCTATTTTGCCCAATTTTTCGTCAACAAATCTAACAACTTATGTCTAATAATGTTTACAAAATATAAACTGTCCAGGTTAACAGATGAGGAAGTTGAATACTTAAAAAAACCCTCATCTTAGAAAAATAAACTGAACAAGCAATTAATGAGCTTCCTATGGGGGAAAATTCCTCAGATGGATTAACAAGTGTATTTTACAAAATATTTAAAAACAATCAATTCAAACACTATATAAATTCTTCAGAAAATAAAAAAGAAAGAATATTACCAAATGCTTTTTAAGACATAAATACATTATAGAAAACTAAACAAGAAGAAGGAGAAACAGAAAAAGAAAATTTCAGACCAACTTACCTAATGAATATTGATGCAAAAATTTTAAATTAATTGCTAACAAGGTGATTACAACAATATATCCTTATGATCATACACTAGTATCCACTAGGTTTACACAGGGAACATAGGGTTGGTTCAACATTAGGAAAACTATCAGTGTAATTGACCATATCAATAACAAAACAAAGAAAAACATAACATTTATCTTAATAGATACAGGAAAAACTTTTGACAAAATTCAACAACCTTTCCTATAAAAATACTATAAATAATAACTAATGGAACTTTCCTTAAAAATGATAACCAGTATCAATCAAAACCCATCAGTAAGTACTTCTGGGTTAAGATGGCAGCAGAGTAGAAGCAGCTGCTTAACCTCTCCTAATCCACACATATATAGGACTCCTCAAGAGTACATAAAAACAAATCCAGATGAACCAAGGACCCCACAACAGGATGTAGCATTGAAGGTCCACTAGATCTGGGCATTTCCATGCTATAAGGGAGTGAAATAGCTCTCACTAAAATGCAAGCTGAGCAATACCCTCCTCCCCACACCACCCACAGTGCCAAAGCCACCTCAAAAGAGTTAGAGCAAGTTTGGGGCATTCATTAACTTCTTCGCAGCTACCTGGGATCACCAGGGCCTGCTCCTGAGAGCAGCAAGACTTAAGACCCCAAGAGGTTAAAGTACCAGACTTTGAACACAGACCTGGAGCACAGGCTCGGACATTGAGAGCAGGTGTGGATATGGACCTTGCACACAGGTGAGGACCTTGGGTGGGGACCCAGTGCAGAGGGGTACATAACTGTGGAAGCAGCTCCCTGAGACAGTTAAAGGAGCTTTGGGCAGAGGAGCAAGCAAGGGGACCACCAGGTGTCTTGACCCTGAGAACAACAAGACTTGAGACCTCAGGAGCCTAAAAAGCTCAGACTGACCCTGGGCATGAGGATAAAGCTTGTAATGCAGGGTTTCTTGCATGGCAATATTATCCTAGGCAATCCTATCAGTTATCAGAATGGAATTCTGGCATGGCATGTGCCAGATGCCAGGTGTCAATTGGCAGTTGGGCTGTGACTATATAAGGCCCTTCTAACCCAACCCTGGGTTCTGATTTCCCTTAACTTCACCCAGACAATTTACTACCCCTGACCTTCCCCTTGTGTCCCCAGGTGGTGAAGGGAGAAGGGAGGTAGATCATGGGTAGGAACTTAGGATAGGATAGCCTAGTGGTTAGGACCATCATCTAGAGCAACCCAATAATATCATCAGTGTAGCTAGTGGATCAAATAATTTCAAACCAGAGTCTAGTTATCTCTGGCTGAGGGCTGCTTATCCTCAACCTTTCAAGACCTTTTAGGTCTTTTGCCAACACCTGCCAGTTGCTCCTAGCAACAGCTTAGCTAAACCTAAGTCCTCTTACCTTAGTTTTCCCGTCCCAGTTCAAATAAATCCCTTAGCCTTAATCTGTGAATTCCTGTGATTATTCCAACACCATCAAGGCTAAGGAGACTAAGGAGAAGAGAGAATACTGAGAAGTTGGGTTTACTGTGGAAGTGGAATCTAGACTCCATTGTAGGCAGGAAGTTGAGTCTCGACTTTCTGCTGGGTTCTGCTCTCAACCAATAGGAAGCAGTTACCCCAGCAGAGAGGGTCCACCTCACCTAACATCTTAAAGGAGCCTATAGCTAGCAGTGGAGATATATTGGGCATCAAGCTAACAGAGTTTGAATTTATTCTTTACCAAATTCATTCCCAGCTAAGGCTGCACACCTTTGTCATCAATTAACCCCAATCTTCTGCTAGACTGGTTACTAGTTCCCAGCACCCTTAGTGACTCTCTTTTACCATCCTCCCTTTATAACAAACTGAGAGGTCACACAGCACTGTGACTCAGACTAAAACTGCTTCACAGCTGGATAAGATAGTCAGAGAGCCTGTCTGGCTGAGCCAGACTTCTAAGAAAGAAATAATAATAATAATGGCAAGCCAGGCACAAGAACTTCAGAAGAGAAAGATCAAGAAGAAATATTTAACACTTGACAACTTTTACACTGAAAACATCCAGACAACAGAGCAAACAGGAGAGAAGAACAAACAAGTAATCAAATCCAAACCTTCCCAAAGAAGTGAAAATTGGTCATAAGCTCCTGAAGAGTTCAAATATGAGATCATGAGAAAGATGGAAGAGATTTAGAGAGAGAAGTTGGAAATAGCTCAAAAGGAAATTAACAGGTTAAAAGACAGAATCTCCCAAATGGAGAAAGATGCCCCAAAAATCAAAATGGTAAGAAAATTAGAGTAAACAACGAAAAAGAGAATAGACTAAATTGTAAAGGAAAATCAAAAGATTATAGCAGAAAACCAGTCTCTAAAGACCAGAATTTGGCAAGTATAAGCCAATGATCTCTCAAGACAGCAAGAACAAATAAAACAAAGTTAAAGGACTGATGAAATAGATAGACACATGAAATATCTCACTGAGAAATTGACAGTTCAAGAAAACAGGTCTACAAGAAACAATTTGAGAATCATTAGTCTACCTATAAAAGCAGAAATTAATGCAAATTTGGACTCCATAATACAAAAAATTGTCCAAAAAAACTGTCCTAAAGTTCTTCAACAAGAGGGCAATATAGACATTGAAAGGATCCATGGAATACCCTCTGCAATAAACCCTGAAAGGACAGCCCCAAGGAATATAATAGCCAAATTCAAGAGCTTCCAAGTAAAAGAAAAAATTTTACAAGAAGCCATAAAGAGACAATTCAGACATCAAGGAGCACCAGTCAGGATGACACAGGATCTGGAAGCCTCCACACTAAAAGAGCTCAAGGCTTTGAATATGATATTCAGAAAGGTAAGAGAACTGGGTCTACAAGCAAGGATCACCTACCCATCATAACTGACTATATACCTTTAGGGGAAATAATGGGTATTCAGCAAGATTGAAGATTTCTAAGTATTTACACAGAAAAGACCAGAACTAAATGGAAAGTTAGATATCCAACCACAAAACCCAAGAGAAACATGAAAATGTAAATAAGAAACAGATGGGAAAGAAAATTCTTATTTTTAAATTTGCCTCTTTAAGGGCTTCAATAAGATCAAATTATTTTTATTCCTATATGGAAAAATGTTATGTGTAATTTTCAAAAACTGCATTCACTATTATAGTAATTAGGAGAATTATTCATAGGGAGAAGTTGGAGTACTAAATGGTCTAAGATGATACTGGAGTGAGGGGAAGAGCAGGGGAGTGAATAGTAGATGGCACCAAGAGAAACTTGAATTAATAAGAAAAATATGATATTCTATTACACACAAAGAGGGCATGGGAAGGGGAACAGATGAATACTATTATAAGAAGGAGAGGAAGAGAGCATTAAGAGGTAATATTTAAACCTTACTCTCAGTGGAATTAACCGTGAGAGTGAAGAGTAGCTATATCCATTGGGATATAGAATTCTATATAACCTTACTGAGAAAGTCACAAGGGATAAACCAAAAGCAGCAGGGGAGTGAGGAGGTCAAAAAGGGGAGGGGAAGAGAGGGGGGAAGGAATTCATTAGACCTTAAAAAATAGAGAGGGGAATAATAAGGGAGGGAGTGGAAAGGGGAGTAAATCAAGGGAGGGGACAAGGGGGAATGGTTTAAAACAAATAACTGGATTAAAAGGAAATAGTCTAAGAAGAATGGGTAGAACTAGGAGAGGATACCAAAATGTTGGGGAAAACACAACTGATAACTATAACTCTGAATGTGAATGGGATGAATTCTCCCATAAAACAGAAGCAAATAGCAGAGTGGATTAGAAACCAAAATTCTACCATATGTTGTCTACAAGAAACACAAAGAAGACATAAACAGGTTTAAGGCCAAAGCCTAGAGCAAAAATTGGGGGGATTCAACTGAGAAAAAGAAGGCAGGAGTGGTGATCATGATTTCTGAAAAAGCCAAAGTAAAAATAGATATGATTAAAAAAGACAGGGAAGGTCATTACATCCTGATTAAAGGCAGTATAAATTATGAGGAAATAACTGCTCAATATGTATGCACCAAGTGGCATAGCATCCAAATTCATGAAGGAGAAACTGGAAGAGCTCAAGAAGGAAATAGATAGTAAAACCATAATAGTGGGAGATCTAAATATTCATCTTTCAGATCTAGATAAATTAAACCAAAAAATAAATAAGAAAGAGGTAAGAGAGGTGAATGAAGTCCTAGAAAAATTAGATTTAATTGACATGTGGAGAAAAATAAATAGGGACAAAAAGGAATACACTTTCTTTTCAGCTGCACATGGTACATTCACAAAGATTGACCATGTAATAGGGCATAGAATCATTGCAAACAAATGCAAAAGAGCAGAAATAATAAATGTAACCTTCTCAGATCATAATGCAATAAAAATAATAATTAGTAAGGGCACCTGGATAGGCAAATCAAAAACTAATTGGATATTAGATAATATGATTCTCCAAAACCAATTTGTCAAAGAAGAAATCATAGAAACAATCAATAATTTCATTGAAGAAAATGACAATGATGAGACATCCTACCAAACTCTGTGGGATGCAGCCAAGGCAGTACTCAGGGGGAAATTTATATATTTGAATGCATATATTAACAAATTAAGAAGGGCAGAGATCAATGAACTGGACATACAAATAAAAAAAAAACTAGAAAGGGAACAAATTAAAAATCCCCAGCTGAAGACCAAATTAGAGTTTATAAAAATTAAAAGAGAAGTCAATAAAATTGAAAGTAAAAGAACTATTGAATTAATAAATAAGGCTAGAAACTGGTATTTTGAAAAAAAACAAATAAAATAGACAAAGTACTGGTCAATCTAATTAAGAAAAGGAAAGAAGAAAACCAAATCATCAGTATCAAAGATGAAAAGGGAGGCCTCACCTCTAATGAAGAGGAAATCAAGGCAATCATTAAAAACTTTTTTGCCCAATTATATGGCAATAAGTAAACCAATTTAGGTGAGATGGATGAATATTTACAAAAATATAAATTGCCTAGATCAACAGTAGAAGAAATAGAATACTTAAATAATCCCATATAGGAAAAAGAAATTGAACAAGCCATCAAAGAACTACCTAAGAAAAAATCCCCAGGGCCAGATGGATCCACAAGTGAATTCTATCACACCTTCAAAGAACAACTAATCCCAATACTATACAAACTATTTGACATAATAAGCAAAGAAGAATTTCTACCAAACTCCTTTTATTACACAAATATGGTACTGATCTCAAAACCATGTAGATCAAAAACAGAGAAAAAAAACTAGAGACCAATCTCCTTAATGAACAAAGATGCAAAGATCTTAAATAGAATACTAGCAAAGAGATACAAGCAAGTGATCACGAGGGTTATTCATTATGAACAGGTGGGATTTATACCAGGAGTGCAAGGATGGTTCAACATTAGGAAAACCATCCACATAATTGACCATATCAACAGTCTAAGAAACAAAAATCACGTGATTATCTCAATAGATGCTGAAAAAGCCTTTGACAAAATACAACATTCATTCCTATTGAAAACATTTTAGAAAGTATAGGAATAGAAGGACCTTTCCTAAAAATAAGAAACAATAACTATCTAAAACCATTAACAAGCATCATATGCAATGGGGAAAAATTAGAAACCTTCCCAATAAGATCAGGAGTAAAACAAGGATGCCCATTATCACTTCTATTATTTAATATTGTACTAGAAACACTAGGAGTAGCAATTAGAGAAGAAAAAAATTGGAGGTATTAAAATAGGCAGTGAGGAGACCAAGCTATTACTCTTTGCAGATGACATGATGGTCTACTTAAAAATTCCTAAAGAATCAACTAAAAAGCTAGTAGAAATAATCAATGACTTTAGCAAAGATGCAGGATACAAAAATAAATGGGCACAAATCATCAGCATTTCTATATATTTCCAACACATCTCAGCAGCAAGAGGTAGAAAGAGAAACACCATTCAAAATCACACTAGACAATATAAAATATTTAGGAATCTATCTACCAAAACAAACACAGGAATTATACAAACACAACTACAAAACACTTTCCAAACAATTAAAACTAGATCTAAACAATTGGAAAAACATTGATTGCTCATGGGCAGGATGAGCTAACGTAATAAAAATGACCATTCTAACAAAACTAATTTATTTAGCGACATACCTATCAAATTACCAAGAAACTTTTTTATTGAATTAGAAAAAACTATAATAAAGTTCATTTGGAAGAATAAAAGATAATGAATATCAAGGGAAATAATGAAAAAAAAACATGAATGAAGTAGGCATAGCAGTGTCAGATATTAAACTATACTATAAAGCAGTGGTCATCAAAACGATAAGGTATTGGCTAAGAGACATGAGGGAGGATAAGTGGAATAGACTTGGGGTAAGTGATGTCAGCAAGACAGGGTATGATAAACCCAAAGAGCCCTACTTTTGGTACAAAAATGCACTATTTGACAAAAACTGCTGGGAAATTTGGAAAACAATATGGGAGAGAATAGATTTAGATCAACATCTTACGCCCTACACCAAGATAAATTCAGAATGGGTGAATGACCTGAATATAAAGAAGGAAACTATAAGTAAATTAAGTGAACACAGAATAGTATACTTGTCAGTTCTATGGAAAAGGGAAAATTTTAAAACCAAGAAAGAGTTAGAAAATATTACAAAATGTAAAATAAATCATTTTGATTATAATAAATTAAAAAGGTTTCATACAAACAAAACAATGCAACCATAATCAGAAGGGAAACAACAAACTGGGAAATAATCTTTATAACAAAAAACTCTGACAGAGGTCTAATTACTCAAATATACAAGGAGCTAAATCAATTGTATAAAAATCAAGCCATCCCCCAATTGATAAATGGGCAAGGGACTTGAATAGGCAATTTTCAGATAAAGAAATCAAAACTATGAATAAGCCCATGAGAAAGTATTCTAAATCTCTAATAATTAGAGAAATGCAAATCAAAACAACTCTGAGGTATCACCTCACACTCAGCAGATTGTCTAAAATGATAGCAGTGGAGAATAATGAATGTGGCAGGGGATGTGGCAAAATAGGGACAATAATGCATTGCTGGTGGAGTTGTGAACTGATCCAACCATTCTGGGTGGCAATTTGGGACTATGCCAAAAAAGCTCTAAAAAAAGCCTGCCCTTTGATCCAGCCATAGCATTACTGGGTTTGTACCCCAAAGAGATCATAGATAAAAATACTTGTGCAAAAATATTTATAGCTGCACTTTTTGTGGTGGCAAAAATCTGGAAAATGAAGGTGTACCCTTCTATTGGGGAATGGCTGAACAAATTGCGGTATATGCTAGTGATGGAATACTATTGTGCTGAAAGGAATAATAAACTGGAGGAATTCCATGTGAACTGGAAAGACCTCCAGGAATTGATGCACAGCAAAAGGAACAGAGCCAGAAGAACATTCTACACAGAGACTGATACACTGTGGTAAAATCAAATGTAATGGACTTCTGTACTAGCAGCAATGCAATGACCCAGGACAATTCTGAGGGATTTATGGAAAAGAAAGCTACCCACATTCAGAGGAAGAACTACAGGAGTGGAATCACAGAAGAAAAACAATTGCTTGAACACATGGTTTGATGCGGACATGATTAGGGTTGTAGACTCGAAACAACCACAGCAATGCAACTATCAATAATATGTAAATAAGTGTTGATTGATGACACATGTTAAAACCAGTGGAAATATGCATTGCATAGGGGGGTTTAAGTGGGGGTGAAGGGGAAAGTAAAAACATGAATCATGTAACCATGGAAAATTTTTCTAAAAAAATAAAATATTTAAATCTTAAAAAACCAAAAAAACATCAGTAAGTATTATCTATAATGTGGATAAGGCATAAGCCTTTCCAAAAAGATTAGGGATGAAGCAAAGATGTCCATTATCACCGTTTATTCTTCAATGTTGTACTAGAAATATTAGCTAGAGAAATAAAAGAAGAAAAAGAAAATGAGGAATTAGAAAATGCAATGATAAAACAAAACTATCACTTTGCAAATGATATTATGGCATACTTAGAGAATAAGCCCAAAGCAAATTAACAACTTTACGAAAGTTGCAGAGTATAAAATAATTGTACACAAATCATCAGAATTTCTATGTAGAAATCCAAAATTATCCAGTGACAAAAGTTAGAAAGAAATATCCCATTTAAAATAACTGTGAACAATAAAAAAATACATGGAAATATGCCTGCTAAGATAAAACTTAAAACTATATGAGCAGCTACAAAACCTTTTTCACACAAATAAAATTATATCTAAACAATTGTAAAATATTAATTGCTTATGGGTAAGCCATGACAATATAATAAAAATAATACTTCTGCCTTTATTAATTTACTTATTCAGTGCCATACCAATAAAATTGACAAAAATTTTTATAAAACCAGAAACAATAGTAATAATTCATCTGGAAGAATGAATGGTTAAGACTATAAAAGGAATCAACTTAAGAATATGAAGGAAGGTGGTTTGCAACACCAAAAATCATATTGTATTACAAAGTGATAATCATCCAAATTATCTGGTTTTGCGTATGTTGGGTAGTGTATCCATGAAAATAGGTTAAGTCCACAATACATAGTAGGAAATGAACATGATAATCTAGCATTTGATAAATGTAAAAATATGTGCTTTGGAGATAAGAATTCACTATTTGACAAAAACTGCTGGAAGAATTGGAAAATAACATGAAAGAAGATAGATATAGACAACCATCTCATATCATATACAATGATAAGGTCAAAATGTACACATGATTTAGACATAAAAGGTAAACGCATAAGCAAATTAAAGGGTCATGGAATAGTTTTCCTGTCAAATCTATGAATACAGAGTAAGTGCATGACCAAACAAGAGATTTAAAAAAAATTGGGAGATATAAAATGAATAGTTTTTTTTTATCAAATTTTAAAAGATTCTGTGAAAATAAAACTAAGGTAGCCATAATTAGAAGGAAAGCTAAAAACTAGGGGGAAAATTATAGCAAATTTCTCTGAAAAGGGCCTCATTTCTCAGATATATATAGAGAATGTGGAAACAAAGTTATAAAAATATGTTATTCCAAGATATACAAATAGTGAAATGATGTTGACAGTCATTTTTCAGATGAAATAATCAAAACCATACTCATATGAAAAAATGCCCTAAATCACTATTCAAGAAATGCAAATTAAAACAACTTTGAGGCACAAACTCACACCTATCAGATTGGCTAATATGACTAGAAAGGAAAACATTTGAGGAATAGTGGGAAAACTGCTGCACAATTGTACCATTGGGGAAGTTGTGAACTGATCCAACCATTTTAGAGAACAATTTGGATCTATGCCAAAAAGTATCCCTTTTGTGCACTGATATCACTACTAGTTCATTTCTCCAAAGAGGCACATACATGCAAAATATTTATAGCAGCTCTTTTTGAGGTGGCAAAGAATTGGAATCTGAGATGATCCCCTTCTATTGGGGAAGTGAGGGGAAGTGTCTCAATCGGAGATTGGCTAAACAAGTTGTGGTATGTGACTGTGATGGATTACTATTGTGCTATTAATGTTGAACAAGGTGGTTTCAGAAAAAAAAATGTAGAAGGACTTAAATGAATTGATACAAAGTGAAGTGAGCAGAACCAGAAGAACATTGTGCACAATAACAGAAATACTGTACCATGACCATCTGTAAATGTCATAATTATTTTTAGCAGTACAGTGATCTAAAAGAATTCTTAAGAACTCATGATGAAAAATGCTGTCCAACTCCAGAAAGAAAACTAGAGCAGAATACAGTTTGTAGCATACTTATTTTTTAACTTCATTTATTTTTCTTGGCATCATTTTTTGCCTTTTTTCCTATTACAATATAATTAATATGGAAATATATTTTGTATAAGTGCACATGTATAACCTACATCACATTGTTTGCCTTCTCAAGGAGGAGCAAGGAAAGGGAAGTATGCAGAGAATTTGGATCTTGTCTTAAAAGTAAATGTTAAAAATATTTACATGTAATTGGAAAAAATAACTTAAGAATATCTCTACACATTACGAGGTATAGGAACAGGGATTTATTAGAGAAATGCTACGAAATTTAACACAAAGCCAATCCAAGTACATTTAGTTATTGAACATTTTCACTAATATTGCAGACCCACAGTTAAGTCACTGGAGATAGCTGAACAGAAAAACAAAGTAGTCATATAGTAGAAGACATACTAACTTTTGTGACTGTTCACTTACCTGTTAGGAACACATGGATATTCACCTTAGAAGTACCTTATTTTTTACTTTATTGGTTTCATGTTATAGTACCTTTTATCAACTGAATAATTATTTCAAATTTGTACCTGCAATAACCTCATTTTTTTACTTTACAGAAGGCATAGGAATATCGTGATGCTTTTTTTAACCCCCCTTAAATGAACTAAGTACTATGTCCTAACTGTGCTATTAGAATTCTGAGTGTTTTTATATTTAATATCAATCACACTTTACCTTAACATTTAGCATGAACTATAACTTTTACTAAAGAGCATTGTTCCACCTACTGGAAGAAAGAAAAAGTGGCATGTAGAGTTTTTGGGTGCTTGTGAATAACAAATTTGTTTTTATTGTTAGGTTTCAGTTGAAAGCAAATAGTCTATGTTTCATATGATATTATCTGGTTTACATCAATTTTTCTAATTCTAATTTTATTTTTCCTAATCAAAATAGGAAGTCTATGCCACACTGATTTGTTCTAAAGAAGTCAAAAATCAACAAAGTCTAACACTTCTTACTAATATGAACATTTTACTGAATTATTTCATTGAACATACAAATCATTTCAGTATGTTTTGTTGGTTTGGATTTTTTCTGTCTTTTTTTAATTACTGAGAATTAAAATATTAGTCATCAACTGGCAACCTGCCATCTTCACCCAGCCTATCAAAAGAACTGTTTTAAAATTTTCCTTACAATCAAAAGAAACTGATGCTCATTCACAGTCACATTTAGAATTTATACCAGTATCAGTACCCAAAGCAATTAATCTAAATGAATGCACTTCCTCTCTAACTAAAATAAATATAAAATCAGGAATAGGTGGTACTTTAATTAATATGTTTTCAATTTGATAAGAAGTCTGCTTTGAATGATAGTTATTATCAATTTGGAGTCTCCAAATCAACTTAGTTTATATTTCAAATTAGTGATTTTTTTTATTATGTGCTAATCAAAAATAAGTATTTGCCAGCCTCCAACCCCTCCTATATTTTAAAACAGGCCAAATATAATTTTACATATTAGGAATATCATAAGAGAATGTGAAAATTTGGTAGTAGGTTTCACAATACTTGCATCCAGAATTCTTTCTTCTAAGTGTTAGATTTTTCCCAAACTTTTGAATTTGTGTTTTTATTTGTAAAATGGAGGTGTTTTTTCCCTCTAACCCCTCACAGTCCTTTAATGGTGTAAGAAAATATTTAGATTTCTAAAAGCATACTGTGGACATCATTCAAAGTAGGAGGTTTAAAAAATGCTCAGAGAAACAAGAAGGTATGAATGAAATATCTACCAGCCATTGAAGCCTGCCTCCTTGGCCCTTCTGCCTTCTTGTAAGGAAGGTAAAACGAATCAACCATTCTATTTACTATCCCATGCTTTGTAACTACTAGAATGTTGTAAACATGTGCCAGATTCAGCAGTCAAGGAATCTCTCTACACAAGGGGAAACCTGAACTACTCCAAAATCTACTATTTTTATTTCTATTTATATGCTACTGAATGGAGTTGGGGAAAAGCAACAATGACAACAACAACAACACAAGTAACCATTCTGACTAGATCCAATTTACATAAAAATTACATAATCTCAACAGGGTTTTTACTGCAACAAAGCAATCCTTTTACAATTCTCTAATTAATGCACTACTTTACACATTATAGCAGTTATTCTAAAATGCTTCCTCACTCCTTACGTCTCTCATCATGCCTAACTCTCTTCCTTTTCAGCTATGGATTTCCTCTGAATTCCTCTGACCATTATTTCCACTTCTGGCTGCTCATGAGAGAAGACAACAAGGGGCTTGACAAGTTTACCTTCTTTCTGTTCCAGCATAAGGCACCTTCCACCTTTTGCTTCAAGTCTGATCTCCAAACCAAGACAAAAAGAACCTCTGGTGAAAAGAGGAGCAATCTTCCCTTTCACCTCAGGCCTTTCATGTGCTACTATACATAAGTCCCTTGAGAGGAAAAGAGGTGGAAAGTTCATGGTGAGCAGGACTTCTTTCTCTCACTTTAAAGGTTTAATGTCCATCTCTTGAGGCACTCTTTTCCTGCCCAAACTCCAGCCTTCAAAAGGAAGAACAATAGTGAAACAGGTCCTCTGATCTTCCCTTCAGTCTTATGCTGAACTTTTCTTATGATTTTGCACCTCTTCATTCTCTATACATTCCAGAGATTTTGAACTTCTATACATCACCCACATAAATCCCAAGTCCTATTCCTCACCACTCATTTCCTTATTCCCATCACCTTGTACCTCATTGTCCCAAATTTCCAACCATATTTTACTTGCCCTTTCCACTGTGTGATATGAAATGTCAGTTCTATAGGAATAAAATTTCCTATTGAAATAAATAGATCTCCCAATTCTTTCATTTCTTCTACCTTCTTGCTATTAGTGAAACTTGGTTCCTCCATGATGATATAGCCGTATTAGCCACCTTTTCTAAACTGACTTCCCCTTCCCTTATTTCCCTGACTTTCTAGTCAAGGTAGGTGAGTCAGAATATTCCTTCTTCTCCCCTGCCTCTTCCAGTTTCCTTCTCTATCTACATCACTCAGTAACCTCTTCTCCTTTATGGTCCATGTAATTCATCTCTACTATTCAATAAAAATCCTGGTAGCAATTTTTTTTGGTATACCTCTAGGTCATACCTCTTCCTTCCTCAGTAATTTCATTACATGGTTCATGGCTTTTCCAACTCTTGTCCTCCTACTAAGGGACTTCAGCATACATATTGAATCTCTTTCAAATACCCAACCACCCAGATCCTCAACTTACTTCCATGACCAACTCCTCCACCCTATTTCAGCCACACACAAAAATGGTCATACTCATAGAGATGATCACTCACAAATGCATCACTTCCATGCTCAATAATTCTAGAATCCCCTTATCTGACTATAAACTATTTGCCTTTTACCTCACCTTTCCTTTCTGAATCTGACTTTCTATCTACAGCAATGCCTTCACCCTTCAATTCCCAAACCCAAAATTAATGAAGATTGGGAGGCATTCCAAGATAATGTAGACTTATCAGTCCATCTGGACAGATTTGATGTAACTACTCAGGTTCCTATGAGAAAAGGGAAAATTACCCCCAAAAAAGTACTTACTACCACTGCTTGGCCAACCACCAACCCATATTTTGATGCAAAAGACTAGTTATCATGATGAAGTGAAATAATTCTATTACAAACTCATTAAGCATACCATAAAAACCTTTTCTAAGAAAACAGTCTGGATCAAGTCTCTGAGCAAAATCTGGATTAAAAAATATTACGCATGTTACTCACATTCAGTGCCTCTTAGGTAAATTTAGGTAATACTCAGGTATTGAAAGTTTGAGATGAAATGAGAAGGGATAATTATATTAGCATGCTTCCTGCTTTCCCCATCGTTCCATCCACTGTGAAAGTTCTTTCATGCCTCTTTTATGTGCAGTAATTTACTCCAGTCTATTTTCCCTTCTCATCCATCCAATGCATTCTACTTCATCATGACAACTTTATTTTTCATATAATGAAATCATATTCACACTATCACCCTCATTCTAACTCCTTCTAACTGCTATAATAATGACAAAAGTTCTTTGGCATTATGAGTCATCTGTCCATGTAGGGATGTACAGAGTTTAATCTTATTAAACATATTTTGATTCTCTTTCCTGTTTACCTTTTTATGATTCTCTTGAGTCTTGCTTTTGAGAGTCAAATTTTCCATTCAGCTCTGGTCTTTTCATGAGGAATGTTTAAAAGTCCTCTTTTTCAATGAATACCCACCTCCAACCCAACCCCAAACAGATATGCTTAGTTTTGCTGGGCAAGTGATTTTTGGTTGAAGTCCTAGTTTCTTTGCCCTCTGGAATACCATATTCCAGGCCCTCAGACCCTTTAATATAGAAAGCTACTTAATATTGTGTTAACCTGACTGTTCCTCCATGATATTTGAATGTTTTTTTCTTTTGAGCTACTTGGAATACTTTCTCTTTGACCAGAAATTTCTGGAATTTGGCTACAACATTCCTGGAAGTTATCTTTTTTGACATCTCTTTCAGGAGATGATCAGTAGATTCTTTCTATTTCTATTTTGTCATCTGCCTCTACAATATCAGATCAGCTTTCCTTTATAATTTCTTAAAAGATTATGTCAAAGCTGATTACTGCTTTCAGGAAATCTAGTAATTTTGAGAATAGTTCTCCTAGATTTGTTTTCCAAGTCAGTTGTTTTCCCCAGGAGATATTTCATATTTTCTTCTATTTTTCATTCTTTTGCCTTTCTTTGATTCTTTCTTGATGTCTCATGGAGTCATTAGCTACAAGTGGCCCAATTCTAATTTTTAAGATGTGATTTTCTTGAGTGAGCTCCATTTGGCCAATTCCACTTTGCAAAGAGTTCTTTTCCTAAGTGAATTTTTGTATCTCTTTTTCCAAAGGTCCATTTCTGTCTTTCAAGAAGGTTCTCTATTCAGTTAATTTTCGTTTACCTTTTTCCACTTGGTCAATTCTGCTTTTTAATAAGTTCTTCTCCTTTTTGGGTTTCTGTGCTCCTTTTACCTATTGGCCTATTTTTTGTTGTTGTTTTATTTAAGATATTATTTTCCTCAGTATTTTTTGTGTCTAATTTACCAATCTATTGATTCTTTTTTAAAAAGATTTTTCTGTATCACTACATTTCTTTTCCCAATTTTTGTTTTACATGTTTTAATTTATTTTTAAATTCCTTTTTGAGCTTCTTCATTAATTCTTTTTGGACTTGAGAGAAATACATATTTTCCTTGGATGCTTTGGATGCAGCAATATTGACTTTGTTGTCATCTTCTGAATTTGACCCTTCTGTGTTACCCTAATAACTTTCTATGTTGAGTTTCTTATTTTGTTGTTTGCTCATTTTTTTACCTTTTTATTTTAGTTTTAAAAACTGTTAAAGTTGGGCTATGTACCTGTGGTAAAGGGGATGCTATTCTAAGTTTCAGGTTCTTTGCAAAGCTGTTTTTAGAACTGGCAATGGGGATCTACTGCCTTCTGTTCTTCCAAGGTGATATGATGTAAACGAAAGTATATCTACTACTCTATAGGACTGTGCTGTTGTCTGTGAATACCATCAAACACTCTTTCACCCATTGGAACTATGACCAGAGTCCCCTGTTCTACTGCGGCTACAACTGCTTGTGTGTCAGGTACTTCTAAACCTTTCACTGAGCCCAAGATCTGGTTCTGCATATGGGCAATATGACAAGTCTTGCACCCAGAGTCAGCAAATCAACCCCTGAAATGTCCTTCTGATTGTTGCTGTCTAACATCTCTGACCACCTGTATCTGAGAATTCCAATAGCCTTTGTTGCTGCTTCAGCTGTGCCCAAGGCCTGTTGCTCCATAGGGGCCCTGCCCAGGTGAGCTATGCTCCACCTCCATTCTAATGCACTAGATCCCTCCTGCTTGACTTCCAAATTATTTTGGACTGAAAAATTACTTCACCTTTTATTTTTGTGGGTTATGTTGCTCCAGAATTTGTTCTGAGGTGTTATATCATAACTATTTGGAGGGAAATTTGGTAGAAATCAGGTGGGTCTCTGCATCTTCTCTACCATCTTGGCTCTCCCCAAATGACTTCAATTTTTTTAAAGGAAATATGAGGCTAAGTGATCAGCTGAGAAGGTAGGCAGAAAAAACAAAGCTTTTATTGGGGGACAATAATGTGTTGCTCATGTTAAACTCTAATAAAATTGGAGAAGAAGAAAGTTATCTTACCTGGCTCAGAAATTAGTGGAGAAAATGAAATGATGAATAAAGAGTTATGTTTAATTCTGTAACCTTAAAAATGGATTAATTGATATAAAAGACATTGAAACTAATAATGATATGCACAGAACTAGAGAACACTCATAGAGAGAGATGAAGACTTCTGTCAAAGATACAGAGACCCAGACCCAGACCCAGACTTAGACAGACAGTGCAAAATTCCAAAGACATATATGAATATGAAATTTAAGTCACTCAGAATTTTTAAATTCAAGACCTTAAATCAGAAATGTAAAACTACAAGAAGAGTAATTTGTTTATTCAACAAATGAACATTTTATTAATCAATTTTGAAAATAAATTTCCTGGTGAAAATTGTCCAATCAACAGTTCTAATTTTGCTTTTTAAAAATAAGTTTGGGGTTACTTTAATAATAATTTTAAAAGACCATTTATTATAGGAAAAGAATAATGCAATAGTTAAAATTACAGTTTAGTTCTAAATTATTTAGCAGATTTTATATGTGAATTTTTAAGTTCTCAAAATCATTACTTACTATTTTTGTACTTTACATTTTAGGGAGGACTAATGTGTTGACACTTAATATCTATACTATGAGAATTAAATCCTTTAACTACAAATTTCAATAGAATATGAGCTCCATGAGGGAAGAGCTACGTATCTAAAATCTGTATCTACCTAGAACCTAGTGCAGAATTCTATCTATCTATCTATCTATCTATCTATCTATCTATCTATCTATCTATCTATCTATCTATCTATCTGTCTATCTATCTATCTATCTATCTGTCTATCTATCTATCTGTCTGTCTGTCTAATAAATGTTTGCTCATTTGATTGATGGAAGTTTTGTTTTTCATTTCTTTCCTTAAAATTCTTATTTTGTCCAATCTTTAATTTCTTTTATTCCTGGTCTAATATTTTATTCATTGTCTAGAACAGTGTTGTCATATCAATTTATAGGATAACAATACATAGAATAATTTTTACTGTATATTCTAAGGTTTGCTTGACACTTTATAGTAAAGAATTTACAATCCTACCATATTTTTAAAGGAGTAATATGGTCTAAAGCCAAATTTATAAAGCTCAATTTAAAATCTGTAGGTAAGTTCCATAGGCTCCAATATCAACTTAATTCCTATTCCTAGTCTCTCTAGATTCATGATCCTAGAATCCAATTTTGAGGATTCTCACTTTTTTCCTGTAACTCCTTGAACTCCATTAGACACCAGAGAGAAAACAAAACATCCTTGCTTTGCATATATAGCTTCACCATATTTATAATCCAGTCCTGCTCCTGAAAGAAAAAAGAAAAAAAAGAAATAAATCAACACATCCATAGTGTCTCAGTAACTTTTCAATGACTCATATATAGTAGGAGTTGTTCTTCAAAATCTTGCTGCCACAAGCAGTAAAGGATGTTTCAATACTCCATTCTCTCAACTGTAGTTGGAGAGTCACCTCAGTAGTTTGCTACTATTCCATATATAGTGCAGTCTTTTAAAAAATAACATTTTTCTCATAGTAGGCATATAACAAATGTTTATTGATTAGTTTATAGGATTAGCATTGTCAATAAAGGCAGCAATTGAAATAAGTGTAAGTTTTATTAAAACTCAAAAGGCAAATTGAAGGGTTGGTTGCAGGCAAAACAGAATTCTAGGTGTGAAAGAGAATTCTTTACTCTATTGTCTATCCTGTGTTAACACTAATGTAAGTACCCCTATTTAGTACCTCACTAGACTGAAGACAGGATTAACTCCTCCTTTGTCTGCTTTTGAATTGAATGACAAAAACTTGAACACCCAATTTAACACTAGGTGGATGAGCTCTCCACCCTTTCAACTCAATCATCCAGGAAATGAGAATTCATACCTCAGTCAGCCAGGAATCTATGAACTCTTTTGATGAGTATTCACCTTTCCATAAGGTGAGATTTAGAAAATTCACACCCTTAGATAAGAACTTAACCTTCAGAAGGTGAAAAGTCTATGCTACAGACACTGCCCTTTGGGCAGTGCTAAACAATTTGGAAACTGTGATTGACTTTGATTGACCCCTCTGAAGAGGGGCAGGGATAAGAAGTCACCATAAAAGCAAGTCCTGAACTCCCTAAGAGGAGATTGTCTTGGAGAAGATAGTCTGAAAAAATTGTTTTCTGGAGATAGTCTTCTGACTGGAGAGAACCTTTAAGAGAGCTTAGGTGGAGACTGTGGCTTGGATTGTGGACTTGGACCTTGACTTCAATTTAGTCTCTTACTCCTGGACTACTTTGTTGGGTGAGTGAAAGGCTGACTCCTTTCCTAGTTTCCTAAGAGTCTAGCTTCCATCTTGGAGAAAGCTGCATGGTTACTCACCACCAACCTTCCTGGTTGAGAGCTAATTAATCTCTGCCTGGATAAAGCAGACCAAGAGTAAACATTTAGGTTGATAGGATAGATAACCTCTCTAACATCTTCACATTTCTATACTTTATTGTTTCCTATCCATTTTTTTAAAAATTTTAAACCCTTAACTTCTGTGTATTGACTTATAGGTGGAAGATTGGTAAGGGTAGGCAATGGGGGTCAAGTGACTTGCCCAGGGTCACACAGCTGGGAAGTGTCTGAGGCCAGATCTGAACCTAGGACCTCCTGTCTCTAGGCCTGGCTCTCAATCCACTGAGCTACCCAGCTGCCCCCATTTCCTATCCATTTTGCAAATATTTGTAAATAAATTTCTGTCTCAAGATATAATAAATATTGGCAACCACATAATTTTATATAATCATTGTCCAAACATTATTTTTAACCTTTACATATGCTGATTTTTGGTCTGCATGAAGACTAACAATAATATATTTACATAGTGTTTGTGGTCTACAAATTATTTTTTTCACAGTTTTCCAGTGTTGATTGTTCTTTTGACTAACACATGAATTTGATTTAAGTGAGGCATAGTTTCATAGTCATCAGCTTTGTTCTTTTTTTCAAGTCACTGAAGCCAGTGGCAAGACAAATCAAGATGACTGGTGATTGTGTGGGATGCCCTGGATTACCTTGGTATCTCTGGTGCCTAACCAAGTTCTAAGTATTCCACAACACCTTCTTCCACCACCTCCATGGTCTTTGGAATAAATTGTTCTTGTTTGTCCAGTCATTCCACAAGAGGAAGCTTTCACACGCCTATATAGGCACCCCACTAACTCAAAAACAAGTTTGAAATCTATCTCTTACCTTCAACCTGCTGAGATGCTTTACTGGGGTGTAGCTACTGGGCATGCTACAGTTTCTGGGAGCTAAACATGAGAATTTTGTGGCAGGCAGACACCTGAATAGGAAAACAGCCCAGAAAAGGGCTTGGTAAGCCCTCAGATCTGAAGTACTAGTCATTCCTGAAAACTTCATAAATCTCTTCCTATGTTGTAGATGATACAAGTAGTATTATTTGTACTATTTTACAGGAAAAAAACTGACATGTAGCAAGTTAAAATGTTTTTCTCATGATAAAATAGTAAATATCAGAAATTAAATATTTGAATCTCTCTCTCTCCAATAACAGGGTTCTTTATCAGGTGGGAGGAAATGAGGAAGAATAAGGAAACATTTTTTAAAAAGAGAGGCAGAGAAAGAGAAACTGAGAGACAGAAACAAAAAAGGATACAAAGAGAAAGACACAAAGAGAAACAGAAACTGAGACAGGAGGAGGGCAGAGCAAAGGTAGACAGAAAGATTAAATAGAGTGAGAAAGTAAAAGACATAGACATAAAAAAGAGAGATTTTTATATAATTTTGCCAGGTGTAAAAGGAAAATATTTTTACAGGATAAGCTTAAACTTAGCACTTTAATGCAACATAAATTAAATTATCCTTCAGTTTTAGTTTCCATTTTATGAAGAAAATAGTGGATATTATTTCAGACTAATATATAAGATTCTGATCTTTTGTGTTTTCTTTCTAAGTAAGAATTTTCTCAGATTTAGCAATAGCATGGAAGAGATAGAGAGGGAAAAGGAAAAAAAATATTGAATTTAAATAACAACAAAATCTTTCTCAAGGGCACCTACTATAGTACTTGGAGGCTCACATAGAAAGCCACGACTATTGACACATGAGAAGACAGAGGATCTATATTAAAAAAAAACTGTTCTAATTATTGGCTGCCTTTGTAATTAGAAGCAGAAAGGATCAAACCATTTGCATGGATTGATAGGTAGTGAAAGTACCCTACAAATAAATATAAAAACTACATTCATATTTCCATAAAAGATATGAAGCTGCTTACAAGGAATTGTGATTGCATACCTGGATTTGATACTGCAAGTAAGAACATTAATCATTTTGACCTCATCTTTATAACCAATGCTTTTTATTTCGACAAGTTTTGCTATGACAGAAAATACATAGCTTTCCATTTTGAGTGTTCTTCAAAGAACTGAGAAAATGAAACAAATCTTTCATCTTTTTAATTATATTACAGGTTTTGCCACATAAGAATTATTGAACTAGCAAAAATTACTGTTTTCAATCATGTCAAACATAGTCATTCTGTATAAATTGAAGCTAGATCTATTTATGACATCAAATATGATCATTTCACCTGTTATCAGATCCTTGACCAAAGGAAATAAAAATGTTCAGAAAGCATCTAGCTTTGATTGGTAAATTGGTTAACATAAAAGGTAAAATTTTAAATTATTAACCTTGTATTTTAATCTTAATTTGTCTTTTCAAATGCTCTAGTTGGACAAGTGGGTCATTACATAAAATCTGGATAAGCAAAATGTCTAAGGATATTGACTTCCTGACTTGACCATCTTCTTCCCTCCAATCTGGCCACAATACTGCTACTAGGCTTTTCTTTCTTATGCACAAATGTAGCTGTGTCAATTTTTTTGATAAAAATTTTTAATGGTTCCTCATTACCTGTAGAAGAAGTTGAAACTACTCTGCCTGACATTTGAGGCATTCCACAATCTGGAGCAACCCTGTTTTCCAAACTTTACAGTAATTTGCTTTTGACTTTGTGCACTGACTTCTTGACAATGTCTGCATAGGAAGTATGAAATAATTGCTTCTTGTCTTGCCCTAATTCTGCTCCAACCAAGGCAGGCAAGTTTCTTCTTGCACAAATGCAGTGTGCTACACTTCTACTTTCATGCCTTAAAGCAATTTTTAAGTATTTATTGTAGTTTTAAAGATTATGATTTGATTTTGACATTTTGGAACTGCTTTCATGACACATTTTTGCATATGTTAATTCCATCTCATTTTAAAATTGTATTTTTAATTTTTGCTTATTTATTTTTAAATCATTACCTTCCATCTTAGAATTAATACTGTGTATTGGTTACAATGCAGAAGAGTGGTAAGGGCTGGGCATTGGAGGTTAAGTGATTTGCTCAGGGTCACTCAGCTAGGAAGCATCTGAGGCCAGATTTGAATCTAGGACCTCTTGTCTATAGACCTGGCTCTTAATCCACTGAGCCACCTAGCTGCCCCCTAAAATAGTACTTTTTAAAATAGAACTTTTCAGTCTTTCAATCTTGTCTGCCTCTGTGACCTCATTTGGGGTTTCCCTGGCAAAGATATTGCAGTGGGTTGCCATTTCCTTCTCCAACTCATTTTTCCTGATGAAAAACCAAAGCAAACAGTGTTAAGTAACTTGCCCAGTGACACAGCTAGTAAGTTTCTAAGGCCAGATATGAACTCAGGAAGATAATTCTTACTGACTCCAGGTCTGGTACTCAAGTCACTCTGTCACCTACCTGTTCTCCCCAAAATAGTACTACTCTTTACATTATTTGTAACATGTTTGCCAATGTTAAATTTTTTAATACTTTTGAAAGCAACCTTGAAGAAGAACTTAGTTTGAACCAATGATAATATATCAATAGAAACTCTACATTTTGGCAAGCTTTGGCTAAATTGTCCTTCTTCCCCTTTTTTGCTTTCTGAATACCTACCCATATTTTAAAGCCCA
Source organism: Gracilinanus agilis (assembly GCF_016433145.1). Lineage (NCBI taxonomy): Eukaryota > Metazoa > Chordata > Mammalia > Didelphimorphia > Didelphidae > Gracilinanus > Gracilinanus agilis. The sequence continues at coordinate 584,941,265 of NC_058130.1, forward strand.
GTTTATTCATGAACTTTCTGATTTTTCATACTGCCATACTTGTAATTTCATTCTTATTCAGACTTCTTATATAATTCATGTGACTATACTACACAGACAAGCAAAATGAGCTGCCTTTGAGGTAATTTTTTTTTTCTTTATTCAAGGTGATCTCTTGGCAGGATGTAGCAGAATATACTACTTTTCAGATGGGAGTTGACCTAGACCCCACGTTTCTATGACCACACCACTGGCAATCTGGTGAATCTTATATATCCTTTTATAGAATATTTTTAATGCATAAAATAAAATATGTAGAATTAGAAAGGAAATAAATTCTTTTGATAGTTATAAATTTTTAAAACAAGGTCACCAAACCCAATTTAATAATTTCTGACTTTTGTGGTCATTGGAGTTACCTTCTTTCTCTGTGCTTCTGTCATTTTATAATAAAGTGTAATTTAGTTATTTGTTTCTAAAGTTGATTCACTTATTAGATCTTAAGTTCCATGAAGACAAGGATCATGTTTTACCTAAACTTTATAATACTGCTTCACACACTCATACCATGCCTTACCCTTTGCTATGTACAGAGTAGGATTAAGAGTTGTTTTGTTTTGTTTTTAATTTGTTGAATTAAGTTAAGGAAGAATGATGTATCCTAGTCTACTTTAACGCTGGTTTGCTTACTGATATCATTACGCCACACCTCATTCCAGAATTGTTTTGCACTCTAAATGGATGATGTTCATAGTCTAATTGAAGAGTTCAAAAGAAGGCAAAAATAGCCTTTTGGCCAAAATCTAGCCGTTAAACCATATTCTGTATAACACTGTTGAGAATTGTCTTTGATAATTAAGAAGAGATATAGAAGAGATACACAAGTCCTTCCTCTGCCCAAACCAATTGCAACCAATATATTATTAGTAGAAGTAGTTTGTAGGAAAGGAATGGGGAGTTAGAACTGGGAAATCAAAGAGCAGAAAGGAAGGTCTGGCTATGAAGAGGAATAAACTTAGAAAGTGCTCAAAAATCACTATCAGGACATAGAAATAATCATTACCTAACTAAGGAATCTGAGAGCATATCATTGCTAGAAAAAAAAAGATGAAGACATCAAGGTCCACAGTATGTGTGTGTGTGTGTGTGTGTGTGTGTGTGTGTGTATACACATATATATGAATATGATAGTTCTTGATTACATGTGTGTATATTTAATATATATTTTATATGGCATGTACATATATATGATATATACATACCTATGCATGCATAGGTATGTATAAAACCGGTCAATGAAAAGCAACTGGAAAACAATAAGGAAGGTATTTTAAGCACTAGAAAAACACAAGTATTGGAGGAAGACACTTTGAAAATGAAATTACTTCTACCTCTGCAGGAACAAGGACCAGTTTTAGTAAGTCATCATCACAGAGTATGCAAGTGAAAGCAGCTGAGCTACTTTGAACAAATGGTAAATAGATTAACCTGGCTAAAGTAAAGCTTGTTCTTTACCTCTAAGAGATAATTATATTTTTTGTATGGAATCAAGGAAACTTGAGAATTCATCAGGTCTGAATTCTCTCTCTGACACATACGAGCTCTATGATCCTGACCTGGTACTCTTCAGTACTCTTGATGAATGAGTCAATAATATGTAGCTGGAGGTGACACAAGACCTTGAAGAAATTCATCCAAAGGCTTCTAAAGAAAGTGAAGATACCAAAGATGTGGAGGGGAGATCTCATTGACTAAAAAAATTGATAGAACATCAATAGCTATGGAACTATATATCTACTCTCCCATTTTTTTTCACAGCCTTTAGGAGGATTATCTCTACACAGACTGAGAGAATCCTTGATAAAGTTATTAGAAAGAAACAAGCAGACTTTTGCAAACTATATTCATCAATAGACAAAATCTTTACCACCTCAAAAGTGTCTAAAAGATGTAAAGAAAATAAGATCCTATTGTGTTATTTAATTGTTGATTATGAAAAAACGAACGTTTCACTTAGTAGAACAAAATTTTGCCTCATAGAATCTTTTGCATCAAGGTGTCTCCCACCATACATTGAGATCATTCAAAAATGCTTGGAAGATGTAACAACAAGATGAATCCTGATCAATGAATCTTTGAATATAATTTGAGACATAAAACAGATTTCTGCTTTAGAAAGACTTTCCAGTTGATTTTCTCCACATGTTCTTTTTGAGGGATGATATGAAGATGATTATATCAAACTCAAGAAAAAATAGAACCTTCTAGGAGAAAGCTGTTTATTATTTAAAGGCATCTTAATATGAATCTGTTAATCTGTATTGTAAAGACCAAAAAGATGAAGAATGTTTTTCCTTCCAGAATTCAACATGCACATGAATGGACACCCTTTATAGAATTTATATACACAGCAGATAGTACATAGGGACAATGTATGAACCTACAGTTGTAAAGGAGGGGTCAGGATGGCAAGATTACTTTCAGAAAATTACAAAGCACTTATGAAATCTCAAACTTCCCTTCTATTCAAAATCAGCATTTTACTAGTATTAGGATATGACATGGAGTCCTGGAGCACTATTGACTTAAATGAACTAAAGACGAGCATCACACAGAGATAAAGGGAAAGATGTATGATGGTTGTGAACTAGCTCCATCTTATAACCAACAAAAAACTTGGAAGAAGAAATGGAACATAGATTTTCATCAAGGAATTGAATGCCAGAAAGAAATGATGGCTTGGTCATATAGGGAGAATGAGGTATAATAGATAAATAGAGTATTCACTGTGTTAGGAGTAAACTGAGGAAAAATTATAGATTATTGGGTAGACTGTCTATGACAAACTTTGACAACAAAATAGTCTTACAGGATGGGCAATCATGAATAGGCTGCAATTTGTATTTTTGGAAGGAAGTACTATACCCAGATCTTAAATTCATTTTTAAAAAGCACTTACACACACACACATACAGACACACACACACACACACACACACACACACACACATACAGACACATCCACCATGCAATATGGCTGCCCAATTATAAGTACTAACCAGGTTTTCAGCAGCAACACATGGGGCATATACGGAGGGGGCAAAGCCTGCATTCCCAGATCACATCTCCTGGAATTTCATAAGTCCATTTGTCTTGAAATCTCACTGCTGCCACTATTTACTGTGGGAATATTTTTAGTAAATATAATTTTTAATATTCTTTCTCTGATATTTTGCAATTTATGATCTCTCCATTCACTATCCCCCAAAAGGTAGTTATTATGACATAGGTTGTACATATATTATCATAAGATAGATATTTCCATGTTCTTCATGTGAAACAAGACACATAGTTTATACTAGAGAAAAATTCATGGAGAAAATAGTGAAGAATGTGTGTTTCAATCTGCATTTTGACTCCATTTGTTCCTTCTGCAGCAGTGAATATACTTTTTCAGTGTGAGCCCCTTGGAATTGTCATAGATTCTTCCCTTCTTGATAATAGTTAAATCAGTTACATTTGATAATCACATTATTGTTACTGTATACAACATTTCCTTCTTTCTGCTTATTTCACTTTGCGTCACTTTGTGTAGTTTTGTGTGTGTGTGATCATCTTCTTTGACATTTCTTATGGCACAATATTATTCCATAAAAGTATGTACCACAACTCACTCAGTCATTCCATAATTGATTGACATCCTTTCAGTTTCCAGTTCTTTGCCACCACAGAAAGAGCTACTATAAATATTTTTCTACATATTGTGTTTTTCTCTCTATCTTTAATCTCTTTAGGATACAAACCTAGTAGTGGTATTGCTGGTTCAAAGAATATGTACAGTTTTAAGGCTCTCTGGGTACTATGGGTAAAATTATACTAGAAGAAACCAGAATCAGAACCAAACCCAGACCCAAACCTCAAACCAGAAATTTAGGAACCAACAAGGGTTTATTGGGTTCTCCGGCAATGGTGCCTTATGTAAATATAAAGAGAAAAAAGAGAAAATCATATCATTTTCAACTTAGATCAATTGGATATGAAGTATCTCTGAATTAGTTAAGGTTTGTTGCTGGGGGCTGAGGCTTTCAGGGAAGGAATAGGATATGTGGTATCCCTTAATTGGGCAACACCTGTTATTGGGCTAGTAACAGGAAAGGCTCTTCTTCAGGTTGGTTTTCTCTTTTAATCTTGCTCTAATAGATCGGACTGTCCTTACCATTTCAGCACTAAGGAAGGTTGTAATACAGGTTGGAGGCTGAAATTCAAACAGAGTCAGGGGCAAGATATAGGAACTGCAGATGAAAGGCAGTTTAGTTTTGACTATACACACATCCATAGAAATATATGCAGTGGTGTACCCCACTGAGTCTTTGAATCTTGAAAACTAAATCACTATCCTCTGGTTGGCAATTGTTATCTTGCAAAATAATATTGGTTGGATTTTTGCCCTTGAATCCAAACCCTATCTCATTCTGTTTCTCTACCTCCAGGAAAGAATTTTAAGGAAACAAGTAAGAATGAACTGCTACTTTGAAACAGAGAACACTTCTTTAAATAACATCTTACTTAGTCTATATGCAACAACAAGAAGCAAATCATATACTCCCCTTAACAAATCTGCTGGAGTTCTTTTCTTTTTTTTCCACAAGTATTACTATAGTCTTTAAACAGCATGACAGAAGTACACTTCCACTTCAGTTAATGGATTTATCAAATACCTTATTTCATGCTTTCTGCTTTTGATTTATGAATTTTGATCCTAGAGACAAGGACCCTGTGAGTATTGATTGTGGAAAATGTCAGACTAACAGAAGTTAATTTCACTTGTACATGTGGAAGTCTCTGATTCTCTGACAGCCCTGTCTACTGAGAATCAGCTGTCAGGGAGCTTTGGTGACACCGTACCGTCACCACGGGAAGCTTTCCCACCCAGTAGACCGAAGTTACACTGCGTTATGGATTAAATTGACATGCAAATATGTATCTGGAAGTTGGCACACAGTGTATGTAGTGTTTTGGGGTAAAAAGAAATTCAACGTGGGTGGGGGAGACTATATCGAGAAAGTCAGAACCAGCCAGGCGGTTAGGGGGAGGCTGGCCCTTTGAGGTTTCATGCATTTGATTGCAATGTGTCTGACAGGATAATGGAATGTCATCCTGCCAGCTCTTGAGCTGATTAGGGACAGTTTATTTATTGATTGACTTTCTTTGTAAATTATCAGCCCTTTTTGGGGGTTAATATTTAAGTCAAAGAGTCATTGCTTATGCAATAATATCTTAATATGGTCTCACATAGCAAATGCTTTTTTGAGCTGGGTCTCTTCTGACCTGGAAGTTGGAAAGCAAGTGATGAAATATGTTTTTCTACCTAAAACTTCACATGGAGGACATAGGTCTAAATGATAGCCATAGTCACAGGACCACACTATGTGAATGGAATGAATACTTGCATAAAGAACTATATATTGAGAAGTTTCTAAAGTGACTATATACTAATAAAAGCAGAATAATTTTTAAATATTCATTGTTTCTTCTAATGGATTAAAATTATAGTAAAGTTTAATACATATTTATGCTCCTTGAAGGCAGGGACTTTGACATCTTTTCTTTATAACTGTTCATAGAATTTGGCACAAAATCATCAACAACTTTCCTATATCAAGTATGATTCTCTCTCAATGAAGTGAAAAACGAATGACCAAGCTTTACTTTCTTTTTTCTTTAAATGATTAACAAGTCAAATAATATCCCTACCTTATATCAAATATTATGTACAAATCAGAATTGTATTTAATTACAGATTAATTCATTCTAGAATTTTGAGGTACATACTTTTCCCAAGGACACTGTATCTTCATCTGTCCTGATATGGATAGAAATTAAAAAACACAAGGAATTAAAGTTTTCCTGATTTCTCTGACTTCTTTAACATTATCATGTAATGAAGATTACCTTTTTCAGAGACTCAGTGTAATCCAATCAGGCTTTAAATTGAAGAGATCTTCAGTGATTATTATAGGGTATGTCCCTTGGAGCCTAATTATTTGACATTCCAGTGCCTACAAATGGTGTATCAAAAGCAATGGTTCAAGAGTCAGTGGACTTTGATTCAAATATTGCTGTGATGCTTCCAATGCATGATCTTAAGTCTCTCACTTTCCCTGAGCCTCAGTTTCTCATCCATAAATCAAAGTTGGACTCATTCCTTCTAGAACTTTTACATTCTAGTTTGGAAGTTATAGAACTATGCTTCAAGATCCTAGCACATCTTACTCCAGCTAAAACAAAATCTTGACCATGGAATCAAAGGAATTCTAAGTTGGGATGGATTAGTGTGCTAATGTATAGATATGCATAAGAGCAACCTGATAAAATTTCAGTCTGTCGGAATAATGCATTAAAGGAAAGGAAAGGGGGAGGTTAGAGATAAGCATTTATTAATTTCTTACAATGGAAAAGGCACTCTGTTAAGTGCCTTAAAATATTATCTCAGTTGATGCTCATAGCTACGTTAAGAGGTAGGTGCCACTCATCTAGATTTTACATGTAAGAAAACTGAAACAGATAATGGTTAAATGAGTTGCACAGGGTCACCCAGCTAGTAAATGTCTTTTTTGACATTTGAACTCAGGTATTCCCAACTCTAGATTCAGTTCTCTGTCCATTCTACCATCTAACCCCGAATAAAGAATAGATTCGATACTATAAAGCTGCTTTGAATCCTTGGGTTTGACCATTTTTTAGGAGTATAGACATTTATACAACCTTTTCTAGATTTGAACTGTCATGAACTGTATTATTTTCCTTAAAGCTCACTCATGAGTTTTGGAACCTCTTTAGACTAGACTTCACAAAAATTCTCTTAAATCAAGGTAATATTTTGTGATCTTAATTCCTTCATTTGTTGCAATGTTTTTAGTGGCTCTGGAAAGGTCTTGGGGAGACAAGGGCATAGGAAATCTCTATTGGTTTAGCATGAAATGGATGAAATAAAAAGATGAATGTGTAAATGAATATGTGTGTATTTCCCCTCACAAAAACCTGAAATCATATATTTGGAAATAACGAATTTAATATTATATGAGTGAATTTATTGACTCATGAGATAGCTGGTAATTCACTTGGATGCTGAGAACCTCAGTTTCCTCACTTCTATATTAGGCATAATAAAACTGACTTATTACACAAGGGTACTGCAAAAAACCACTCAGGATTGTAAAACATTTAGAAAATGTAAAGTACAACATAAATTCTAAATAACAGCATGATCAATGCTATCCTGTTTAAAGTCATTAGAAATCTTGTAAAATGTAGGTAGCATAAAGTTTGATGCTATTTTGTCTGTAAATCAGTTTTCAAGAGGTATTTTAGGATATCTTTTTTGATATTAATTCTAGTGTGAAGTCAAGGAATCTATAAGTTATTATTAATTTATATGCAGAATTCTTAATGGTTATATTTCCTCCCTTGTTTAGGCTATTTCACCACCTGGCTTGAATGATTAGTTAAGTATCATCAAGTACTTTGAGTCTGAAGATTATGCAACCATGAAAATCAGTTTTTTTCTGGGAGTTACAACATTCAAGAGGTTAGAAATTCTACTGGATTAATGCAGTATTACTGGCCTCCTCCTCTCACAAGATATTCCATGCTTTCCCACTCATTGCCTGTATGTCTGATTATCCCTTCTTCCTCATCTCCACCTCCTGTCTTCCTGGCTTCAGTTAAGCATCAGCTCGAATTTCATCTTCTATAGGAAACCTTTCCCAATATCCTTATGTTTACCCTCTTTTGATTATTTCCTATGTATTTGGATATAGCTTTTAGTTGCTTGCATGTTGTCTCCCTCAATAGATTGTGAGCTCTTTGATGGCAGGAACTATCTTTTGTCTTTGTATCTCTAGCTTTTTTATCTGACAGTGCCTGGCACATAGTAGATACTTAACAATAATAATAGCAAAAATTAATAATAAGAGTTAATATTTATAATTACTTACTATATGGCAGATACTGTGCTAAGGGCTTTATAATTATTTATCATGATTGCCTCATATAAACTTCAGAAGCCTAGAGAGAGATGTTCTTAGTAGATAGGTAAATAGAAAGGCAGATAGACAGACAGACAGCAGATACATACACACACACAAAGTGAGAGAGAGAAAGAGTGAGAGAGAGAGAGAGAGAGAGAGAGAGAGAGAGAGAGAGAGAGAGAGAATGTTAAGT